>NC_135369.1:72431900-72732657 GCF_049243985.1 Paroedura picta
CAGTTGACATAAGTAAATCCTTCCGTAAGTCTATTATGTGAACAAGAATACCATATGGGGTACTAGTCCAGAAATACTTGGGTGAAGAAGAGGAGTTGGTTCTTATATGCCGCTTTTCTCTACTGGAAGGAGGCTCAAAGTGGCTTACAGTCACCTTCTCTTTCCTATCCCCACAACAGACACTCTGTGAGGGAGTTCCCACTGAGAGAGTTCTGATAATCCTGCTTAGTCAGAACAGGAGTGTGACGAGCCCAAGGTCACCCAGCTGGCTGAATGTGGGGGAGCACAGAATCAAACCCAGCTCACCAGATTAGAAGTCCACACTCCTAACCGGCACACCAAACTGCCTCTTTAGGTTTATAAACGAAATTTGTATCTGAATTTTTAATGATACATTTCCAGCTGTGTAGTCAGAAATGTGCCACCCTTTTGCTGATTAATTCAGCTGCCTTTGAAGTAGAGCCTGCCTGTTCTTTAAACGCTGCATAATCATAGAATCATAGAAACAAGGGGCCACACTGGCCATCTAGTCCAACCCCCTGCTCAACGCAGGTTCAGCCCAAAGCATCCTAAATCAAAGACCAATAGCTGAATATCTAATAATTACAATCCTATTTCCACTGAAACAACTCAAATTTTGTCTTTAAAAAGGGAAACAACATGAAATTGCAGTATGGCTGAGATTCAAACACTTGCACAATTTTCTCTTGAATTTTCAATTGGCATATGTAGTTTAGATACTCATTAAGTTCAATGAACTAACTGGGAAATAACTGCCAGGATATTTTTTCCTCAGTATCAGAGCAGGACAGGACAACACGTTGTGGATTGGGAGAAAATTCACCTTTAAACAAACTTCCATAGTCAGCTCTTGCAACATTCTGACAGTTTACACACAAAAAGATGCACTCTGTTGCCCACCTATTGTCTTCACCTTTGTAAATCAGGTTCCCACCCCCAGACCATGAATTCTGACACTAAACTTATTACAAGTGCTTATGAGAAAATGTTATTTAAGTGGAAATACATTTCCAAAGACAGTTTTCATGAAATTTTCAAAGGAAGATAGACAACTCATCAATTGGATGTAACAAAAATTGGGACAAACCAATTGTCTTGGTTTCTGATGCAAGAGATGGCAGCAACTCTCTCACCTCCAAAGCAATCTGATTCTAGAGCCAGAACAAGATGAGACAGCTCTCAGAGGGCTGGAGGCGATTTGCTTATCATAATCCTTAATTCTCAAAACTCCACTGACCAGAAAAATCCTTGATCTGGTTATCAATGTTGACTCACTTTTGTTTACTTTCAGGATTATGGCCCACCTCTCCTTTCAGAAACTGCATAAGGAAGCACAGCTTGCTGGACCAAGAACTTGCAACCACAACCATCCGCAGAAACCAGCTCCTACTAGAAACTTTTAGTGTGGGTGTGATCTTAAAAGCTGGCTAGGTGCCATGAATGAGAATGTGTGCAGAATGGGATCCCTATAGAGATGAAGATCTTTGATGCCAAGAGGATTTCAGCATTGGGTGCAGCAACCCAGATTTAATTGGAACACTGTGTCAAAATAAAGATCCAAAAGAATATCTAGATCTGACAAGGGTTCAACAGTCAAGTAAAAGAGGCTGTCATTCCTATATTATAGTACACTAGTAGTAGAGCCCGCTGAAACCAAAATTCAGCGGGTGCTAGGGGCCTGGGGAGTTTTTTTCTCCCCCCCCCCCAATCTTGGAAAAAGCTCCCCAGGCCCCGGGGAAGGTGATCCGGGGAGCTTTTTTCTTTCCCCCCCGATCTGGAAAAAAGCTCTCCAGGCCCCGGGGAAAGCGATCCGCAGATCGCGGAGCCGCGGATCGCCTTCCCTGGGGCCTGGGGAGCTTTTTTCCTTCCCCCCCCATCTTCAAAACGGTTCCCAGGCCCCGGGGAAGGCGCTGAGCAGCTCAGGGAGCCGGCCAGCAGCCTCCCCGGGGTCTGGGGAGCCGTTGCCGGTTAGAAGGCGGGGGCCAGAGAGCATACCTTCGCTCTTGGCGGCCAGCAGAGCAATGGCCGCTGGAGGGAAGGTAAGCTCTGGTGGGGGGTAGGGCGGGTTGGGAGGCGCTTCGTGCCTCCCAATTGGTTGTAGTCTGGGAAAACAGCCAATCAGCAGCCGCGCTGTGCGCGGCTGCTGATTGGCAGTTTGGGGCTGGACTGACAAGCAGAGGGCCCAATCGGGAGGCGCTTTGTGCCTCCCAATTGGGCCCTCTGCTTGTCAGTCCAGGGGAAGGGGCCTATCGGCACCCTTCCTCATCCCGGACAGGGCCTGCCCTCGGGGCCCTTTCTGTTTTATTTCTTCCGCTCCGCCAGGAGCGGTTAAAGATATGCAGCCCTAGTGCCTTAATGTAATTTACCACTAACTTGCTGAGCCAGGAAATAGGGAGTAGCTCAGTGCTGAAGAGGGAGGCAAAAAGGAAGACCTCACCTATCAGGTTCCAAGATCTTCCTCCTGTCATCCTGGACAACCACAAGCACCGGTGCCACTTGAGGTATCTGTGACACCGATTACCTTGTACATGTTGCTGCTACTAAGCAATCCACTGCATCTCATTGGCTACTGTTGAAAACAGAATACAGAACTAAATGAGGTATTGGTCTGCCCCAGCATGGGGGCTCCTGTTCCTGAACATGTCTGGGCTAGTTCAGGTGTGGTGATATATGACAGAGAAGCATAAATGTTTAGTAATTATGAAGAAAACAGTCCATGGAGCACAACACTGACTAGGTACAATGATAAGGGTATATTGAAGCACACTTATTGTTGTTAGGTGCGAAGTCGTGTCCGACCCATCGTGACCCCATGGACAATGATCCTCCAGGCTTTCCTGTCCTCTACCATTCCCCGGAGTCCATTTAAGTTGGCACCTACTGCTTCAGTGACTCCATCCAGCCACCTCATTCTCTGTCATCCCCTTCTTCTTTTGCCCTCAATCGCTCCCAGCATTAGGCTCTTCTCCAGGGAGTCCTTCCTTCTCATGAGGTGGCCAAAGTATTTCATCTTCAGGATCTGGCCTTCTAAAGAGCAGTCAGGGCTGATCTCCTCCAGGACTGACCGGTTTGTTCGCCTTGCAGTCCAAGGGACTCGCAAGAGTCTTCTCCTTAAGCACTTACCCAATACCTTTTTTCTGTTACTAGTGAGTGAACACATCTTACTCCATATACCGAGAACTGGGGATAAGAGAATCCATGCCAGAAGATCAGGCACTCATTTTAAAAATGAAGCAGTGACAAGAGACCAGTGACCAGATTTTGTAGTAAACTAGACATGTAATAAACCCCAATTCATCCCATTCAAATAGCTTTTATGTGACCTACAGTCAATATGTCCTTCCTCTGCATTTGACCATGTAGATTAGTTTTCAGGTAAGACTAACAAAAGGGACATTTAGCTGCATGCAAAACACTCTGAGGTGTCCTCAGACTTACTGTATGGGATTGAGCAAGGAAGCAGTCCAGGGAAGATCAGGATCTGGACAAAACAGTAGTCACACTCAGTACTCTAGAGACATCTGCCAACATATAAAACCATCAGCATTCCCTATGCAAATCCAGCTAGAATCAGTGTATCTTGCAGGCTAGTACATGGTATAGCACGTGAGAAGGCTTATTTAAGGTGTTGTTGCAACACATATACACTTGTTTATTTATCCCATCTCTGAATGCAGCACAGGTTCAGGAAGAAGACAAACTGGTTTGGGCCATGACCATCCGCCCAACCTTGGACAAGTACTTCACCTGGGTGTAAACTGCACGGAGCTTTTATTCCAACCTCAGATCGATTCAGTCCCTGCCCTCTGCACAGAATGCGATTTCCGTTTGGATTTGGGATGATTTAAAATTTCCTTCTGCAGCAAGAAGGATTGATCCGGAGTGACCCTACTTTTATTGTGCGATATCTTAGAGTGCTTTTAACGCTCAATATTTAAAGGCTGTTTTGAATCTGGGCTCTCCTCCGTGGTAGAGGACCCGTGATTGGCCACAGGTGGTCATGTGACAAACTTGCCTTAAAGGAGAAGCCCCTAATTTCTCTCAACTTCTGTCGGTCCTGGATTTTTTCTCCCTTCTCTGCCTTTTTCGATCCTCTCCCCCCCCCCTCTCCAAGAAAAGAAAGAAAGAGGCTTGGCTCCCCTCCCCTTTTGAACTACCCTAACCACGTGCAGAACACTTTCCTGTTTCAATGGGGAGGGGGGGGAAGAGGAAGACCTGAGTTCAAAGCGATCTGAATTCAACAGGATTGACAACGGAATAAACAAAGTAAGTGCAGCTTCTGCCCTGGAGGGGCGGGGGGGGGGTACGAAATGTTTCTCAGGCTGCCCTGTTCAAAGCAACTTTCTGGTTTTAGAGCCTAGCTGTACTAAAAAGGATGGATAAACCTGCCTTCTGTATGAACCTGCAGTTCTATTCAGAGCAGGGACAGCTGGATTTGGCTTCAAAACTGAGCAGTTTTGAGGGAAGGTGGTATAGAAAAGCATAGATTTGCCCTGTGTGAATATACAATTTGGGAGTCTGAGGCATGCATAACCCAGCCCCATGAATCTGGACCTTGCCAGGATGTGGCTTCATGTACTGTTTGTTTCCTTACTTAAATGGTCTTTTGCAGGTGACAACTATTTATTTAAACTGTATTTTGGCATTTTTGTAAGCTGATTTGGTATCCTTGGCCCTTACAAAAAGAGATGATCTAGAATCAACATTTGAATTACTTTGATTTTAAATACAAACATTGATGTCAAAACGTGTTTAGAGATAATTTGCACCAAGGAATCTGGAGCAGATACCCTCAAAGTATTATGTTAAAGTTTTCTCCCGCCCCCCCTTTACCCATCAGAAGTCAAGAGTCAATGAAGGTTTCTTGTCATGCTTTTTTCAAGCAGAAACACTATTCATCCTACAGTACACTTCCAAAGTACCTGGAGCTTTACAACTGTTATTGTTGTTATCTCAATCAGATTATTATTTCTTCATATATGTGTATATGATTATAGTAATGCATACAAATATAAAAACAAACTACTAAAACATACACAGATAACTGTGCCAAATATAGTTGGTTAATATTCATACTTTGCAATGAAAATAATTCAAAATATAGATTAACACCAGAGACTTATGATTTCTCCCCCTATTTTTTCTACTTCAGATTTCATCTTTAGTGAGCAGTCAATTTCACAGTTTCATACAGGGCTCAAAAAAACTCAGGCGCCAGGTCACTTTGGTGACTAAAAATGTGAAGTGAAAACAAGCACATCTTTGTGCTGATAGAAATGCTACGAATTATCCCTGAATAATCCACCAAGATTACAGATGCCATTGTATCCTACATTTTAACAGGTGGGAAACTAAGGCTCAAAAACAATGCCCAACTCAATACTATCCAGGGAGTTCAAGGCTGAATGAGTGTCTGAACATGCTAACTTGCTACTCAAGAAAAGCTGGAGTGCTCCCTTTCATGCTCCCTCTCAAAAGGCATGTTTTCCAGCTGGTAACAGAAAGAACCTGTTCAGGTGCAGCAGGGGAGGAGGGGGGTTATATAAATAGTCCACCATTATAAAAAGTGTCTGCACATAGAAAACAATTTGTTAGGGAGAAGGTTTCAGTGTACTGGCTCCTTGACAGGCACAGTTTCTATATGGAAAGATGTTTGTGTGAGAGAATATTTGAATGTGCTCTATACCTGTTAAACCAAGTTCCATGAAAAGCATTACCATTTTATCAAGACTGTATTAAGGGGGCCTTGAACATCACTTATAGCCATGACTGAAAATAATGATTTTTTTTCCATTTTTCATTTCCTGCTAAAACTATCCTGGCTACTTTATGATCCTTTTGTAAGGATCCTTCCTCTTCTTTGGAATGCACTATATCTGATGTACTAGGATGAGTCTAATGGTGCAAATCTGGTGTTACTCTTTCTATTTGGAAGAACTGGAGGTACGCATGAAGCAGACTGTGAAAGATCAGATAAACATTTTTAAAATTCTGCTTAGAGGACAGAACTATTTCTATATTACGTACAGCCTCTAGGAAACAATAGTAATGACAAGTTCCTAGGATTTCCTGGGTTCACTGATTCCCCAGCATTATAGCGTCACAGACTGACTACAGATAATAGAGATGCAGTTTCATCTGGATCTCAGGTTTCTCATGCATAAAATGAGTCCTAGTTCTCTTCCAGCCAGTTATTCAGCTGATCACCTTTCAGATTGTGAAAAGCTATCAGAGAGCTAAACAGTCACCACATGAAAATACTTGTTCTAGGGGACCTGTGACTCATGGATCTCAATCTCTCTGTAACATCTTGTTCTTCCTCTACCCCCAGCCCCCACATTTTCTGTGCTTGCTGTTTCCAAGCCTGCCTGGTGCCTGCTTGGCACACTAGTAACAAAACGATTATGTGGCAAATAATGAGCAGGAGGAGAGAGTGGTACAGCTCTGGCAGCAGGGAACTCAGACCTGGCACTGAGCAACTGGACACCACTACAAAATGCACAACTCAACAGAAAAGAGCAGTGGTTACCCAGGTCTCAGAGCCACTGCAGACATCAGTTCAGTACAGGCAAAACTTGAATCAACGGAATCACTGATTCAGTATATTATTATTATTATTTAAATTTATTATCCATCACTCCCAGAACCAGCTCATGGTGGGGTACAATTTGTCCACAATAAAACCCCCATAAAAGCACACTAGGACATCAAACCATACAGTAACAATCAAAATCCCAAGAACTCCGCGGTGAATTCAACCTCCTGACCGCCCACCCCCCAATAATATCTGAAAGAGGAAGCGGGGAGAGGAAGCACAGATGATACAAATATTGACACCACTTGGCACCAGGGGGCCCACCAGATCTTCTTGCCGCGCTGGCCTCAACCATAAACCTGTCAGAAGAGCTCCGTTTTGCAAGTCCTACGAAACATTTGGCCAATTTAGGCAATTGAGTTTTAGCTGAATTAGCTGCCAGACAGCTGATCCTGCTGCACATAGAAACCTCTCTTGGGATCAGCTGTTTGGCTTCCTGCCAGCCCTTCTCACTCAGCCCAGGCTGTACATGAAGGCCAACATACAGGCTTGGACTTTGCTGAGTTGGTGGGTACCGGCTTGTGATGTTTCACACAGCCCCCCCCCCAAATCCCAGCCTGGAGTCAGCCCCAGCAGAGTCAGTGAGGGCAGTTCCATCCCCTCCCCCCAATGTCAACCTGCAGCCAACCTCAGCAGCCATTTGACAGTCTTTAAATGTCTCCCCAGCAGACCCATTTGCAGATCAGCTGTTTAGCGGGGTCTTTCTCAATCAGCTAAATGAAGTCCAAATAGTTTCAGGATTTTCTGATTTGGGTCATTACAACTTATGGGGATTGTGACAAGGCTTGGATAAACCCCCCAAAATACTCCAATCAGCATTGATTTGAGCATTTTCAAGCTGATCCAAGCTGAAGTGCTCATCCCCAGTTGTAACTCTCCAACACACCTTGATCCACTGATGAGTCCTGCTCAAGGTGGCTTACAAATAAAAACAACATAAATTATTACCAATATAAAAACAAAAACAGCCATTATATAAGCCAGGGGCATTAAAATATCTATAAAATGGATTTCAGATATGGCTCTGTCGCTATGGACTTTGCCCTTTATTGCTGGACTGGATTTAATTTAGTTGCTTTTGACTAATATAGCATTATTTCTGCATACCTAAAAGAAATTAACTTTTAGTAAGATAATTTCAGGATTCAAAATAATTGCTATACCTTCTCAAAGAGGAATAATTAGATAGAGCATCCTTTCTTACTGTTTTACCGAATATGCAGTTTTACTGAATATGCAGCATATATTAAGGCCATATGCGGTCTGGGCCCCGTGTATCTGAGGGACTGCCTGTCGCCCTATACCCCCCACAGGGCCTTACGCTCTGTGGGTGCAAATCTTTTGGTCATTCCCGGCCCCGGGGCCTTCTCGATCCTGGCCCCGACCTGGTGGAATGAGCTCCCGGAGGAACTGCGGGCCCTGCAGGAACTTTCTCAACAGTCAGTACATTGCATTGGTGCAATGTGCCGCTTGGAAAGGTCAAAACTGACAGTAAAATAAAGTTTCCAAAGACCCTTTAGTATGCATAGGAGGGAAAGGACACCTCTGTTATAATTTCCCTTCACTTCCTTCACTCTTTTACATACTTGACTTTTACTACAGGACACTCCCAAAGCTTGGTTGCCCAGAGATTTATAAACAATGGCAGAAGCAGAGGATAAATAACTGTTCAATTCCAATAAAAGATACTCCTTTGCTATATTTAACACCAAGTATGCTAAGGGTACAGATAATAAACATCTTTAAATTGGAGGGAGAAAAAACCCTCAAGGGCTAAAAAAAATCAGTTGTAGCTGGAAGGCAGGCATATTTATAACATGTCTAATATGCATGAAGAACATTTTCCATGGTATAAGATTTTGTGAATTAAAGCTTACTTCATCAGATGTATTTTGTGTGTGTGTGAGAGAGAGAAGGAGGGTCTGTACTATACTCAGTGGAGCAGTTCAATATATTGTAGATATGATCCACCCATCCTCCAACTACATAATTTCTACATTGTTTAATAAGTCATGTTAATACTTAAATTTTGTCTCAACTGTTTCAGATTGCTGCTTCCTCAGATTTTTGCTGTTTTAATCCCATTGCATTTCTGGTGATTGGATATCCTGTTTTGTTAATTATACTGACTTATGCTGTGTAATCTCCCTTGAGTGTCACTGAGAAATGCCATCTTTAAATATAAATAAAATTAAATAACACAGCTAACCCTCTGAGATTTCTCCTCATGTATATACAGATTCTGTTAAAGAAGTGGATATAGAAACCTTTGAAATGAAAGAGCAAAGTGACCTAATGAGTGGCAGCTACAGTCATTCAGCACTTTAAGAAAACTTTGCAGGTTACTCATCTGTGCCACATAATATATTTCTGGTAAGGGCTTGGAGGAGGAGCTTGTCTCATGGCTTAAGTGCCACTTAACACCCGCTCAGAGAGGCTGTCCCGCTCATGAGTGCCTCCTCCTCCATGAGTGCCTCCTTGTCTGTCCAGCAGCCAGCCAATTGCCTTCTGTCCCCCCACCCCCCTTCTCCTTCCACTTCCCTCTGAGGCTTGGAGGCTGTAGATCCAGGTCCTGGGGGGAGGGGGAGGCCATCCACAGAGTTCCTCCAGCCCACCCATCTAGCGCCTGTTGTATTCCTGAATGCAACGGACTTGGCCCATAGTTTCCTGAGAAAATTGAATGACATTTAATAAATAAAATTAAGCAAGCATTGTGACTATGTGTGAATTTGCACTCATCCATTCAACACCACTAAGAATTTCATAAAACACTGCTTCAGATACAGTACTTTTCAGGATCAGATTTGAGCCCAGTAAGATTGGGGGAGAGGGGTGGCAAGTTTTTGAGAGTCAAGGTTCCCTTCATCAGATACCTCTTGTATTCTAACAGGCAAGTTGCAAGTCATCTGGGATTAATATATGCATGTCCCAAATTCTGGAAGTTGACTGGACTATTCTACATGTGCAGAATTTTCTTCAGGTGGGCAGCTCGCGCCCCTGGTCACTTAGTTCCTTCCCAATAGCGCACTCCCCTACAAATCCCATGTAAGTAAATTCACATTTTACATGCCGGTTTCAGGCTGTCTTGCATCATCGTAACTTCTAATGAGGGAATCATAATAGAATAAACGACCCTTTTACGTCAGTTGATGCCATGCTCTTAAGTTTCCAAAATGCAAGGCTTCCACTCCAATCTCCTAAGAGAGGCGCAAAAAACCAGAGAGTGCTGCTCCTCCCGTCTCTCCGAGCCGCGTGCCCGCTGGCTTCCAGCCAACAGTCGCACTCTGGCATCGCTAGGCGCCAAGTTCTAAATCCAAAGCCCAAAGCCGCCAGCAGAGATCGCGGAAGCCCCGCCTCGCCGGCACCGACTGCCCGCTCCCAAGTGACCCGCGGCCCGGGGCTCCGCAGCCACCTTTGCGGCCGCCTTGCGGGAAAGCCTGCTCGGGCGCCAGCTGCTTCGGCCACTGGACCTGCCGGCCAGAGAACGGAGAGCCTCCAAGGGCCGGAGTGCCAAGCTGGCATCAGAGCTCCAGGCACAGGAAAGCGCCAAACGGGAAGTGGCTCACCTCTCCTGTACCGCGCGCGGGAACCGTCCCGCACAGCCACGGGGCCCGCCAACTCGCTCGCAAGCCACCGTGCTCCTCTGCCAGCGGCTGCAAGGACAAGGCGGCGGAGCACATGCCTCACCCCCCCCCCTCCCCGGCCCCGACGGAAGGAGCCCTTCGCCAGCGCCACCCACCTGCTCCGGCTGCTCCCGTGCCGTGGCCCCCCGCGCGCACCGCTTCCCTCCCTGCTCTCTCGGCGGCCTCGTGGCCATGCATTTACAATGCCCGGCGCCCAGCCCGCCGCCCCGCAGCCGCAGCGCCCCTCCCACCGCCTGCCACGCCGACCACTCACGCGGCTCGGCGTCGTCCCGGAGCAGCCGTCTCCGCCTCCCTGCCCTTACTGGGCAACCGGCCTCCTCCGTGCCAAGCCTTTCGGGCGCAGAGCAGCCGCTCGCGCACTCCCCGACGCAGCCGGCCAGGCAGCCCGTGGCAGACTGAGAGAAACTCGGGACTTTCTCTGCCTCGCCTCCAGGCTTCCTTGACCCTCAGTCCTCCGAAGTGCCTTCCGGGGAGAGTGACGGATACCGCAGCCTTCATTTGTGTCTTCTTGACACCCTCTGGGTGCTCCTCCCCTTCCTAGCATCCCTTTCCTTGACACGGTCTCTCCTCGGCCAGCGCCGCCTCGCTTCCCGCTCAGATACCTCCCTGGTGCAGGGCACAGAGGCACGACTTCTGCCACTCTGGATCCCAGACGACAAAGTGGGTCACTGGTATTTGCAGACACAAGCCAGGCATGGGGTTGCATCTTAAAACGGCTCTGGAGCCTCCTGTGGCACACAAAGACCTCTTCCCTGCCTCTTGCTTCATAAGCCAGGGGGCTGCCCTGGGTGCTTGTTAGGTCGGCAAGAGGAGATGCCAGGGTTGTTTATTATTGCAGAAATATTCGGGGCACTGGCAGCATCTTTGAAACTGCTACTGGGAAACAAGCTCTCGTCTATATTCTCCCCTTGTTCTTGCTTGCTGTCAGGGATTATTTTGAGCAACGGCTCTTCAAACTACCTCCTCTCTCAAAAAAACAAACAACCCACCCACCTATGGGCTCAGCCTTTGCAATGTGAGTTTAAGTATCTTAAACTGAAATGTGGACTCTGTCCTAAAACTTGATTCTAAGACCATCGGTCAGCCCTGGCACAGCCTGCACTTCAGCAGATATAGAAGGCACCTTCCTCTCTCACCAACAAAGTAAAAGAATCTGGCCAGGCACACCACAACTGCAGCCCCCTCCCCTCTCCTTTCCTTAGGTTAACCACTTCTTGCTGCCTCTAGTTTTCAAAGAAGCCCTTATGATCATCCCTCCTGCAATTAACATTTGCCTCCTGAACACACAGATACACCTGTATAAACGCTACCAGGGACATGTGGCTTCTGGCAGAGAACGGTGCAACTTGTATTACCAGTATAAGAATGCAGTTAGAATCATAGAATCATAGAGTTGGAAGGGGCCATACAGGCCATCTAGTCCAACCCCCTGCTCAACGCAGGATCAGCCCTAAGCATCCTAAAGCAATATTCTATTAATAGTTCTATTAATATCTGGCAAATCTGTTATCACAAGGTAGGTTATCCTAGAAGAAATAATTATTGGTATATGTAAACCACCAAAGATCAGGAAAACATACTGATCATTGTTACTACTATCACTCCAGTAGTAGTAATTAGGATGGGGCATTTAATAATGGAATGTGAGAGTAACAAATCTTGGCAGTACTGTCCTTTCCAGAGCTGTACATACCCACACCTTCACTTCCAGCTTCCTGGCATACCAGTTTTCTCTCATATATGGGCAAGGTTTCTTTTCATAGAATCATCGAAACATAGAATTGGAAGAGACCTCCAGGGTCATCTAGTTCAACCCCCTGCACAATGCAGGAACTTACAATTACCATCCTACCCACAGTGACCCCAATTTCATGCCCACCTTTCATCCCCCCCCCCACACACACACCAAAAATCTCCAGAATCCAGGGTGCCCTGGAGGAAATTCACCTACCATCCCACAGTGGCATTCAGCAATTACCTGGGTATGCAAGTCTAGGTTTGAGTGCCATGGCAGTTTGTAGCAGCCTAGAATCTCATGTTTATTATGGGACAAAAATGCTGGAAGTTCCGCAAGCAGAGAATGGCCATGAAAGTCACACCACCTTAAACAGGAACCATTCTGCAATTATCTGTTTTGTGTTTGTACACCCGTATTCAAAGGTGGCACGGCCTACTCCCATGTGTATGACAGACAGTCTAACTGGTGCCATCATGACTTCCCATCCATCCCAGTCTTCACTGCCTGACCTCTTAATTCAGGACTAGCTGAATTATTTGTTCTGTGGGGGGGGGGCAATCCATTTCTAAAGACTAATTGTTCCATAAAGTTAGCTATAATGGATATCTGCATGCCACTGCCAATACCTGGGCTGGGAACTACCAGAACATTTCCTCAGTTGGAATGATTTCAACGCCGTCCTCCTGTAGCCCAACCCAAGGAACAGCATTGGGGGGGGGGGGAGACTTGCACTCTGCAGCTCATTCTCTCTGTAGAAACCCTCTGGGATACAGTCCAATATTAGGTAAGCTTGGGGATTTCTAAATTGTAATAAATGTTTTTCAAGTGATTATCCCTTGGAATTGTGGGAAAGAGGGCATTATGTTTTATTGGTTTGTAAAAGGGGTTTGTGTGTGTGTGTGTGTGTGTGTGTGGAGGAGGGGGGGTGAAATCCAACCAAATAATCACACAATTTGATTTGAGTCCAATAGCAACAACAAGACTTTAATTCAGAGGTACAATATGAGATGAGAGCTTGTCAGATAATCTAATAGCATCTCCCCAGTCTTAGGAAAAACATGATGCCAGAATTTGGGACTAATTAATTCAGTCTCTCAGCCATAATAATAGGCAGACCATTCAGGATCCTTAGAGCAATGTCACTTCCAAAGGAAGTCCCAGGGGGCAAAATTGATCCCATTTGCCATCCTAAACTCACATCCTTGAAAGTGAACCCTGTTGAAAGTCCACAGGACTTGCGTTAAAGGTCACAGACTTAGGAAAGGAGCCCAAATTACTTTTTGAGTCTCATCCTCCAAATGGCAGACACTAAAGGTAAAGGTAAAGGTATCCCCTGTGCAAGCATCGAGTCATGCGTGACCCTTGGGGTGACGCCCTCCAGCGTTTTCATGGCATACTCAATACAGGGTGGTTTGCCAGTGCCTTCCCCAGTCATTACCATTTACTCCCCAGCAAGCTGGGTACTCATTTTACCGACCTCGGAAGGATGGAAGGCTGAGTCAACCTTAAGCCGGCTGCTGGGATTGAACTCCCAGCCTCATGGGCAGAGCTTTCAGACAACATTTCTGCGCCACAAGAGGCTCTTAAGAGGCAGACACTAGCAGGGTCTTAAAAACATGGAAATCAAACTGAACTGTCATATATGGATTAAATTAATCTCATGAAAATAATCCTCATTCAATATGTAAGCAGACCCTTTCAAGTAGGATGCCCATCCCCCAAAATGGACTGTAGTAGAAGGAAACATGTGATATTACCTCAAATCCAAACATAATACTAGACATTACCTCTCATGTGTAAGGGAATTTTTCTGGTACATAAAATGGAGAGAATCATATTTGTATCTTGTGACTCCACCTAATCCATAATAAGAATGTGGCTTCAAAGTCTACTTAAATTCATAATACAGGATATAAATGCTACAGATACACGAATAAATAAAAAAAGAGGTTGTGCCAAATGTGTTTCCAGTTTTACATCACTCAATTACGTTAAAAAGAAAACAAACCTCAAAAGCCAAATTTGACTCAATGTTCCCAAGGAATAGGAAATGCCTGAAATAGGATTGCTTACTGCACCATACAAAGACCAGGTCTGTCTGGAAAAAAACAACAACTGAAATGCAAAAAGAAAAGAAGATGAAGCCTGAATTGTAAAATACGTGGACAGGAAATAAGATAACTCCCTATAATGGAGAGTGTATTATATGAAACATACAAGCAATAACATAGCTGACAAGAAATCAAACTTTTCCCCATACTAACAGAGCATGATGCTGTGTACTGGAATATCAGCTTTAGCATTTATATGGCATATTTATTTGTTTGTTTGTTTACTTATTTGGGTATTTATACCTCCCTTCCCTACAGCTCCAGGCGGTGTACATAAAACATATAGAACAGTGGTCCCCAACCCCCGGGCAGCGGCCTGGTGCCAGGCCGCGAAGACCTTGGCGCCGGGCCGCGGGTCCCTCTTCCCGCTCTCCCCCCCCCCCGCAGCGAGAAGCTCGCCAGGACGTGAGCAAATCGGCCCGGCAAGCTTCTTGCTTTGGGAGGGGGGGGGAGAGAAGCTTGCCGGGCTGCAAGCTAATCGGCCGCTTCGACGGCCGATTTCCTTCTGGCCTGGAGGGGCGGGGAGAGGGAGCCGTGGCCGCTGGCATGCCGGTGGCGCAAACACGCACGCGCGGACTTGCCACGTGTGTGTGTTTGCGTCCAGCGGGGGTGCAAATACACATGCGCAGCAAGTCCACGCATGCGCAGCACTGCCACTGTGGAAGTTCAGGCAGGTCCCTGATCTCTTTGGGGAGCTCATTCTACCAGGTGGGGGCCAGGAATGAAAAGGCCCTGGCTCTTGTTGAGGTCTGACATGCCTCTTTGGGGCCAGGGATCTATTGCCAGATGGAGGTGGCAGAGCATAGAGCTCTTCTGGAGGTATAGGCAGAGAGGTAGACTCTGAAGTAGAATCATAGAGTTGGAAGGGGCCATACAGGCCATCTAGTCCAACCCCCTGCTCAACGCAGGATCAGCCCTAACACTGGTTAGGTACACTGGGCCCAGACCACGTATGGCCTTAAAGGTGATTACCAAAACCTTAAATTTAATCCAGAATTCAACTGGGATCCAGCCGAGTTCCTGGAGTACTGGCTGAATATGAGTTCTCCATGATGTTTTAGTGAGGATCGTGGCTGCAGCGTTCTGCACCAGTTGTCATTTCCGGATCAAGGATAAGGGTAGGCCAGTGTAGAGCGAGTTGCAGAAGTCCAGTCTAGAGGTGACCTTTGCATGGATCACTGTGGCTTGGTGCTCTGGGGCCAGGTAGGGCGCTAGTAGTTTGGCTTGGCGGAGGTGATAAAATGCTAGCCGCTCTACCTTTGTGACAATGGGCTTCCATTGTAAGGGAAGCATCCAGAATCACGCTCAGGTTTCTGGCAGAGTTAATCGCTAAAAGCTACACACCGACCAGGGTGGGCAAGTGTGCTTCCTCCCATGGTCCCTTCCTACCCAACCACCATCAGTCGGTTTTAATAGGTTTTAATGTTATGTGTTAATGTTGATGTTGTCTTACTGTTTTTATGAATTGACTGTTGTTTACACTGGAATGTTGGAAACCACCCTGAGCCGGCCATGATGGGAAGGTGGTAAATCACACAAATAAATAAATAAACAGAGCAGTGCTATCAAGATCTTCCTTCTCCTAATGTTGCTTCCTAGCACTGGTGTTCATAGGTTTACTGCCTCTGAAAGTGGGAGTTCCCTTTAGTTACCATGTTTTCGAATCCCCTTTAAAAGCCATTCATGGTCATGGCCATGTCCATAGGAAATGAATGCTGAGTAAAGACGTATTTCCTTTTGTCTATCCTGAATCTATATCCATCAGCTTCATTGGGTGCCTACAAGCAATCCATCAGCTTCATTGGGCGCCTAGCATTATTGTAGAGGAAGAAAAGTTCTCTCTGCCCACTTTCTCTATTCCATGCATAATTTTATAAACATCTATTGTATTCCCTTTAGTGTTTTTACCAAACTGACCTCCCCCCACCCCAAACTCTTCAGCCTTTTCTCATAAGGAAGGAAGGCTGCTCTGTTCTGTACTTTCCAGGGTTTGCAATACAGTATTACAGTATTAAAAA
Source organism: Paroedura picta (assembly GCF_049243985.1). Classification (NCBI taxonomy): domain Eukaryota; kingdom Metazoa; phylum Chordata; class Lepidosauria; order Squamata; family Gekkonidae; genus Paroedura; species Paroedura picta. Next base: position 72,448,028 of record NC_135369.1, read on the forward strand.
ATTGATCAGGTTGCCCTTGCTGGATGGCCAGGAGGACCACATTAATGTTTTGCTTTTTAAGACTTATTACAATAAATTCTATGATGCAGAACACTGACTTCTTGAGTATCTGCTAAGTTCCCTCTGAGATGGCTACTTTTCTGTTTGACTATGAAATTCCTACCTGCTCCCCAACTTCTGCTATTGGATTTACTTTCACAGAAACGATCCTTCAGGTGAACAATCATGGTCTTTTATTTATCAGTTCAGAAGAACTTTGTGTGTTTTCATACTAGTATTTTAATATATAATTTGTTCATTGCCATCTTAAACAGTTACACCCTTCAAGGCTCATTGACCCTAATGGACTAAGAAGGGTGTAACTCTACTTATGTTGCTCCTGATTGTATTAAGAGTGTTTGTTAGAAGTGGTGAGTCAGTTACACTTAGGAAATGTCTGCAGTGGGAGCGTGGAGGGTAAAGAGGGTAAAGTTCCTCGAAGCTATCAACAAGACTGCTCCTCATCCACCTCTCCCGCCCTTGGGACAAAAGACAATCTGCTTGTTTATCATGGAACTCTGTAACCTAAAGAAAGTTAAAAAAACAAACAAACATCTAAAACAACACTGGCAGAAAACTGAAACTGAACCCTGGCAAGACAGAAGTGATGCTGGCAGGAAAATCAAGGATCTAAGGACATTGTGCTTCTCAATTCTGATGGGATTCAGTTCGCCTTTGTTGACTTGGTTAAGAGCCTAGGAGTTAGACTGTATCCAGCAGTATAGTTGGATAAACAAGTCAATGCAGCTACGTCCCTCCCCCCCCCCCCCCCCAAAAAAAAGAAGCTTTCTTCAAAATAAGTCTAGCTTGGAAGATAACCCCCTACCTTGATGCAGCCGATCTGGCTACTTGGATTCATACCACAGTGACATCAAGACTTGATGTAACATCAATTCAAAGACTCCTGATGGTATTAAATGCTGCAGCTTGGATGTTACCGTACCATTTAAGATTCCAATAAAGAATTGGAACCATTATTTTTATATGTAGATTCCTTTATGGGACTTATTTATCCCTATATATAAAGGGTGCCAAAGATGTCATAAATCAAGTGAAGTGCATGAAGATTTGTCAAGCAAAGGCTCCTTTTAACTCAAGCTATTAAGTTATTAACTCACGCTAATATGTTATATTTGCCACCCCTTGGCAAATATATTTGCCTTTCCTGGATATCAAGCAATAGCTTCTTATCAGTATGAACACATTGCAATCAGCTACCCACAGAGAGAGGCCTCAGAGGATAAGTAGGTTGAGGTAAAAGTAGCTTAAGTATGTTGATTTTCTGTTAGAGAAAAGGGCTGAAACCCCCTCTTATGCCAGGGCCTCCCTGAAACTGCAGCCCCAGTGGCTACATTCAGTCAGTTAAAAGGACTGGTATGCTACATATTCTGCTCTTAAACTAACTACCAAGGATCTGTAAGGCAAAGTACCCTAGCTTTACCAAGGGTTAACATTAATAATAATTATTCCGCTTGCAGGTGTTTAAAATAAGTGTTTCTCATAGATACTATCTGTATCTCTTTCAAGGCGATAGATAATTGGCTCAGTGAAGGGGAGCCAGGAGTAAGTTGTCTGGTCTCTTGGAAGTCTCCAGTGAATGAGCACTCTGATTGGATTCTGAAGACTGCCCAATGCCAGAGAGCAAAAAACTATAATTGGGCCTTAGATAAAGGTGACACTACACTAACGTTTGATCCTGGACTCTTCTTCTAGCCTGGACTCTGCAATTTTTAGTGGTGTTCCAGTTAATGCCAGGTACAAAAGTATCAGAAAGAAAAAGTTAGCTTTTGTTGTTTTCTTTGCTAATAAACTCTAGAAACTGTGTTGCCTAGTAGTACTTTTTAATTTTATTTGCTCAATAAACCTGTGTGTATTTTTCTACAGGGTTTTGGTCTTCTTGTGTGTATTCAACTTCAGGGACTTTCAGCACTGCTTACTAATGTGGGAAGCAGTGGCTCAGAGGGATCCCAGCTCAGACAGGACACATCTAAATGTCAAACTGGAGGGTTGTGATCAGGCACCCCAGAGGTCTTGAATTTTCTGTAAATGTGATCACTGAAGTAAATTATTTTCCTGGATAGAAGAATCACTTCTTTTCCCTCAAGCAGCTATTAGTCCCATCCCAGTAAAAAAAATGAAGGCACATAAAAATTAAGACTGGAAAGTAAACACTTTCCCATTGAAACTAATGAAAACATATATGAACATAGTAAAATGCGTAATAAGATTAATAGCACATTGAGCAAAAATGCCTTTTAAAACAAAACCTCAAAACTTTACAATTTTTGTCACTTGTCTAAAAATTTCTATTATTTGTGGGTCACTAGAGCCATAGGTGAACATAAAAGAAGTCTTTCCCCTCCTCTCCCTGGATTCAGTGACAAACTTGGTACCAAGTTTTCCTACCTATGGCAGCCAGCCAGTCAGACCTCCATCTGAGTCTCCCATAGCTGGTACATTTTGGGTGTGAAAGCCTTGTGACTACCAAAATCATAAGAAGGAGAGATGGAGGCACAAGGACATAAAGATCAAGAGTGAAGAAGGAAAAACAGGAACAGATCTATGGGATAAGGAAAATGTATGTAACATGGAAAGGGGACTGAGTTGCACCTATACATTCTGAGAGAAGAAAACACTTGTGGGTAAAGAAAGATCTATGGCATAGAGAAAGGACACAATAACAGATTGGGTGCTGAAAAAATTCAGTGCAGAAAGAAAAAAATGCTGTAGAGTACATAAAAAAAAAGATGTAAACACACACATAGAGAGAACATGCACTATAAAATAAAGCAACAAGAAGAAGGATTCAAAGAAAATATGCCATGGGGTGATGGGGGAAGGGAACATTCAGAATGACTTTCAAAGAAAACGCTAAGTGTCAATTAATATATCACAGTGTTCTCTGTGTCTCCCCCAGTTCTGTTGATCAGACATGCTCTGGGAGTTCTGTATATAGAACTTAATTCCCGGGTATGTGGGGGCCAACTAGCTTAAGTCTTCTCCCTTGCTCCATTTTCTCAACTTGAAACATCCTCAAGGGAAACATCCTTGTTGGGAAAATGTGTAGGCACCAATCTATCACAGACTACCCACTATGCATCTGTCAAGAGATCACATGGACTGCAAATCTGTCCTGAGAAAAATCTTGTCACAGTAAGAACAGGTGATATGGCCTGTCAAGGGGTAGTGACAAGTCAGGGCAAAACAAAACTGACTCCAACCCTGCAGCTGAGAGACCAGCTCTCTAGCCCTGTTGAGTTCCCAAAACAATTACTTTGATAGCTGCAGCCAAAAAAGGAGAAGGGGAATGACAACAGGTAAGTATTATTATTATTTACTAGCCATAAAGCCCATTGCACCCAGGGATGCAATGGGCGCTAGCGGGGGGAAGACCCAGTGGCCGCGACATCGTCCTTCCTGTGTGGCATGGTGTTGGTGCGGGTGAAGCTGCCGGTAGGCGGCTGGGGTGTCAGGAGGCCAGAGTGGTGGGTTTGGCTGGCCGCAGCGGTCCCGGGCTCACGCATGACTGGGCAGGATGGTGTGGGACTGCCGCCCTCCTCCTCTGACCAGCCTGCGGCGCTGGCGGCGTGGGTGAGGTTGGTGGCAGGTGGCTGCGCTGGTGGGCGTTGGGAGTGGCAGCCTGTTCAGGGCACTGCAGGTCTGCCACCTTCCGCACCTGGGGAGCATCTGGCCTCGCAGCCAGCTCCTTGGGATGGGCACCACCCACGGATTGGCTCGATGAGCCAGAAGCGGTGTCTGGACATCGTACGTGTCCCAGACACTGACACGGACCACTCCTCCCTTAGTGCCTTTTCACAAATATAAGAGGCACTAATAATAATAATGGTTACAGATTATATTTATTACCTGCCCTTTCTCTTCAGTCTCAGGGTGGTGTACCACAGAATAATACATACACACACACACAGTATACAATAAATAATTCAAGGCTGTTTGCAGAACTGAACTGACCTCCCTATCAGTGCTCCAATTATACACCTTTTGGGTCTGGTAAGACGTCCCTCCCCCCTCTTTTCTTTCCATTTTAACTTCAGAATAGGCAATTAGAGGTGAAACTGGTTTTAATTTAGACTTTTTAAGACAGTATAAAATACTTACACAGACTTTTTGGTTCTCTGACCTAGAAGTTACCTGACCAGAGTGAAGGAAGCATAGCGACTAGGTAGTTTCAAACCTAGTCAAAAGAATGACCCAAAGGTACAAACTAGAAGGAATGCAATTCCTTTATGCTAGATTGCTCACAGCTGTCTTCATCCTGGTTGAGCTAAGACACATGACCACATACTTCTGCAGCAAGGATGTGCCCAAAGTCAAACAACTCCCCACCCCCCACAGAGTTTTTTGGGCTAATGAGATGAGATGCAACTCTCTTGGTCTCAGTCTTGAGACTCCCATTATCTCCTTCTCATTATCTCTTCCTCTAACTGTTATCCCCCTCCACCCTCCCTCTCGGAATGTGTATGTCACCATAACTCTAGTTCTCAGAGGGTGGCTTTCTGGAACTTACTATGTCCAACAGCCTTAATCAAAGTTTCAAAACAGCCAATTTATAGCTAGGTCAAGGTCAATGTCTTGATTTGGCCAAGGTGGTTGTCTTTAAAATTGAAATTGTACCAAAAACTTGAATGTTACACAGAAGTATTTTATTTATTTGTTTGTTGGATTTTTATCCTGCCACTCCCCGAAGGCTCGTGGTGGGTTACAGAGTATAAATACATGAAACCCCAGTAAAAACACCCCTAAAAAAATTTATAAAATCACATAATCTACAAACCCAAGATGCACTCTGATGATAAAAGCACCCCCACTACCTCTGGGATAGACATAGGGAGATGTCATGAACCACCAAGGATGGTTCCACAGGGGGGTCAGATCTTCCTTGGTGTGCTGGCTTCAACCATGGACCTGGCGGAAGAGCTCCGTCTTGCAGGCCCTGCAGAATGCTGAAAGCTCCCGCAGGGCCCATAAGTCTTCCGGCAGCTCATTCCACCAGGTCGGGGCCAGGACCGAAAAGGCCCTGGTCCTGGTTGAGGCCAAGCACGCCTTCCTGGGCCCAGGTACGACCAGCAGATTTGCACCTTCAAAGCTTAAGGCTCTGCGGCGGGCATAGGGCGAAAGGCGGTCCTTCAGGTACGTGGGACCCAGACCACGTAGGGCCTTAAAGGTAAGCACCAAAATCTTGAACTGGATCCGGGCAGCAACCAGTAACCAATGCAGCTGCCTCAGCACAGGCTGGATATGGGCCCGCCACGATGTTCTGGTGAGGACCCTAGCAGCCGCATTCTGCACCAGTTGTAACTTCCAGATCAGGCCCAAGGGCAGGCCCACGTAGAGCAAGTTCTATGTAATGAGCAACACATGTCATGGACCTTAATTTGTCTGGGCCTCATTCATTCCACTCTTTCAACGGGAAGATGCATGGAGAAGACTTGAAAGAAATGTTTCTTTGTTTCAGGACAGAATGGGATAATGAAAAAGCACAATTGGGTTGCATAAATAGGGACAAAAATATTATAATATAGCAACAACAGAGGGTAGTTGTGTGGGTCTGGATTAGAACAGCTAGATGTAAATCCAGTTTCACCTTAGAGACCAAGAAGAGTTTCAAGGCTTGAATCAAAACTTCCTTCGTCATCTAATAAGGCAATTAATTGACAACATGTAGCCCTTTAAATGGTACTCCAAAATTTGCTTCATGAAGCTAGCTATCTCAACCTGCATAATGGTAGGGGCAGCCCCAGCAGACTGATGACAAACCATTAAAGTAAAGGCTGACTAAAAGACATAGTTAACACATTATTTTACTACTATCTTGTGAAGCTGAAGCAAAAGGAAGGCTTTTTAAAACAGCCGATAAATGGCTAAAAAAACAGTCTCAGTATAACTGAGGTCTTTATGAGCCAAAGTAACCAATGCAGAGGAGGAAAAAGCATCCAAGAAGGCCAGAAACAGGCCATAACATCCCCTTGATGACTAATTGGGCTGTAAAATTAAAAAGAGGCAGTGTTGCCTGTATAAAAACTTTAACAAGTATGTGGTGTCATGTTAGGGCTTGTGTAGATTAGGATTGGTAGGAACCATGTGGAGGAAGTGGGGTGAATAATGATCAATGATTTGGGTTTTTTAAAGAATGCTTTTTGAGGGGGAGTGAAATCTATTTAAAGTTAGTTTTCTATTTAAGGTTCATTATTATCCAAGCGTTATTCATAATGAAACATGGGTTTTTAATTTTAATTATGTAGCATGAGACTGTATATTCATGTAATGTTCAATTTTTAATATTTTTTTGGTAAATGAATTCCCTTATTCCACAGACTTGGTTTTGCAGTTCTCAAAACTGTGTCTGTGTATCTGCAGAGATAACATACCTCCTCTTCACAACAAATATTTTATACAATAAACACACAAAGTTAAGATACCTCCGTCCTACTGGTCCTCTACAAATATATGCACACTGAATCAACCCCCTATCTCTTAAGAGCATAGTTGCAAGAAGTTCAATGAATATAAGTTGTTTGGGGTAGAATATGTCTGGATAAGGAGATGTTGTGAAGGAAGTGTGAGAAGGGAGGGGAAAGCAATACAAATGAAAGTGAAACTTTTTGAGCAGAATACTCTAGAAATCTTTGTGAGTATATCCTCATGGGTGTTTAACCAAATACAAGAATACATATGCTGTATAATATTGTTTTAGTTAAATAAAACAATTTTAATGGTTATTTTTAATTATTGTTTTTCTTCTTCCAGTAAAGTTCAATAGAAAAGTTTTCCAAATATGAATGATTAACGTATTAAACTAGAGATAGTTCACCTTGCAATGATTTCATATTCATCTATTTCAAGAGGTAAATAACCAATAATTAATTTTCAGATATAGCTAAAACTAATCTGAAAAGTCCTTAAACTAAAATGAAACCTTCATCTGGTTCATAAATATTAAGGCCAGCAAGAATTAGCCTCTTTGTAGAAAACCATGATTTAATTCAAATCTACCCTGGGAGGAAGCAAAGCAACACTGTCATTTTATCATGTCCGTGATAGTACTCATCCGAAACACAGTGCCATGTGGTGGCAGCTACAGCTGGGGAAGGGGGAAACTATAACATAATTCAGGTGAAATGCTCCCCTATGACATGGAAGGGCAAAGTAATATTACAGTATATATGTGGTGTTACAGTATATGGCTAACACACAGATCAGAATCCAATGTCATGTAAGTGAAATCTCTGAGCATCACAGACAAAAAAAAGCCTCAACAGTTAACTTGGCTTGGATGCAAAAGATGTTGGTTCACCCACTTTGTGCATGTTGTCCAGGTCACATAACTTTCTCTCCTTCCCTTGGGCAAGCACTTTAACAGTAACTTGGTAAGTGTCCTATGACATTTGTATGACCTTTCAGCTAGGGGTAGACAATGTGAAAGACCTGCATCTGGGCCCCTAGAGAGCTGCTATCAGTCACAGCAGACCTCGATAAGGCAGCTCTGTGTATATTTCAGGGTCAGTTCCCCTGAAAAAAATGGAGGGTAGACTCCAAAGCATTATACTTCACTGAAGTCCCTCCCCACCACACATCTCGCCCACTCCAAGTTCCACTCCCAAGTTCCAGGTATTTCCCAACTGAGAGCTGGCAACCATGTGAAGTGTGGAGAGTTGCTACACAGGACACGGCCCACTCTGCCCCCCCCCCCAACATTTCTAGAATATCTCCCTTCTTGATTTCCTTGCAACACGAGTTAAAGATATACCTGTCTGTACTTTTAACACTTGCTAAAGATACACCTATTCAGCTATTTTGATTCTCTTTGGGACGTGTACTCGTGAAGACTGTTCATTGCTGGTTGTGGCTTTTATGCTGGTGAGAGCTAGGTTAACTGATAGCATTATATTATTTGATTTTACTGTAAACCAGCTCTAGCATGTTGCAGAGAGGTGGGATATGACTACTTTAAATAATTTTCTTTAAAATGCATCTAGCCCAGACATAGCCGATATCTTATAACTTGAGTATCACACACATATAGAGACAACATTTTCCTCTGCAGATGTTGGAGTGCCTGCAAAGGAAAAAGAGTAGAGGGAGAAAGCGTAATTGTACTTGTTGAATGCAAGTCACGCTAATTATTTAATCTATTTGTTATTTATTCAAGTAAAAGTACTCTCTGCGGGTTATTCATAATTTGGAATTCTGTCTGCTTTCTCCACTCTTCATGGTTGTTTTTGCTTCTTGTTACTCAGAAGAAATAAAAGCCTAGTGGATAATAGCCTGCTAATGCATCTACCTCTTTGAGCGGCTGATTTAATGAACACATGCTCTATTAATAGGCTGAAATCCACACTGAAGTGATATGAGGCTGGTAAGACTGACAGAGAAATGTCCTCAGTCTTCCACAATGAAATCAATTAATATAATGTTGTAACATCACACATGTATTTATTTTCTCATTTCTATGCTACCCTTTCCTGAGGGCTCAGGATTGCTTACAACATCAATCCAATGCAATTGAACAATTAAAAACACATTAAAACATCCATTATTAAAACCCAGGCCAGGAAAAAGGCCAGTGATTAGTGCTCTGTGGAGCTTCCCCCATCATGCCTGCCCCACCTTTTTTCTCTCCCCTGCTCTCTTTATGTTTTTTTCCCGATTAACATATAGCCTTTAGACAAAATTTATCTTAAAAATTACTCCAAACTACTAAAACATAGAAAATTAAAATGCTTGATTTGCATCCATCTTTGCCTTCACTCAAAGCTAAGAAAGCCAAATACAAACTATATCCCAGCTATAGTTACCATTACATATGTTTTTGTCTTGCAAGATCATGGGTACTTTTGAAATAAACTATTTATTGCCATATGAGTCCAAAAATAAGATTGAGAAACCAAGAATGCAATCCATGTAATATCTTCATTTAGGAGCAACCCAATAGCACATAAATGTGCCAGCTTTCATGTACACTGGAAGTCTTGTTCGGGCTGGATTTTAACCCCCCCACCCCCCCCAATGTATAAAGAGAGTTTGGGGAAGGGTGAACACCACAAGATATGGTGTTAAGTCCTGGTAAAGCCTGCACTGCATGTTACATCCAGCAAAGATTCACTCTGAGATGGTTTCAAGTTACTCTTGGCAATACATTGGCCACACTGCATAGAAAAAAACCAAAGCCTAAAAGATGTGTTCGATCAGTGAGGCTCAAAATCGCTTTTCAGAAGAGGGGCTAGAAATCACTTCTAAATGACTGTATTGATTCAGGATACAAATGTAAGATGTTGCACATGGTACATTGCCAATGGAAGCCAATTCATGCATTGACTGCCCTCTACTGGAGAAGTTTTCCTAATGGGAATTCTCCAACTCTACCCAACTCTTAGAAGCAGTCAGTTTGGACGGTTGTGCAGGTTGTGCACTCTGTTGTAACATCCCAGATAAGGCAGCTCATGATTCCACAAACACACTTACCTCCCAATGGAGAGGCACCCTCGGGTAATGAGCCCAGACACAAAAAGCACCCCAAAGGGTTGGCACGTGATAGATAAATACCAGCCCCCATCTGAGATACTGGGACTCTTCCATCCCTCACAGCTGTTGCCTACATGGCAAACATAGCTATCCAACAGGGGCCACCAGAGTTTTGCAAGGGGCAAGGAGGCTTTGCAAGCTCTGATTTTCTGGCTGAATAATAAGCAGAAATAAAACCGAATTGTCTGCAGCTCCGGCTCCAGCCCTGCTGGAGGTTGGCTAACAGGAAGTCTGAGACAGACATTCCTCTCTTTAAGTTTTGTCTATGGTGGGTGGGGAGAGAGTTCAGTTTGCCCTCTCTGCTGAAGGGACAAACAGACAGTGTGACAGTGTGCCTCTGCTGGAGACCCTGGAGAGCGGCTGCCCGTCTGAGGAGATGTACTGATGGTCTGATTTGGGATAAGGCAGCTTCATTCATGGCACAAGTCATGCACAATATGCTTTATATAATGGTTTATCATGTATTCTGTGATTTTTAATATTAAGCTGCCTCAAGCAGAACTCTTAAGAGGTGACATAGAAACATTACAAATAAATAAATAAGAAGTTCTTGTCTCAAAATCATCCTTATGCTATGACAGCTGGGCTGTTATGCCATTACTCACTACCCAAGGGCATGCTCAAATAAATATTCACCACACCATGTATACATGAGAATGTGACCATGTCACTATACAAACAGGGCCTCAGACTATCCCAGCGACCTCTAGTACTTCCTGTCCATCCTCAGACATTTTCTCCTTTTCTCAGCACCCTTCCCCCTTCTTCTCCCAATTTCTCCCTCATTGCCAACACAAGCTGTACTTTCTTTCACTAATGAATAGCTTAATGATCCTACTTAACGCCGCCAGAGCACCAGGGAATGGTTACTGAATAACAGACCTTTGCTTTAGACTGATGTCCAGATGTGATGCAGAATGTCCAAAGGGACTTGCTTTACTGTCAGATGTCCTCAGCAGACTAGCTCCCTGACAGCACAAGGGCTGGGGGAGACACGTACACCCTGAAGCCCATATGCCCATGCTAGGGCACTTAGCAGCTATGGCTGAATAAGATCCTGACACAAGCTGTTGTAGAGACTAATCCTGTTCATCAATCATGCAGATGCAGTACAGTTTTACTTATGCCATGGGTGCAGAATGTAAGGCTGGCCAGCTAATGTTAGTTTTCTGGGGGAATTCTGAAGAGTGCTTATTGTCCTTTTTTATACTTTAATGGGAATGGGAATACTTCAGCCCTTTCCATATCCTTTATTTATTTGATTTATTTTAAAATGTATACCCCACCTCTCTTGACAAATGTCATCCCAAGGCGGCTTACAAAATAAAACCATTAAAAAACCATTAAAACATTATTCAAGTATAATTATAAAGATGGCAGAAGCAGGATGGACAAAAGCCGGCAACATTACTACAATGTTTTATGTAAACTACCCAGAGCTGTAAAAATACAAATAAATAAATACGTTGCAAATGCCAGGTTTTGCAGCCTAATGCAGCCATATCAGGTTCAACAGGCTATTACAGTCAGGGGTCAGTTTCGGTTTAATTTCTGTGAAAGAACACTTGCATAATTTTATGGTTGGGGGGGGGGAACTGTATTAAAGGATCATGGCACTAGGAAGGCTGAGAACCACTGCTCTAGGGGAGAACTGACGCCTTCATCTTCACATTCTGATACTGCCCTATCAGGTGATAATGGGTGACGTGATGGGGGGCAAGAAGACACCAAAATGACACCCGAATCCATGGAGGACCTAGGTGGTGAGGATGATTGCTTCCTATGTTTGGAGGATGAAGCTGTCTTTTCCTTATGTTTAGTTTTCTTTGCCTTCTTCAAAGGTAGTTTAGAAGAGCTGTGGATTGGAACTAAGATCGAAGGCAAATTCAGGTGCAATGAAGATGAAACCGAAGACACAGGTCTCTTTATGGCTGCTGAAACTGTCAGAACTGGATTTACAGAACAGGAACTGAAGGGACTAACCTAACTGAGGATGGGGCTTTAGCTGGATCTGATCCCTGAATCAACTTGGATGGTTTGGAGGTTAGGGCCTTCTCCCAGAGAGCTGCCTTTAAACAGAATGTCTTGTCAGAGCATGTGTTGGGGTAGACCCTTAACAGATTTAGCATGACATCACATTATGGGCCTCTCCCAAATGCACTAGGCATAGATCATGCTTGTCATTGTAGATCATTTTAGTTGCACATTGTATGCATTTCCTGAAGAGTGCTTTGGAAGCCATAAGGGACTCTGGCCCAATTTCTTCAGTGAAGAAGATAGGGGAGGGGGTAGGTGAGCAAGAGCTACAGAGAAGAAGTCCTGTGATGATTCCGAATCCCCACAAAATGATCAGATCTCAAGCAAGAGAACGAAACTTTTGGTCAAAAGATACAAAGACTGCAAAGCAAAGTGCTAGTTACAATCCTATTCACATAGCAGCAGGGAGAATGGGGTCCCAATATGAGAGATCAGTTCCCCAGGTGAATATGCTGCTTTGGAGGGTGGGCTCTATGGCATTATACCCTGCTGAGGCTGCTTCTCTCCTCACCATCCCAAGTCTCCACCCTCAAATCTCCAGGAATTTTCCAACCTGGAGCTGCAACCCTTAAGGGGAATTGATCTCTCTAGCTGGGAGATCTGCCGTGATTCCCGTTGAGCTGCTGTGGATAGGGGAGGAAGCAAGTGGGCTGCTGGGAGAGTGATGGGGGGCAGAAAGAGAAGATGATGAGGTAGGAAACAGGAAAAGACAGTGAGAATGATGGGGTTGAAGGGCAGAAAGACAGAGGAAGTGCCATGCATGGACAACAGAGAGAGTGAGAAAAAAGGTGGCAGGAGGGAGAAAGCATATGAGAAAAGTAGAGGGAGAGGGGAGAAAGCAAAAGGTGGGGAAAATGGCATTGATGCTCTTGCATGTTTTGTGCTAGTCCCCACTTGTCCATATACTATTAGCACCTTGTGCCACCCCCCCCCCCCCCCATCTGCAGGTACCTAAATTGACAGGCCAGGGCCAAAGAGATGCTAAAGAGATTTTTAGGCAAATTTGAGGGATCCTCTAGGTTTGCAGAGAAATCCAAAATCTTAACAAAAAATATAATATATACAATTGTGCATGCAAGGCAATGCTCTTAGGGGAATGGGGCAGGTGGATTCTAGCAGCCGTTGTGGACTTGGCAGCCACTTTGGCCCCCCTGTGGCAGCAGAAGATGCTGGCAGCCACTCCAGGCCTGGCAGCTGCAGCTGCTCCAACCCAAACACATGGAGGAAGAGGATACCAGACCCAGCATTAGCAGAGGAGCACACCAGCAGCTGTTCCAACTTGGCTGTGAAGGGTGTAGGGTTCAATGGCCTATAACTGTTTGGCAACTTTCCCCCATGAATCTCCTCCCCCAGCCACATGGAGAGAATTCCAAGGAAGTCAGCATGGATTTGTCTCCAACAGGTCCTGTCAGACCAACCTGGTTTCCTTTTTTGACTAAGTAACAGGTTTGCTGGATTGTGGAAATTCGGTTGATGTCGTTTACTTGGATTTTAGTAAAGCTTTTGATAAGGTTCCCCATGATGTTCTGATGGATAAATTGAAGGACTGCAATCTGGATTTTCAGATAGTTAGGTGGATAGGGAACTGGTTAGAGAACCGCACTCAAAGAGTTGTTGTCAATGGTGTTTCATCAGACTGGAGGGAGGTGAGTAGCGGGGTACCTCCGGGCTCGGGGCTCGGTCCAGTACTTTTTAACATATTTATTAATTATCTAGATGAGGGGGTGGAGGGACTACTCATCAAGTTTGCAGATGACACTAAATTGGGAGGACTGGCAAATACTCCAGAACAGTGGTCCCCAACCTGCGGGCCGCGGCCCGGTGCCAGGCCGCAAAGGCCATGGCACCGGGCCGCGGCTCCCTCTCCCCGCCCCGCCCCCGCAGTAAAAAACTTCCCAGGCCGCAAGCTTGCGGCCCGGGAAGCTTCTTACTGCGGGAGGCGGGGAGAGGGAATCAGGGCCGGGCCGCGCCTGTGCGGGCCACGCCCGCTCGGCCCGATCCGCGGGCGCGGCCCGTGGGCGCGGCCCGATCCGTGGGCGCGGCCCGGGCGCGGCTCGCGGGCGCGGCTCGGGTGCGGCCCGATCCGCGGGCGCGGCGTGGGCGCGGCCTGCGGGCGCGGCCCGATCCGCGGGCGTGGCCCGCACGGGCGCGGTCCGCGGGGGCGCGGCCCGATGCCCTGCCGGTCCCCAGCCTCGGAAAGGTTGGGGACCACTGCTCCAGAAGATAGAGACAGAGTTCAACGAGATCTGAACACAATGGAAAAATGGGCAAATGAGAACAAGATGCAATTTAATAAAGATAAGTGTAAAGTTCTGCATCTGGGTCAGAAAAATAAAAAGCATGCCTACTGGATGGGGGATACGCTTCTAGGTAGCACTGTCTGTGAACGAGACCTTGGGGTACTTGTGGATTGTAAACTAAACATGAGCAGGCAGTGTGATGCAGCGGTAAAAAAGGCGAATGCCATTTTGGGCTGTATCAACAGAGGCATCACATCAAAATCACAAGATGTCATAGTCCCATTGTATACGGCAGTGGTCCCCAACCCCCGGTCCGGGGACTGGTACCGGTCCGTGGATCAGTCGGTACCGGGCTGCGGCTCCTCCTAGTCCTCCTCCCTGGCTGCTGTCTCGGGGGCTGCCCTGCCACTCTTCTGCTGGCTCACCTTTGGTGCTCTCTGGCGGCCACCATGACTGGGGCTCCCCCTTGGCGTGGCACTGCACAGCTGCTAGCAGCACCTCCCAGTGAACGGCGGGAAGTCAGGGGCGCCGGCAAGAAAGCAAGTGGAGCAGGGGCTCAGGCAGCGGCAGCAACGTCCCTTGGCAAAAGACTGCCCCCCCGGGCCTCAGTAAAATTGTCAAGCATTGACCGGTCCCTGGTGATAAAAAGGTTGGGGTCCACTGGTATACGGCACTGGTCAGACCACACCTGGAGTACTGTGTGCAGTTCTGGAGGCCTCACTTCAAGAAGGATGTAGATAAAATTGAAAGGGTACAGAGGAGAGCGACGAGGATGGTCTGGGGCCAAGGGACCAAGCCCTATGAAGATAGGTTGAGGGACTTGGGAATGTTCAGCCTGGAGGTTGAGAGGGGACATGATAGACCTCTTTAAGTATTTTAAAGGTTGTCATTTGGAGGAGGGCAGGATGCTGCTCCCATTGGCTGCAGAGGACACGCAGTAATGGGTTTAAACTACAAGTACAACAATATAGGCTAGAGGAAAAGAATTTTCACAGTCAGAGTAGTTCAGCAGTGGAATAGGCTGCCTAAGGAGGTGGTGAGCTCCCCCTCACTGGCAGTCTTCAAGCAAAGGTTGGATACACACTTTTCTTGGATGCTTTAGGATGCTTTCGGCTGATCCTGCGTAGAGCAGGGGGTTAGACTAGATGGCCTGTATGGCCCCTTCCAACTCTATGATTCTATGATTCTATGATAATTGGCAGGGATGGGGAGAGGGATTCCCCCCATGAATATTGCAGGTCCCCACTTATAAAAAGATATCATAGAATTGTTTTTAATTTTTTCCATGGCCAAGTGGATTGCCTCATTGAGATGAACATAATACTGAAAGACACCTGCAGACTTCACTGGAGAATTAATATATTTATTTACATTTTTTCTAACCTGCTCTGCTCCCCAAAAAATCTACTCAAATATATCCCCAGTATGTCCTTTCTTTTTGGATTGGCTTGTCCTGTAACCCAACTCAGCCCACAGCAACAAAAAGGGGAATGTGCATTTGCACAGTAGAATGATGAAGATATTCACAGGGTTATAAATGCATGGGAAGGGAGGGAAAAAGAATGAATGTCAATACACATTTGCTTGAAATGCAAAGCACATAAAAAATTTTCAGCACAGCTTCCTAGTCAATTAAAATTGACATAACACAATCTGGAATGAAGGCTCATAAATGTCATCATCAGACAGGCCTGCTGGAGATGGGGATTATCTATTAATGCATTAAAAATAAATGCTTTTGATACATGCCACAGTATACAGTCAGCTGGCGTGTATTTGCAGTTCCTGGCTCTGAAGGGTAGAGTCCATAGCATTCACTATACACCATAATACTGCGCCGGCTGTTAGGAACAGCTAGTGATTTCCCCTTATCACAAGAGGCCAGGCATTTGGCTTTTAATCACCGTGAAGCTCTCCAAGGTCACTGTGAGAATTTCAGAAAGCGGTGCTAGATTCCTAAGTGGACTAGCTCCATCTTCTGGTCAGCATATTGCCATCAATATCTGATTCAAGCAGAATTCTGAAAGAACAGGAAAAGGTAGGTAGGGATTTCAGGGACAAAACTAAAGCTGGTTTTATAATTTAGGGAACTAAAACAACTGAGGCTGTCTTTCACGCCAATGGGACTCAGACTCTGTAGGATTAGGAAAGGAAACTGTAGGATGAGGGAAGGAAACTTGATCCCTGGCTAGATCAAGGAATCACACGAGGCATGTCACAAACTGGTCATGGAATTAAGTGCACCCTATGGCTTTCTGTATTGGAACTGAGAGGTGATGGGAAACTTGAACACTGGAGTGAAGTCTACCAAGAGGTGCTAGAAACAAGGGTGACAATTACACATGTACCTGCAGGCACACTCTTCCATTTAGCACAGAAAGTTCATATTCAGATGACACATTTCTTTCTGTAAAAGTTCAGCTTCTTCAGTTTTCAGCACACCCATCATGTGCATATGCTGACACGCACAAGGTCCATCTCCTGCCATGCCACTGCAAGGAAGGTTTTTCAGGAGTACAACAGTACATCAAAAGCATGACAGCAGAGGCTCAAGATGGACTTGCTCTGTATATTTTATTCTCTGCATGATTTATGAAAATTGCTCTCCCGCACATGGAGGAAAACTATAACTAACACTTATTTTTGGAGGAGTATATGTAAGTTCCTTCCTGTCCATGCAGCTGTAAAGATGTGTGAGTGGTGGTAAGACTGAATAGGAAGAGGCTGTGGCTCAGTGGCAGAGCATCTGGTTGGCATGCAGGATTTCCCACAGTTCTGCAGGGCCTGCAAGATGGAGCTCTTCCACCAGGCTATTGGTGGGGGCCAGCGAATCCCAAAAGACATCTACTGCCCACCCCAAACAAAGCTTTATTCAAAGCCCAGGAGACTCGAATGCAAGTATATTACTCATTGGTAGCAGCAGATAATGTTCTTGATATCTGATGCTATTGATATTGTTCAATTTGATTAGTTTTCATTTTTGATGTATTTTAATCCAATTGATTGGTATTAAATTTTATTGTTGTTATTTAATATTGTACACCTCGCTGAGCCAGCTTCTTGGGTAAGGTGGTATATAAATCAAATAAAGGCAAAGGTAAAGGTATCCCCTCTGCAAGCACTGGGTCATGTCTGACCCCTGGGGTGACGCCCTCTAGCGTTTTCATGGCAGACTCAGTACGGGGTGGTTTGCCAGTGCCTTCCCCAGTCATTACCGTTTACCCCCCAGCAAGCTGGGAACTCATTTTACCGACCTCGGAAGTATGGAAGGCTGAGTTAACCTTGAGCCGGCTGCTGGGATTGAACTCCGAGCCTCATGGACAGAGGTTCAGATTGCATGTCTGCTGCCGTACCCCTCTGCGCCACAAGAGGCTCATAAATCAAATAAATGAATATAAATAATAATCCCCAGCATCTCCAGTACCGGGTGTAGGTGATGTGAAAGATCTCAGGCTGAGATCCAGGACAGCCTCTGCCACCCTCTAGTAGAAAATATTGACCTTGAGGGAGGGAGGGTCTGATTCAGTAGAAGGCAGCTTTATGTGTCCAAAATAGTTGCAGGTCTTTTATGGCTGAAATTATAAACCAATTTACCCCCAAGGTAAACCGATTGACTTTAATATATTTCTAGCACAGCAAACACAAAATAAAACTGACAGTTAACTGTACATTCTTAACAGAAGGGGGAAAAATGTCCACAACTAGTAAACATTAGCTGAACAGCAGGAACCACAAATTTTTAACCACTTTTGGGCATTGCTGGACTAGTGTTTCTGCTGGTTTGAAGGAGTATGTGGGCGTTTTCATCTACGCAGCCCCACAACAACAGCATATTGTATATATACACAGACCATGCTTTCCTAGCCCAGTCATGATCTCACAGTCTGAGCTCCCTTTATGTAAAATGGGAATTTTATCTCACAGAATGCTCTTTAGAGACTTACAGGGCTGTTAAAATATTTTGTTAATTTAGGTGAAAGTATCAGAACTTTGGGAGAGATTAGGTAGGGAAAGACACAAATTGCTGCATCCCTTCTCAGCTGCCTGGGATTCCCTCAGGGAAGGGTCACTTGACCCATTCTCAGAGCAGCTGACTGAACACAAATCATGACAAGTCACTTGACTGAGGGTTGCTGACAGAGTTACAGATGCATGTATGGCAGGGTGGTGAAAATTACACAGGAACAGAATGGCAAGAGTAAAATATGCACAGCTTGCATATTTTCCCCTTGAACTATATTTGTAGCTGACTGCATGGTTTATGAACTTGAAGGACTTCTATATAATGACAGTTAATCCATACAGTACCAAGGAATGCCATGACAATCATGTAAGCACCAAAACTACAGGACATTAGTTAGAAGTTCTTGTAATTCAAAGTTCCATTCATGAAATGGTTATACCTGGCACGGGCACATAACAATACCAGTTCCACGGGTCCCCAGGTTTTAAATTGCTGAGAAATAGCAAGATGAGGAGAAGGGAGGGAATATTCTTTATTTTTGTGTGAGTCTGGCTTTCCATGTTCTCTGAAGCACAAAAACAAAACTAGGCTTGTAAGCCCCTCCACCCAATTCAAACCATTGAATCCAATTAAGCATATTAATTATATATCTCCCTCTAGAGATGGGCAAAGGGAATTTTGGTATTGAATTCTAAATCTCCTGTGCATGTCTCTTATGCTATTTCTGCTACCACGGTTCTTGTCTAGGCGTACGCTGTCATCACAAAACACAAAACATTCTGGTGTAGTCTTCTCTACAACATCAGAGGCCTGGTCAGGAATGAGGCCACAGAGTACTGAGATGGCACAACAGACTATACCACTTCCGTCTGGAGGGGAGACTATATTGTTCACAATTCCAGGACGTTCCATGTAAGTTCAGCATGAGAAGGATGAGGCTAGAATGCTTCTCTTGATGAGCTAATTTTAAATGTGAAGGAGCTTTTTCGTGGGGGAGCATTAAAGATGTGGCTTTCTCCACTTGCAGCTGGAAGTGACATAGCCCATTCTTCTGCAGGGCCACAGCAGCAAAGGGAACACCTTACTGATTTCACTTGTCAAAGGTCTCTGTCAAACATGGCTTGTCACCCTGAGGCAGCAGCAGCAGTGGCGGCACCACGGAAGCAGCCTCACTGGGCAAAATAAATAGAGTCATGGACAAGGTCGCACAGCAAATCAGTAACTGATGTTGACTGTGCCTTGCTGGCAGTCGCATTTATTTACAACATACAGACATGAGACGTGAGGGCAGTAGTGTCTTTCTTTATTTAAACCTGGGTTGCCAATCACATGCAAAACAATTACAACTTGAGGCACATCAATATAAGGGGCTATGAGAGGCCCACTGGAACTTACTTTGGCGTAACCCTTCTCGCTAAGGCCTGTTCTCCCAGAGCCAATGCTGATGACCAGCTGACCACACAGTAGAATTGTCAGCCACAGAGCTTTGATCTAGTGTTGTCAACAGCCTGGAGCAAACATGTTCTAACCATTTAATAGAGGTTTGAGTTATTTACCTCCATGCCATGAAAAGATTCAGTTGTCCATTTCCACACATTAAGCCTCTATTCAAGAGACAAGACATTTTTCTCGGCCTTTCGCTTTCGGGGACTCTCGGCCTTTCGGGGACTGCCTTGCCGGTGGCCTGACGCGTCGGGAGGCGCTTCGCGGCTCCCGGCGTGCCAGGCCGGCGGCAGGGAGCCCCCGCCAACGGCTGGCAGGAGCTCCCTTGCCGGTGGCCTGACGCGTCGGGAGCCGCGAAGCGCCTCCCGACACGTCAGGCCGCCGGCAAAGGAGCAACTGCGAGCCGCACTGTGCGCTGCTCACAGTTGCTCCGGCAGGGAATTGGAGGGACCAATCGGCAGGCGCTTGGCGCCTGCCGATTGGTCCCTCCAATAGTCTGTCCAGAGGAAGGGGCTAATCGGCACCCTTCCTCATCACGGACACATCCCGCCTCCCAAGGCCTTACTGCTTTATTTAGTCTGCGGTGCCCGCGGCGCCCGCGGCGCCGCGGGCTGTGTTAAGACTAGGCTTCATATCTGTTTCCAATAGCACAACCACTCACAAGATGATGGAGCCAAGGCTTTTACTGACCAACAGCTCTCAATTCCTTCTCACCCTTCTCCTTTAGTGGACAAAACAAAAGTTCTACTTACTCAGCTGGTAGAAGATATTCAGGGGGAGCAGGGCTGAATCTGCACTGGGCTTTTTATCCCTGGTGATGCTGAATTTTAAAAAGTCATCTACACATTATTTGATTTTCATTCTGATATTTTGCACTTTAAATTTTCCCTCTGCAACGTCTATGATTGATCCGCAGTGACACTACCTTTCCCCCACAATATCCAGGAGCGGATGTAAGTTGCTACACTTGAGAAAGCCATTCCAAAAGCCCCAGTATTAAGTGTAGATGTTCTGTGTTTTGCTGGATTAACTTCTACCCCCTCCCCTGTGCCTCCAACGCTGACGTAGTGAAGCAGTCTGTAGCTGATAGGTCAGGCCTTGTTCCTGGTTACCATTCCCTTGCAAGACTTATTTTTGCCCTCACTTCTAAAGTGACTGTGCTTCAAGCCCACACATCTATGTGCTGAAATTTGCCTTTCGGATTGTCCTTCTCCCCCTCCTCACTAGTTCAGGAAAATAAAAATAAACAAGCAGCCTCGTGCTCCATCCCCCCACCTGCTTTGGCTGTAGAATGGCAGGAAATAAGCCCCTCTCCAGCCTCATGCTCCTTCATTGCTGGCTGGAGCTTCGCGACTCACCACTCCCTTCCTCCCTCTGAGTTTCTGCAATCAAGTGGGAAGGAGAGAGCAGCCACACAAGTGAAGAATGCAGTCTGTCTCAATTCAGGAAAAAGGAAGTAGGAAGACCCAGATTCAAACTGATCTGAATTCAGAAGGATCAACAACGGGGGGGAAAAATAAGTGAAGAACAAGCCTAGGAGAGCAATTGGGGGAGGGGGGGGAGCTACAGTTTATGTCCTGTCATGGTTGTGTTAAAAAGGCAACCTCACTGTAGGGACCTGGTCTATAGCTGCAAATTTACAGGCAACCCTATGACCTTGAGGAGCTGCAGATTTGCAAATACAGCTATGAAACTCTCTTTGCACCTGTTAGATCCAGCACAAGCAGGGAGCACCAAAGTAATCTAGTTCCAATAAAGATAAAAGATATATTGGAAACATGCAGAGACTCAAGATACAGCCAGTCTAGCTGTCAGTGGTGAAGGCAGCTGTTTAGTCAGAAGTTGCAGTTTTAAAGCATGCAGTGGTGGTGCATGGTCAATCATTTCTTTGTAACTCAGTCCCTGCAAGCTTCTGGTCTTTGCATCTGATATCTTACACCCAGCACTGTAATTCCTGTATTGTGCTACTCAAAGCCATCATTTTATGGATTCAGGCACCCCACCCCAAGGTGGGCTCAACATATGATCTGTAACTTTCTTCCAGGAGGAAGGAAGGAAGGAAGGAAGGAAGGAAGGAAGGAAGGAAGGAAGGAAGGAAGGAAGGAAGGAATCAGTGCTCAGGAAGAAAGTGAAAAGGACAGGTAACAACATACTGTGATTTAAAAAGACGTAGTGTGAGGACAGAAGGGAAAGTAACAAGCTGGGACAAGGGAAAAGAGCACAATAGAGGCAGGATTCTGACTCAGGGAACAGATTGCCTGAATAATGAATACACACACACACATATTGAGAGGAAAGAGGGAAATTAAGAGACAAGGATAGGAATCGGTTTGAGTAAAGATATTGACACTTGCAAACATTTCCCCAGCATCAAGGACAACAAAACTGTATCAGATCAATTGGAACCATTTTAAGCATCACCAACTAGCCACACTGGAGATCTAAAGGCAACTTCAAAGCTTCTTTCAGCCATATACGCCAATCCCTTCTGCACCCTTTCCAGACCATTTGCATTGTTATCCCTTAGCTAATGCCAAATCCCTCACCCACCAGGCAAAAGGTTAAACTGTATGCTGTGTTCATTAACCATAAATTACTACCAGTCTGGGGATTTCTGTACTCACACAATTAGAAGAATTTAAAACCATGCATTTCAAAGGATAATAAAATCTGCTCTGATTGAGAGTATTACAAAGAGGGTGAAGGATAACTATACTGATTGGGTTTGTCAGGTTCCTCCAAGCCAGATCCAGGCTGAAAAACTCCTTTTCTCCAGCTCAATGGATCTCTGTAGTCTGAAGATAAGGTGCAATTGTGGGGGGTCCCCAGGTCCCACCTGGAGGCTGCAATCCCTAGCCCCAGCATGAATAGCACTGACTGGCTTGATCTTGTCAGGTCTTGCAAGCTAATTAAGGTCGACCCTGGTCAATATTTGGATTAGAGACAACTCTACAGGGTCACCATAAGTCAGCTGTGACAACCCCCCCCCCCAAAAAAAAAAAGAGAGGAAAAAAGGAATAACTAAGGGATTTATCACTGGTGTCCAAGATCTCCACAGTATTCTGCTTACTATGTATGGGTATGAAAGTTGGACAATGAAAAATGCTGAGACCAAAAAAAGGTGATTCATCTAAAATGCATCGGAGAAGAATTTTATAGATATGTGGACCACCAAAAATACAAATAAAGAAGTTCTTGATCAAATCAGGCCTGAACTCTCTCTAAAACGACTAAACTTGGATCACATTATGAGAAGACAAAAACTGATTGAAAAAGGTTATAAGGCTAGGCAAGAGGAAGACCCAACGGGCGATGGAATGATTCAATCCATGAAGCCAAGGCCGTCGGTTTGCAAGACCGGAGGCAAGGCTGTTCACTACAGGACGTTTTGGAGGTCATTAATTCATCGGGTCGCCACAAGGGGGAAGGGACCTGATCGCCCTTAACCCGCACCATCTCTCCCTCCCTCCCTCCCTCCCTCCGCCGCGAGTCTCTGGGCCATCTGGCGCAAGCCCCGAAGCACATGCCGCCCCTTTTCTTACAGGGGACTTTTGAGGAAAACAACAAGTGCCGCGACCGCCGCTCCTCTCGAGGCGCGCGATGCGCTGCAACACGCGCCCCGCTGACTTGTCCTTGCGCGAAGAAAAGCCCCCACCCCACCCCACCCCGGGGGAGGGTCGTCCTTTGACTCTCCCGAGCGGCGCGGTCTCCGCGTTTTCCCCGCCCGCCTGTTTCCAACCTGCAAGCAGGGAGCTCGAAGCAAGAGGCGGCGGCGACACACGCGGGACCGCCGCCGGGGACGCTCGATGGCGCTTGCGGGGCTTACATGCTGCCGAGGCATGGGGCCGCCGGCTCCGGCTCCGGCTCTGCCTCCGTCTCCCCCGCTACTGCCGCGCCGGCCGGTCTGCTCGCCCCGGCGGCGGCGCTTCTCCGGCCGGCTCCCTGCCGGGGATTGGTCCCTGCGGAGCCTTCGCCGGGTCCTAGTGCTCCCTGCAGCGCTCGCCCGGGTGCCCGCCCGCACCTGCCTGCTCCACAGGCTTCCTGAGTAGAGCCGGGATCGCGCCCAGGGCAGCAGGATGAACCGGACCAACGTCCCCCCGAGCACAGGCGCAGCTCCCTTTCTCGCTCTCCCCTGTATGATGGTGCCTGGTTTGCCCTTCTGGGCATTTGACAGCAACGCAAAGGCTTTCTGCCTTTAGTCCCGCATTTGCAGATTTTGTCGTCAGCATTTGCCTTCTCTTCAGCGAAAGTCTGAAGAGCCTTCCAGCCTGGACCGCCTTAGCTTCTGCAAGGCTTGAGCTCATGGCATGAAATTAATGCAAAAGAAATTCCATCCAAACATCCAGAAGAAGTTCCTGTCAGTTAGAGCGGTTTCTCAGTGGATCAGGCTTCCTTGGGAGGTGGTGGGTTCTCCATCTTTGGAGATTTTTAAGCAGAGGCTAGATAGCCATCTGACAGAGAGGCTGATTCTGTGAAGGCAAAGGGGGGGGGGCAGGTTACAGTAGATGAGCGACTGGGATGTGCGTGTCCTACATAGTGCAGGGGGTTGGACTAGATGACACAGGAGGTCCCTTCCAACTCTAGTATTCTATGATTTTATACATGAATGCCAAAAGAGCCTTCAAACCCCACCTGGATCTAGTAAGATGAATGCATATATTTAATTGTTGTTACAATGCAAGCAGGCAGTTAACATAGTGGGACTGGTGATCTTGTCTTCTTCAAGTCACATACATTCTCCAGTCAGGCAGCTTCACTCTCAATCAAGCAAGTGACAGGGAACAGCCTAGAACTTATGTCAAATTGAATGGTCTAGATCAGCTATTCTCAACCAGGGACCGTATGGCCCCCTGGGGACCCCTGGTACATTTGAAGGGGGGCATAGCCTGAAAAATGTGAAGGTGGCCCAAACAGTTGGGGAGGGGGCTGGTAACTGAACAGGTGACATACCCATTTTGTCACATCAAGGCCATACATGGTCTGAGTCCTGCGTACCTCAAGGACTGTCTGCTAGCCTATACTCCCCAAAGAGAAACACACTCCACTCGTGCCAGCTGACTGGTAGTCCCTGGCCCCAAAGAAGTTCTCCTGGCCTCAACCAGAGCTAGGGCCTTTTCAACCATGGCCCCAACTTTGTGGAAAAAGCTCCCCAAAAAAAGCCAGGCCCAATCAGAACTTAAAAGAGTTCTGTAGGGCCTGCAAAATGGAACTCTGCTTTGGACTGAGGTCAGCTGAAAGCTGTTTATGGAGCCACTTTGGGTTTTTTTTGGTTCCTTCCAGTTTTCCTTCTCAAGATAATTGTACCTTCAGTTTTGTACTTTTGAGAAACTCCCAACCTTCTTGGACTTCCATCTCCTTACATTTTTCTGATCACGGGATTGTACCCAACATAAAGTTAAAAGTTTGTTAAAATTTGCTCTCCTGAAGTCCAGCCTGTATGTGAGACTATGTACAGCTTTTCTCTTCCCCAAGATCATTGTCCAAAATCACATGGTTACTACTACCAAGTGAACCCACAACTTTTACCTTGTCAGCCAGTCCTTCCCTATTGGTAAGAATCAAGTCTAAAATAGCAGACCCCCAGGTTGCCCCTTCCACTGCAAGACTCTTTGCAAAGACGTTTTTTGCCACATTCGTGAGGTGCAAACCATCTCCTGATAGAAGAGCCTCATCACAAGAGTGTGATCCATGGTCCAAAACCCCAAAACTTTCCTGATGACACCAATGACGTAGCCTGTCATTTATCTGCATTATTTTTTCATTCCCTTCCTGAACCTCGGCCATTAACAGGAAGAACTGATGAAAACACAACCTGGGCTCCCAAGTCCTTCACCCTCCCCCCCCCCCCTGGCCACGTAGTCTCGCTTTGTATGTTCCACCTGCACTGGGCAGTATCATTTGTTCCCCCTGGAATGAGCAGGATGACCAGGATCTCTGAGCCAGCCACCTCAAGAAATCATGGAAGGAAAATGCTTTTAAAATCCTCGTGAAATTGCTGTCCTGCTTTCCTGCTCTCCCACTTCCTGTTTGGGTGAAGATGGACAATTTCATTCAGCATATTTTTCTCATGTAGAGTCTTGAGAAATGGGTTACTCCAGGGCAGAATTATGCTTAACTAAGCAGCCCATCCTGACTCAGAGAGGCCTGAAGGAGGACTTCTAAGAAATTCACTTGTAGTGTACAGAAGGAAACAAAAAGAACAGTGCCAGGCCCCAAAGCTACATCTCCTGAGAGCCCCTTTCCTTCATCCCTGGGGGTGTGTGAGGACAGACTAGGGGTGGTAGGATGGGGAGGAAAAGGCAATGTGCATGTGAAAACAGCACCCAGGACCTGGCTTCTTCCACCTTCCACCCGCAGTCCTACATCTGTGTACACCGGAGAATCAGTTTTATTTCTCACCATCAGCTCTTTGGCCCATCCGATCTTACATACACCACCAGCTGCCTTCAGACAAAATAAAGCCATCTCCACCTGCAGATTGCAACAGGCTGAGCAGCCTTCTTTGGGTATTTAATACGCAGAAGAATGAAAATCCCCCGAGTGCTAAAAGGCTGAGCTGCTTTCAGCTCTCCAGGAAACCAGTGCCAATTTCTGCACAAACATCAGCCCCAATTGCCCCTCTGCAGCCTTTGCTCTTGTTAGACAGAGCAAGGAAAGTGTCACTGCCAGCATCAGTACAGAGACTGGGCAGGTCTGACCCAGCGCTTGGTGATCAAAGGCTCTGCCACCATCTTTAGTTTCTCTCCTGCGCTAGTCTACTTCCTTCTTCGAAAATAAAGCTGAGGATTTAGACCGTCTTTTCCCCCCTACCCTTGCTAGCACCCTTGGGAGGGCTTGCTATTTATGCTCCTTTTATATATTAGGAAATTTAAAAGGAATATGACCCCCCTAGATGCTTCCATACCTAGGGGTCAGGCAGGGGACAGAAGGGCAAGATCTCAGCTGTTGTCAGTAATTGATTATTTGCCCATTATTCTCTTTATGTGGATATTTGCATTTTTTTATTGTGGCCAAATTTTTCCCATGCAATTCAATCTTAGGTGAATGCAAACAAATCCTAATTGCTGTCTTTTCCTAA
Organism: Paroedura picta; assembly: GCF_049243985.1. Classification (NCBI taxonomy): domain Eukaryota; kingdom Metazoa; phylum Chordata; class Lepidosauria; order Squamata; family Gekkonidae; genus Paroedura; species Paroedura picta. The sequence goes on from NC_135369.1 coordinate 72,474,372, forward strand.
ATATCTCGGGAACCTGGGCAATTGCATTATGCCATATTTTAATATGCCATCTCACTTCATCTATAAATCTGAGCTGATTATTTTTCTTCCATGATATTGTACCTGAGGAAGCACATGAAAGCTCATACCTTGAATAAAGCTTTGTTGGTCTTAAAGGTGCCTGACTGGGCTCAAACTTCGTTCTGCGGCTTCAGGCCAACATGGCTCCTGCTTGTTAATGATAAAGCTAATGCCAGTTAGGATTTATTATGACTCTGAATACACTAAAGTAGGTCAGATATATTGTTCCAACAGCCCTGTAAGGAAGGCTAGTATTATTATCCATGTACTGTCGAGGGCACCTACTGTGTTGAGTGCAGAGGTGTAATTCAAAGCAATGGATTTCCAATTCAGAGCTCAGTTGCTTAGCAACTATCGTGTACCAACACACACAGAGTACACCAGCGTAGTATACAGAAGTAGCTATTTTCATCACAAATATAGGAATGTTTGAGCATGCAACAAAATACATGCAAGATTTGCACTGTTTTCTACAGTAAATTACAGTCCTCTCATCTTGGTGGCCCTGATCTGGCAAAGAGGTGTTAAAAATAGTTGATATATGTTCTATATTACTGATTCTATGTATACTACCCCAAGATGTCACAATGAGGGGTGGTATATAAATTAAATACATGAATGAATAAATACACATTTTGTAAATAAATAATACTAGAAATATGGCCTACATGAAACAGCCCACTAGAGTGACAGTAGCAGCCCCAATATGAAGAAATGATAACTAGTAGCCTGTAGCAGGTTTCTTCTTGGGGTTAACCTGCATCTCTTTTTACCTGCTGTCAGAGCCAAACTAGGCACTATGGTACCCTCCTACATTATTACAGAGAAGAATTTGGCCACTTAAAAAGTGCTATGACATGCACCAGGATCAGTTGACATTGCTTTTTCCCCAAGTGCCTTTTGAAGTGCTGAAGTGAGAACAGAATATTATATTATGAGATAAATACTGGTTCTTATAAGCCTCAAACATCCCTGAGACTTCAGGGAGAATGCTGGCAGACTAGAAAGGGTTGCCCTCTCTGCTATCTCTCCCTTGCAATTGCCCCAAAGCTATTTGAAATCCTTTCCTGCATTCCAGTGTTGAAAATAAATGGGGAAGGCACAGAGGGTAGGACTTGAAAACAACATTTGCAGAGAAGAATTACTGGGCACAGGAAGAGTTAAATGCTTGCCATTTCTCTCCAACATCCTTACACTGTTTTAACAATAGAGTTTCAAGAAGAGGCTCTGCTAAGGTTAAGCAAAGTTTGGCATCAAATACCAGCAGATATTATGTTACTGAGCTCTCTGCTTGCAGCCTGCTGTATGTATATTGCCTGTAATGTACTTACCCTTCTCAGGATTTCTGTCCTTTCAAGCAGATTATGGACTGAATCAGGAAGAGTCGCTGTCTTTTATTTTGTAACTCCATTCTAATGCACTTTGAATGAAAACACACAGACAGCCAATGGGTATTTTAATGGGGTATTAATGTTTCTGAAAGAAATGCATCTTGGCAACTAAACAAAACATACTTGCTCCTGCCCTGGGCGTTAAGGTGCAGAAGGAAAGAAGAGCAGGACAAACGTGAGGTTCATTTAACCAGAGTGAATGCTCCATTTGTATTTCTGTACAATAAAGGAGGGGGGTGGGATAACTGTTTTCATTAGAATCCAAAGTTATTGTTTCCCAGATGCTTTCTCAACCTTCCGATTTCTTCGGGTCAGATATGTGCCAACCCTACATTTGCATGGTGCTGATTTCTCCAAGACACAATTACTCAGGGCACATGGGGGGAATTCTGGGCCTGAGCTGTGTTGCCAACTAGAAACAAAGAATTCTGTTTTTTACGGAAGCCCAAACTGCAAAAATCAGGAATTGGCACATGGAATGATAAGCATGTTCATTTGACAAATGTCAGCTGATCACAATTCTCTTACAGGTACAGGAGCAACAGCAGATTAAACAACCTGGCAATTCTTAGAGACCAATGGACCTAAGGAAACTGTTTGTTTGTTGATCCTATCATGCAAACATTTGTGAGAAAAGAATGAAACAGTATGACTCCCCACCCCACCCTTATCACCGGAATAAAAATACAGTGTTAATACATATGTGCCTGGGAACGTTATATCTGAAGCCACCTGTTAGTTTGTGTGTCCCACAAGGACTGGGCTCTGACATCCTTGGAGAAAGTGGGTTCTATTATATCACCCTTCTGTAGAATGACTCAGGTTCTCTCCTATAGGCCTCTGACCCCATTGACTATGTTTCCACCAGCAGTACAGTGTTCCTTCAAGCTCCACTACTCTCAGGGGATAGGTGAAGCATATGCCCGAGGCCTAATGGATGGTTTCACAGACCAGAGCTTCTTCTCCCTGTACATCACTCCCCCTGCACCCTCAGGAAAGAGCAGTCCCTAGAGTGACCACTGGTCACAATCAGGCCTAGTGCTTGTGTAGAGTCACATATTCTGTTTCTGGGCTAAAAGGAATGAGCCAGAATGTCAGTCTTTCTTTCCGAAGAACTTTCTGAAGACGGATTTGGTCTTCTGGCGAGGTGAGGCGCCCTGGCTTCTCTCGCTTGGAGTCTCTCGGACACCACTAGGGGAAGCCATGAAGGAGTGGCAGCGAGGCCTCAGGACAGCAGGTGCCTGTTCTCCAATGTACAACGTGACTGAGTAGCTGCTGCCAACCCCCAAGGCTTCTTTAGAAACTGGCAATGGGCTTATCTTCTGGTAGGTAGCTGAAAGGGAGAGAGAGAGACAGAGAGACAGAGAGAGAGAGAGAGATATTTGGCAGAAGTTAGTGTCAGCAATGAATTAGCAGAACAGTCAACGAGCAGCAGGATTTCTCTCTAATAAGACAGAGGTGTCAGTTTAGAATCATAGAATCATAGAGTCCAACCCCCTGCTCAACGCAGGATCAGCCCTAAGCATCCTAAAGCATCCAGCCCTAGGCTGGTTGATATTTTTGGTAGACTGGATCTTCTGATTCTAGGGGACCCATTCCTGCTCCAAATAAAGACAGAAGAAGGGTGAATCCCTGCTATCATCTGAGCTGAGGTTTATCTGGCCTCTGCTCCAGAACCAAAGCTTATCTTTGGGCTTTGTAAAAGAATAGGAGGGGGGGATCATTCATTTGCCATGTTAAATCCTTAAAAGTTCCATCCACCAACCAGTGAAGAATGAATTTTAGTGAAAGAAGCTGATTTTACTAACTACATCAAAGATGACAATGAAAACACTTCCAAGGCAAACAATGTCACTTCCAAGAAGATTTAATCCCAGGTCCCACTTGATTTGGAAATTATGCACTAAATTCAGGTCTTTTCAGGATACTTGCCCCTATCCAATATCTGAGAAATAGCATGACCCCTATAAACACACACCACAAAGCTGCTTTTTGCAGAGTTGATTCTAATAATTGCTTCTCAAGAGATACGTCTCAAAAGCAATAAGCAGGCAAATATCACTTTGAAACTGCTCTATGCAAACCTAGTTCTTTATATTGGAGCATGGGATCAAATGCACATTTTGACAGGAAGATGCACAAAAGCAACCTTCAAAGGATGTGAATTTGAGGTTAAAAGTGTGCTGCTGACATCTAGTGGTTGCTTGAAGCAATATATTAGTGACTTTGAGGAGAACCTTGGAAAAAGCCCTCCCCCCATCACAAGCAGGGAAAATAGTACAATGACATCATGCTTGTCTCAAAGAATGATAAGGCTGCATTTAGTCACACATGTCAGCGGCACCTGATCAGAGGGACATGAATTTTACCACTGAAAGGGAACAACATTAAGGGGTCAGGAAGCTCAGAGTGATGTGCTGTACAGACCTTCTGCTCCCCTATCTAACAGCTCCTCCTCCTTTGCAGACCTGCGTGGCATACCTGAGGTGAAGGAATATGATCTCCTCTTGCTTGTCACAAGCCCACAGTCATCCTCCTGACACATAAAGGGATCCTGTGCCCTTGGAGACTCAGTAGGTGAACCCAGCTTTGGACTTTGCTCTGCTGTATAAAAGGCTGCAGGTTTCTGACTGTTTCCTAAAAGGAGAGAAAAATTTAAAATGGATTACACAGGGTCACAAAAACAAAAACAAAAAACAGGTTGCTGAATCACAAATGATACGTTTCACAGGTCCTGCTTCTCAGCTATTCTATACCACGGCACAGTGTGGAAGATCCCTACCCCAGATGCTATGTCAACAACATTTTTTATAGTATTTTTTATAGTATTGCTGTCTATTGCTTTAGACAATGAGCTATGAACAGGCATATACATGTGATTGTAGCATTTAGCTTAAAAGACACTAGCACCAATTTTGACCAACCTAGTAAGATATATTTAGGCATCATATACCTGATATCTATAGGCTTGCCAAAGGGGGTGGTGGGAAGCACAGACACACACACAGAATTTTTCAGAACTGTTCACATTTGTGTTTGGAACAAAAATGGCTTCTTGATTGGGGGCACTTGGTCACACTGTTACTTTGTCCCCATTTTCCCTCAATGTCAACTCCCTCAGACCAAGGGAGAGGGGAAGGGGGGGGAGGTTAGCCCTTAAAGAAATGCACTGCAAAAATCCCAGGTTGCCCTACTGAGGGAAAGCAAGTTCTTCACACCATTTGTGGCTGGGAGATGAATCTGCAAAGATTTGCAGAGACTGTATAAAGCAGCCTTTCTCAACTTCCTTACTGTTGAGAAACCCTAGAAATGGCATGATCATACAGAATATGGTTGGGAAGCATAGTTATGTACACACCCACCCGAGACCCGTCCTTTCTGACCCCCTCCAGGCCCATCATTGGCCATTTTGGGAGAGGGGCCAGGTCAATGTGACCACATATAGTCATATCTACTGATAAACATTTAACAATTTTTAAAAATATATAAAAATGAACTCTCACCCATTCAGGAAACCCTTCTAAGGCTGTCAAGAAACCCCAGGGTTTAATGAAACCCTGGTTGAGAAAGCCTGGTATAAAGAAACAGTCTGGAGAGTTGGCCAACAGATATATTGCATCAAAGAGAAATATCACATCAAAGGTGGTTTGGGGAAAAAGGAGAACACACATCAAGAAAAACGGATTAGACAACTTGTATGAGAAAGGTACAAACCCCCACTGTTCTTTAGCACCCAAGTCAAGGCAAAAAGTCTGTTTGAAAGCCCCTTTTAGTACAATCAAGCTCTTTTCCCCTTGGGTAATGGAGACAATTCACACCTTCATTTCAAGGGCAATCTAGATGTCCCAACCCCCCATATGAAGAGATATCTTTCAACATCCAAGTAAACAAGGTAGAACAAAGAATTTTTTTGTAAATAGTCTGGCTTCACTGGGCATGCCGCTTCCCCAGGAGCCTTGAAGGCCAGATAGTGAAGATGTAGAAGGGTGAGGGCCTGGGATGGCTCAAGCTCCTGAGCCCCGATGTCCCCTCTGCAATAACATCTTCATAGCCAAACTCCTTACATGGCACTTCACTCACTTGGATACCAGAAGTGCATCACCATGGCTGGCCACAGCCCGGATGCTGAAGGGGCGGGTAAAGAGAGATCCCTCAAGTGACTCTGAAGGTTGCATCCTCACCTGCTGATGGTGCTGCTGAATCCAGTGCGTCATCCCGAGTATTGGAAGGTGGCTGCAGCTTGACACATGACCTGGACTCCTCTTGGTTCTTTGCTGTAAAGGGCTGATGAAGGCCCAAACAGTGGGAGGATCCAAGGCCAGGAATCACACTGGAAATAATTGAAACAGCAGAAACACAGAGCTGGGTTCAAATCCTCACTTCCACAGGACTTAATCCTGGACAGTCTCTCTCACAAAAGTATGGCGTGCCAATTTGTGCAGAGCACAGGGTTAGTGCTGTAAATGAAGGAATCAGATTTGCTAGAGGCCTTTGTGTAGCTGAACAATTCTAGTAGATTACATGAGAGGGGTGTGGGCATAAGGAAGGAGGGATTTGCTGTCACCAGTAAAGACATAAGAGAGGAAAATTGGAAGGAAAAACACAGTGAACTCAAACGGAAACTTAAAGTCTTTCAGGTTTACTAAGGTAGACCTGTTTCAAGGCAGAGAAACAGAAATATACAATGCAAAATTAAAAACATGATTTTTCTCTCTCTCTCTCTCTGGCAGAGATGTCAGAATCCATTTTTTACATGGCATGTTGGAATCTGAAAAACGTACCTCAAGGGTCTACTTGCATAAAGATCTGCTTGCCAATGAACAAGGGCCCCCAGCAGTACAAGCTGATCTCAGAAGGCTCAACAAATTCCTCCTGCCCCCTTAGGAACTCCAGCCTAACACTGCTGGCAACATTTACCTAACAGCAGAGGTTGTCCTTTGGGCAGCTTGGGAAGCTGACTGGAAATAATCCACTTCAGGTAAACCTTTGAACACAGAAAAGTATGTGATAAAACAGCCCCAGGGTGATGGGTTAAAAAAGAATCATCCATTTGCATAACAGTGTTTGTGTACAGAACACACTTTAATGACTTATTTGGACCATCCTCTCAAACACACAAACTTAGGTCCATTTCACAGAAACACAGGTGTGCATGTTTGTTCAACCAAGTTATGGCGTCTTAGATGAACACCCTTGTATAATGCATATACTTTCAAACATCTATTACTCAGTCACACTTTATATATTTGAGTGTACACTTTAAATGAAATTAGGTGCACACTTGTAACATTGGAAAGAGTGAAGGTTATTATGACCCCTACTCTGCCCATTATGAACAGAGGACAGGTGACAGGGACAGTCATATGGAACCTTGCAGTCAATCTCTTGCTCCAGCCTCCTGTGTGCAAGTTCTCCACCTGGCTTCAGGTTAGTCTCAGCCATAATGAGACAAATAGCAGATGCTAAAAGGTACTAACTGCCTGACCCTCTAGATACCTCTAGTTCTGAACTGATAGCAATTTCTTTCTCCTGCTCGTATTCCAGTGCTCCCCACTTCTTCCTGAGCAGGAAACAGTCATACCTGAATTTTGTTGCAGTTTAGTAACCCATTCTTTCATGAGTGGTTCAGTCAGAGCTCTAAGGAGATACTTGGAACCATCCTTCAACCTGGGGATGTGAAGAGGACAACGACAAACTGATACAAAGTCCAGCGCCAATCGCATCCTTCAACAATCTGGGAAATTAAACGGGAGGGGCTGTATCTCAATAGCAGAGCACTTGCTTGGGATACAGCAAGTCCTAGGGTTCAATCAGTGGCATCCCACGTTCAAGGTATTGGTTTTGACTTTTAAGGCTATATGCGGCCTGGGTCCTCCCTATCTACAGTACCCTATCTCCTTATGCTCCCCGCAGGGCACTTTGCTCTGCAGGTATGAATCTGTTGACGGTCCTGGGGCCCCAGGAAGCATGCCTAGCCTTGACCAGGGCCAGGGTTTTTTCAATCCTGGCCCCTACCTGGTGGAATGAGCTCCCGGATGATCTGAGGGCCCTGTCAGAACTCTCTGGGTTCTGCAGGGCGTGTAAGACGGAGCTCTTCTGCCAGGCTTTTGGTTGAGGCCGGGCCAAATACCAGGCTAATGAGAGCGGGTCCTTTCATTGTGAAATCTGGACTTCCCCCTGGGGCCAACCATCGACCCTGGATTTACAGCTTCTTAGTTACAACTGGGAGTGGACGAGCTGAGGAATGAGGGCCTAATAAGGGGAGTATTGTCACCATCTTGCTGTTTTATTTTTATCTTTTGTTATTAAGGGGTTGGCAGGTTAGCGTGGATGAGCGATAGAGTTGTGAATGTCCTGCATAGTGCAGGGGGCTGGACTAGATGACCCAGGAGGTCCCTTCCAACTCTATGATTCTATGATTCTACTTGTCAGCAAGAGGGTATAGAGTGCCGTATTATGGGGTTTAATGATCTTATTATTATGCTGCAAACCACCATGAGCTGGGTGGTCTGGGAGTGGCAGTATAGAAATCAAATCATTCAATCAATCAATCAATCAATAAATAAAAAGAGGATCAGTAGGAGCTAATGTGAAAAACTTCAGTCTAAGGCCCTGGAAAGCTGCTGCCAGTCTGAGTAGACAATACTGACCCTGACGGACCAACAGTCGGATTCAGCAAAAGGCAGCTTCCTACGTATGTGTCCATGAGTTACGTGGCGAGTGCTTCAAATAGCTCACCCCCCCCCCCCCCCCCCGTTTTTGAAGACACAGTGGGAAAGGAAACTTGGGGTTACTCACAGCAGTGTGAAACAGTGGGTCTTTTTGGTGTACTCTGTTTCCAGGTCGCAGATGGCTCCACAGAGGTTCAGAGGCAAGGCCACCATGGAGCTCTGTTGTGCAAAGGAAAGCAACTGATAACACCTCCAGAACTTGCAAAGAATTCTTTATAAACTACTTTGCCCAGCACAGGGAAGCATATCTAGAGAACAAGAGTTCATCTGTTTTGTGCAGTGTCCACCCTCTGGCTTGTAACAAGGGACCAGTGACCAAGAGATAAGCTATTATCCCCAAGGACTGAACTAAGTACCCGCTTTAATGACAGGGGAAGGCAGGTCTTGAATGCTGGGATCTGAACTTTCTGGCAGCTGGGAGAAAGACACTGCTTAAGACTGTTACTCTACATTTCTGTGATTAGTGAGAGATGATTTTCAGGGCGAGGCTGTCTCAATGGCTGCACCCACACTTGGCTACCTCACTGTTCTTGTTGCTTGGCTTTATTCAGAATGGCCTGTGTAGGTTTATTGGGCTTTTCTTCTGCTGATACGCTGTGGGCCTTAAGGTTTGCCAGTTATTGCTAGAATTGGTTTTAATGTGATTATGGATGGTTTCAACTGATTTTAACATTTACACTTTCCATACACTGGTTCAAGATTTCCTTTGGCGCAGAATGTGATAAATTTTAAAATTTGTACAAAATCAATCATTATTTCGTACATGCATTTTCCTGGCAGTGCCAACAATTAAGGTTGAAGAAGCCATCAGATCAGATGAAGGATATAAAATGCTGGATGCATGAATGAAACATAGAGAAGCAGCAGGAGATGAGGGGAGTAAGTGTCCTGCACTACATCAATTTCCACTTCTTATCCCCACACTTCTGTGAATGCCTCACTGCACACCATTACCTTGAGAGTGTCTTTCTTGTCTTGATAGAAACACAACGTTTGTCTCATCAGCACTGTATGGAATGTGCTCCAAGAACGACAATTTGCCTAGAAGAACAGAATTAAATACAGTACACGAAGCAGGCAAAACTTCGGGAAGGTTCCCTTGTTCATGAACCTTCTCATGCGTAAAACTCTCTTTCTATTGGAAAGATAGTAAGGGGGCACACACCTTTCTCCTAAAAACCAAAAATAGGCAACCAATGCTTGAGAGGTTTTCTAACTCTCCAGAGCAGGAGTACTTCTTGTTTCAAAAAGCAATGCAAGAATTCCTGCCTCATGCAGGAGTGGGGTATGAAGCCACAGGGGCTTAATTAGCATCATAATGTTAAGAACAAAATGTGTTGGATTTTCCTTTATTGGAAAGGCCCCACACATTGCAAAGCACACCTGTATGAGAATTACACATAGTTAGGGGCTGATAACCTGTTACAGGAAAACCAAAGTAAATTGCTTCCTAGAGACATGGATGTTCATCGTAGTATATTAATGCCTGGAAACCTGATCAGTGCAGAGTGAAAGATAATCAGCCTGCCCCCCCCTCCATCAGATAGAACACAAAGCAACTCCAACAATACCTTTCTTCCTCCTGCCTGCAACAGATGCTTCCTCTCCAGAGTTCCTTCCATCATCTGGAGCTCCAGTTTACTGGGTAGAAGCTAGAAAGAGGCAGAAAGCAATAATTATGACTTTTCCCATTGCAGCCTAAGTACTTATTCATGCCTCCCAAGTGCACAGGAAGCAGTTAATTGGTTGAGAAGCATAAATTGCTTGCAGCCAAAATAAAAAGGGAAAATGGAAAAAGACAGTATACCTTGGTAGCCCCAACAGCACCTCACTCACTCACTCACTCACTCACTCACTCACTCACTCACTCACTCACTCACTCACTCACTCACTCACTCACTCACTCACTCACTCACTCACTCACTCACTCACTCACTACATTTCTATTTATATACTGCCACTCCCACACAGTGGATTGTCGCAGTTCACAACAATAAAACCAACATAAAATCCCCCCGAAACAATATACCGCTAAAAACCTCCCCTCGTGGCGATGCTCCCACTTTCCCCCCTGCTCAACAGACCTTTTCAGTAACCCGTGTTGAGGGAGAGAACCGGGGGGGGGGGGACTGATGGATTAACTTTTTCAGTCCCCATGAACTAGCTCCTACTGTAGTTGTATTTTAAGTAAACACACACCCACAGGGTAAAAAAAACCCACAAAAAACACGGAGATGCAATGGGCTATCTATGTCATCACCTTGATTCTGTGTAAACACTGAGTGTCTGTTTAGGGTTCTGTTTAGGGTTGTTTAGGGTTGCCAGGTCTGTTTAGGGTTGCCAGATTCATCTGTGCTGCTGACAGGGGGTGGGGTGGGATGGACACTTTCCAGGAGCTCCTTGAGGTGCCATCATCACCCAGAAGTGATGTCAGGGGTTGCAACATCGGGGACGACACTCTGGCTTTTGGGCAAAACTCTGTGATAGAATTTGCTTCAAACCATAGAGTTTTCCCCAAAAACAGAACATCACCCCCCTGATGACCCAAAGGGATGGGATTCCAAATAATGTTTTCTGCAGATGAATTTCTGCCTGTGGAGCATGACTTTCTTGAAATCCTCCCTCCCCCAGGCCACAAGCCAAAATGTTGTCAAGAGAAGAATTTCAAGGAGCATTCTGGGCTGCAGCAGGAGGGAACAGGCAACAAAGTCATGCTTAATGGGCAAACACCCCTCCCCCCAATCTGCAGAAAACACTCTCTTGGATGTATCCCATAATAGCTGAAGTGGAAGCAAACCATTATATTTATGCCTGAGGTTTTGAGTTTGATTTCTACTGCCTGATGGCCATGAGAATGACCTGCATTACTGAGTTTTGCTAGAAAGACATTTGGTTAAAATTATGATAGTTGTTGGTGGGCTTGTTTCTGTCCCTTGGCTTATCTCTAAGCTATTTTGTCCATGCTCTCTTGGAACATACAGAGGGGGAGGGAGGGTGGAAATTAAACTTTTGGTTTTCAGACAGGAAAATTCTGCCAGAACAGGAATGGACAGGCAAGGGTTCTGACCTTGTTGGGCCCTCTGCTCTCTTCTTGGAGCTTTATCTGGTCCCCTGGGTAGATGCTCGACACTGCTCCCACAGGTGCAGCCTCTGTCCTCTCTGATGGCTCCTGGCGAGAAGGCAAAGATGCCCAGCACTGAGTTGAACTGCTCTTTCTACTAAGCCCATTAGTGGACCCTTTCCCCTCTTCTGAGTTCTGAGATGGCTGGACAGAGGTAGGAAGCTTGAACTTGGCCACCAGCACAGTCTCTGCTGCTGTCAGGATGATTTTCCCAGTAGAACTACCTGGGCTTTGTGCTTTTCTTTCTGGGCCACCGTGGGCACCTGCACCTCTCTTGTGCTTCTCCACATTACTCCATATGGCCTGCAGCTCCTCCTCTTCTTCTTCAAACAACTCATGGGCAGGGTGACAAAGGTCTGCCCTGCCTGGCAGCTTTGGTCCTTCAGCTGTGCTTTCTCCTGGAACCTGGACTGAAGAATCTAGCCCTGAAGATGTTGGGATGCCTTCTTGGTGGCCTACTTCACATTCAAACAGAGACACCTTAATGGGGGATCTGAGTCCCATATGATGCCATGAAGGTGGGATTTTTTCAGAGCTTCCTTCTAATCCACCCAGGCGGGTGTCCTTATTTGGTGTTGCATTTGCTGCAGGGTCCTTAACTTTGGTTGCACTAGGAGCTGCATCAACAGTGCTTCTGTGTGCAGCAGGGGAGGGCTTGAATTTCGCTCTAGAAGATTCTCTGGCTGTGTGCTCAGCTGGCTCCTTGTGCTGCAACCCCTCCCTAGTGCTGCCAGTTGTCCCCAGTGAGGCAGCTAGTCTGTCCCATTCCCAGCCTAACTGCTCATGCAGCACACTGATACGGGACAGCTGGTTCTGCTGGAACTCAGGATATTCATCACTGGAACTGCTGCAGCTCTTGGGACTCTTCCTGCCCTCTTCACAAGGAGCAATGCATCCAGCCTTCTGCCGGCTGTAGCTTGGGTTGCAACTCACCTCTTCAAACCATGTGTTTCTCTCTTTCTTGTGAAACTGACAGTGGACATCCCCTGTCCCAAGTGGCCTTTGACGTATGGTTGGCTGTACTCCTATTCTTCTCTTCTGCAGGCTAGTATCATTTTCTGGTCTCTTTGCTCCCTTGGTGTTCCACTGAGCCACTTCAATGCCCTGGCTTGCTTCTTTTCTGTCTGCTTGTCCCTCCTGTGCTATGCTGATGGTATCACGGATGTTCCTCAATGCAGTGGGATCCTTAGGGAGCTCCAGGTTCAGTATGGAGCCCAGAGAAAGATGTTGGCATGTGGTCATCCTCTCTGGAAGTCCCTGGGGGCTGTTGAAACTTCTGCCATCTCTCACAAATGCATGCTGTCCAGATCCTTTCCCAACTGAGTCACAACCAGCATCAATAGCCTGGGCCAATGGGTTCTTTACAGAGTCCATCTGTTGTCTGAGCTGCAGGCAATGTATCTGCAAGGTCTGTGCCCTTCTGTTGCACTTGGGGGGCCAGGTACTACTGTGCTTCTGCTCTTGAACAGGTTGTGGATCACTTGGGTTGGCTTCCATGATCCCTTGCAAGTCGAGCAACTGGGCCTCTTGTATAGTCCCTTTTCCTTTTCTGCTTAGGCTCTTCAAGGAGCTAGAGCTGATCTTTGGCAGAGTGTGGAAGTTGGTGGTGCCCCTCCCTGTTCTGGGTAGCAGAGAAAACTGAGTTCTGGTAGTTATTTGTTTAGCAAGTTGACCCATGGTTGAGCTTGTACAGGCCATACCTTTATTTTTGTCCTCCTTCACATGCAAGTAGGTGCTGACCTGCAGAGGGAAGGAAGCCATGGAGAATCACTGATACAAATATGCAAGGTCACTGGAGGTCAAGCACATATGTATCCTGGCTGGCACTGCAACAAACTTTGTCCGCATAACTATTTTTTGCAGCCATGAACTGATGCATGCTCCTTCTGCCCAGCTTTTGCCCACATATCACACAAAGCCGCATCCATGTTAACACAACAGTGAGAAACCTGAGACATGTTCCATTGGTCCTAGGATTTCTTCAGTTTATTTTTCAATAGCTCCAATGTGCCAAGATCTAACTTTATTAGAGTTTTTGGGAAAGGGGTGCATAACCTGTTAGCAAAAGTCATGGAATTTCTTGCAACACACTTCACTCTGAAAAAGAGACTACCTACAAACCACAGCATGCAACAGTTTAGCAGAAGTTCAGGAGCCTGACATGAGGGGAAAGGCAACTGCTATACCCCACTCCCATGTGGTATCGTAGTGATTACAGTACTTGTCTAGGATTTAGGAGTGGGGGAAAGCTGAACTCAAATCCTCTGGCTTAACATGGTCAGAGGCGTGAGGACTTCTATCTTTGATATCAAACCCCAGATTCAAGGTATGCTCCACCTTGGACACTTGCAAAGGAAGTAGTCTGATCGCCATGAGAACTCTGGGGCATATTAACCAAGGTTCTGCGGCATGACTCTCCAAGACGCTTCTTACCAGGCACTGAGCAAACTATCTTTCCAGAATCACCTTTGCGATGCAGCCTTCCCAGGAAACAGAATCATATATGCATAGTCAGGACCTTCTGACCATTTACTGACCTACTGGCAGTGAGTATTAGTCAGACTTGCTACACAGATGAATCAGTCATCTTGACCAGCTATCTCTGCCCTTCTATTGCCTGGATGTCTTTTTTAGTAGAGTCCCCCGCAAGAGAAAGTCCAAAGTGGCAGCTATGAGCCTGGCATTTCCTCACCCTAGGAATATGGAGTCTGACATTTCCTCAATCACTACAAGGCTGCAATGAGCTCCAGTCAACAGTACTTGTCTTGCAGGTATCCCTTGAAAGATCTAAGACCTCAATGACCCATCCACCATCTAGAAGGCAGATAAAACAAGATGCATAAAAAGGGACTCCATAATATTGTCACTGGTTCTGCTCCCAAACCTTCTCCCCACTGCAGACAAGAAACAACTGGATCTTTTCTTCAAGAGTAAGCAGAGGATGATTTTGCTTCTCTCTTACCAGATTTCCTGCCATATCCTTTCTTACTTTCTCTAATCTTAGCTCATCCTCTCACCAATCACCTGCCAGTTGGTTTTACAGTCCTCTGGCTTCCCACTACTTCGCTCATATTCCTCTTCTTGTTAGAGATTCCATGTTTCTCCTTATTCAACCTGTCTTTCTCTCCTGCCCGTCACATTTTTGCATCCCTTTGGGAACAGCCCCTAAACCTTTGCCTTCTCCCTGGGAGGATTGTTTCTTTATAATAGTCAGAAAGGAACAATACACATTTTGGGTTAAACTAACTGTATATGGGCACTACTTCAAGATACCTAGAATTATACAGTAGGACAGCAATCCCCAGGGTGGTGCCTCTGGGTCCCATGATTCCAAGTCCTTTCAGAAACTGGGAGGGTTCAGGTGGGCGTCTCCCAGGAAGGCTTCTGATTGGCTTTACAGGTTTTTAAAAATGTTGCTGTGGCAATAGCTGCCACCACCGCGCAAGGATCTTTGCTGTGACTGCAGGTAAGCTTTGGTCGCCATTTTATGGCTGGCTCTGCCTCCTGTGGCTGCCATTCAGTGGCTGTGTTCTGCCCACCATGTTGTGTCAGAATTCCAGTGTTGCCCACATGTGCGAAAAGGTTGGTGATCCTGGCCGGTTAGTATGTTAGAATTTGGCAACACACAACTTGCTTGGTCTGGAAGACATTATTTTATACTTACATTGATAGTGTCTGTTGTCATTATTCAGAAGATTGAAGAAGGCCCTCTGGGCCAAAACGTGTTTGGTCTAGTGTGATTTTGTGTAACCAGTGTTTTACGTGCAACTTACATGAGCTGCTGTGTGTTTTTTTGATTGCAATGTGATACCCACTATCTTGTGGGTTTTATCAATGTTTTCAATCTATATTTACTGTGCACTTTGTAATAAATAGCTGTATCTTATTCTGTTTAGCTGCTCAATCTTCTAGGTTCCTGACTTCCTTCTCAGGTTGGATTCCCTCCCCCCCTCTTGCTGTTCTCTCAGTCTAGAGAATTCCCAAAACATTCTGTGCCAAAACAAAAGGAGTTCGCTAAGCACAACTCCCTCATTATCACCACCCAGGAGACAAGTAGCCACAGTCAGCTGCAATGCAATATCCTGCTTGTTTGCCTTCTCCTACACTGGCGCCCTGGAGGAAAGATGGATCTGTGGCTTCTGAGACTTGCCAGGCTGCCTGCACAGCATTCCGGAGCAGCATCTGAATGGAGGCCCTGAGGGGTTAGTGGAGGGCTGTCTTGCACCATGCATCTATTCTCTCCGGCATGCAGCCTGATCCAGCTGTTTTACCTCTTCCACATGCTGGCGGGGTGGCCTTTTCTTTCTCTTTAAACTACCCAAAGTATTTCCTAACAGTCCCTGGCAACGCTTCCAAAAGGTTTTGCAGGCTGAGGGTTTAGTTTCACAGAGCTGGATTTGAGGAGAGAAAGAGACAAGAAAGAAAGTGATGGAACAGCAAGAACGATCCCCTACAAGTCAGGAGGCAAAGGAGGCATGTGAGATGAGGAGGGACAGCAGGGACAGCAAGGGCACCCTGCAGGAGCTGAAGAAGTTCAAGAAGAAGTTTAAGAAGAGGAGGAGCTGGTTTTTTGTTGCCTGGTTTTTACTACCTGACAGAGTCCCAGGGTGGCTTACAATCGCCTTCCCTTCCTCTCCCCACTACAGACAACCCCTGAGGTAGGATAGGCTAAGAGAGCTCTGGAAAAATTGTGACTGGCCTGAGGTCATCTAGCTGGCTGCATGTGGAGGAGGAGTGAGGAATTGAACCCATTTCTCCAGATTAGAGGCCTCTGCTCTTACCCATCACACCAAGCTGCAGCAGTGTGCTGCTGATCTCCACAATCCAGACTGTGCACAGCTGCTGCTAATTTGGGGGCTTCCACATTCCCCCCTAGTAAGTCTTCACCAGGCAGGCGGATCATCCCCAAGTGATGTCCTTGCTCTGTCCTGCCTGGTCACCTCAGAATCCCTTTGCGCCCATCAGAAAACATCATCATTGCTCTAGGGCCACCCATTCTTCGTACAGGAGATGCCATGCAACTCTACCAGTGCCCTACGTGGAACATGACAATACCTTACCTTGTGCAAGCCCTCCTCTTCCAGGGGTGCCAATACTCCTGCCTGGTTCTCTCCTTTCTTGCCAATGCTCAAGATCAAGTTCACGGTGCCACCCAGGCTGCCAGTACCTTGTTGTGGCACCAGCAGCACTGGCTTCTCTGTGTGTTTTAGGGCCAGACTTTCCCAGGGGGTGTCCTTCTCCAAAGGCACACTATTTCCTAATTCTGCCACGCTCAGTTCACACACTGGGTGAGCATCAGGAACAGACAGTATTGTGGCAGAGTCTTCTGTTCTGTCTTGCCTATGGTGCTGTGATGCTGAACTATCTTGGAGTGAAAGTGGGAAGGGAGGCTCTTCCGAGACCCTGGATCTTGGGAAACCATCTTTATCAGGCATGTCGACTTCAGGAGTGGCTTTCATCTGGGGAGCAAGAAAATATGGTAAAAGAAAAGAACTCCGTTGCAGTAATAATGAGTTTCAGTAGTTCCTTCAATTTAGGATCCCCTTTTTTCCTATAGTCTCACATTTTCCTCTTAATCCTCAAAAACATACACCATCAGTTCATTTTCTCCGTATCACACGAAAAGTCTACAAGAGGATTCCAGTTAGCAACAAATACAGATGTTGTCTTCTCTAATTAAAGAGTGCCATTTTTATGAACTATTCTTCCATTGTTGGTAATATCAAAAGACTTAATTTGTGAGGCTGTAACAGTCCCACTGCCATAATCATATAGGATCCCCTCTTGTTCCCTTCCTCCAGAATAGCGATTTCATTCACCTGACGGTTGAAAATGCCCAGACAATGAATTCTCACTGTAGATGGGAAGAACATCATCTTTAACCGCTCCTGTGGAGCGGATTCAATAAAGCAGTAAGGGCCCCAAGGCCAGGCCCTGTCCGGGATGAGGAAGGGTGCCGATTGGCCCCTTCCCCCGGACTGACAACTGGAGGGCCAAATTGGCAGGTGCTTTGGGCCCTCCGATTGTCAGTCTACCGGCAAGGGCCCAATTGCGAGCCACATGGAGCGCGGCTCGCGATTGGTCCCTTGCCGGCGGACTGACCAATCAGGAGGCACAAAGAGCCTCCCGATCCACCCCCCTGCATGCAGACGACCGCCACCATTTCCTCCCTCGCTGCGCACAGGCCAGGTCGCCACCTGACCGTGCGCCCCACAGGGCCCGATCATGGCACAAATGGGAGTGCCTGGTGCCAGCAGCAGGCTCCAGTACATGCATGAGTACTCGACGAGGACAGGTCACCTGCCGGCCCATGAGGCCAGGGCTGCCTGCTGGAGACAGCTGCAGGAACGGCTGCGGTGGCAACACCACCAGGAGCGGCTGCTTCTGGACCCTGTGGGAGCGGCGAAACCACATCCGCCTCCGGCAGCAGCCGCTGAAGACCGATGCTTTCCCCCCTGGTAGGCACTGGTCCAGGGGGGGGGGCTGGAGGTAGCGGCGGATCGTATCCCGCCCCACGGCCGGCCTCGGGTGTGGGTGCAGTGGTTGGGAAGCCGGAGAGGTGCCCTGCCGCAATCACCAAGGCCGCTAGCGCCCACTGTATTCTGAGTACAGCGGGGTTAGTTTCTAGTCGGTTATATTTCAGCATGTTATACCTGAACTAGACATGAAGTTGGGAAAGATCAGTGTCTTAAAATGTAAATTGTAGTTGCTGGGGAGGGGTGGGGGGAAGAGGGGGAATTCAGATTGGGGCTGTGTGCACCTATTTCCCTCCTGACATTGCACCTCCTTTCCTGATCCAAATGAAGCCCCCCTCCAGATGCTAGATACAGTTTTAAAATAACACTAATGTAATAATGCAAGGAGAAGTTTCACAATTCTCTTAACATCATGTCTAGTCAGTCTCCCAGTCTGATGTTAAAGGAACAAAGGCAGTTTTTTGTTTTAAGCAGTTGAATAAGAAGCCACATGAAACAGGCCCCAGATGATGTGTCAGGAAATCCAGGAAGAGGGGCAACTCATCAACTCAGAACTTGTGCTCTGTTCATTTGTATCCTGCCCTTCTTCCAAGGAGCTCCGAGCAGCACTTTTATTCTTACAATTATCTCACAATATAGATTAGGCTGACAGACAGATGGTCAGACCCACATGATCCAGCAAGCTTCATAACTGTATTTTAATCCTGGGATTTCCAAAACTCCTGCATCCCACTTGATAAAATTGATGTAACTCAAATATTACTTGCAAAATCTGCAAGCTGGGGAAATAGGACAGACACAGGGAAGCATGCCCAGTATAGCTAGCTTCATAGATTTATAAGAAAGCAGTGGCCAGTGGTTTTTTTTGTAGATCAGAGAAAAGGAGACTGAACTGTAAAAATGACTCTGTTTTATCAGTCTTGATGTACAGCAGGGGACACAGCCTCCAAAGGCCACCTCGCTCCCTCCATTAACCCACCCACAGCATTCAGTCCAGATCATCCTGCTCTACACTGATCCTGTGGCTGCACTGGAAGGACTGCTTTACCAATTCCGAGCGCTCACAAAGCTACTTGACAGCTCTATACTAACTTGGTACTTCTCGAGCACACCCTGGCGGCCATGTGGACTCTTCCAGCCTCCACTCTTGGTCCCAGGCTGCTTCTGAGAATTCTGTGCTTGCCAGCGCACCATCACCCATCCCAACATGCTCTGCAGCTCCTGCATTCGCTCCTTTATCTAAGGGCAGACAAAAAGGGAAAATGAACAGGTAGAGATGTCATACAAGAGTGTCTTACAAATATTCTGCCCCTTCCCTGCCTCCAGATATGGAATCGGTAGCCTCAAGAGGAGTAAAGAGGCCTGCCAGGACTCTTTCACTTGGGGAGTGAAGAGGGACTTTCTAGCAGAATTTTCTTATCTTTTGCTGTTCAGGAGCAGGAATACATAGGCCATTTCCACACAGAGGGCCAAATCGCATGATGTCTCCTACCCGCAATCACGGGATAGTAAATTGCACTATTTCTCCCCTCCACATTCTGCTGCCACCTTTCACCTTTTCCCCTCATTAATGGCGAAAAAAGCACAAGAGAGAGCAACATGCACTTTTACTCACTGCTCCTTGGCCTGTCAATCAATGGAGGCAACCAGTCGGAGGTTTGTGGGTCTAGTGCGATTTAAAAAAAAATTGAAACCTATGCGTGGCAATGCATACTCGTTGCTATGCATGCTATGCATTGCCACGGAAGGTAAAGCACACACATACAAGAATCCAAACACAGCCAGCCAGTGGAGGGCACAGCGAGGAAGGCAGATTCTCACCCCTGCAGTATTTCAACCATCATTAAGGTTCTCTCTAGTGGTACCAAGTAACCTCCACCGCCAAGCTGCTGCTGCTGCCTCACTGCCCAAGTGCCTCCTTCCCTCCCTCCTCTTGTGTGTCATACCTTGCTGCTCCTCTTCTCTCGTCCCCCTGTGGTCTGCCCACCTGCCGCTCAGCTCTTCACTTCCCCACTCGCCTTGGACTCCTGCCCTCCCCCTCCCTTCCTGAGCACCTCTTAAGTGGGGTGCTGCCTCCACGCCACCCAAACCACTGCTCAAGGTGGCTTGGGCGGCAAAGCAGTGGTGGTTCGGGCGGCGTAGCAGCGGCTCAGGTGGTGCCCACCCTCCCTGCTTCACTGAAACACTCCTTTCCAAAGTGCACACAGTGGAATATGCACATTCTACGGAGGCCTCTGTCCTCTTGCATCCTCCAAATCCTATCAGCCACACTTTAACAGCACTCTGAAAGTATGTATGAGAGAAATGCTTGTATTATTTGGTTTGTGGTCTGTAAGGTCAGGTCTCAGTGGGCAACTGATTCCACTGGGCCCCAATCTAAAGGCCTTGTTCCAAGTTCTCTGTCTTCCTCTCAAAGTAAAATCCAGTTAATTGTGCACCGGATGTAACAATGATGACTGCATTAGGACTGCCTCTCCTTGGCGTCACTTGGCCAACTGGAATTCCTGAGTCTGAGCAATTGGTTCTCATTAACCAGCAAATGTGTTTTGGGGCCACTGCTCTGATGTGAACTGAAGGCCTGGGGATCTAGGTGGGGCCTGGGGATCCCCTGGAATTATGGCTCATTTCCAGTTCCCCTGGCGAAAATGAATGCTTGAAGGATGGGCTCTGTGATATTGTGTCCCATTGAGGTCCCTGGCCTCCCCATGGTCCACCCCATATCTCTAGGAGTTTTCCAACCTGGATCTGGCAACCTACCCCAGCTTGATTTACATCTTGTAAATGCCAAAAACCTTCTTGATTGAAGTCATTTTTCCAGAAGGCCAAAAGAGATGAGGCCTGACTGACCAAGGTGGGGCAGGTAATTCCAGGACACTGATTTAAAAAAAACCCTACATGTACCTGTTTAATCCAGTTTTAGGGCACAGGTAGGCTCATGTGGCCAATTTGAGTATGGAGCCTGACCACTTGGGAGTCTTGTAATAGAACACCTTTTTGCTCTAGGATCACATCCTGTGGAACAGAGGAATCCCTAAGAATACAGAAATAGCTACCTATGCTGCAAGCCACCATTGCTCAATGACATCTTTTCAAAGTGAGCAATCTGAGTCCCTGCAACTGTGCTCAAAGGCTACATTCCAAAGAAATGTCAGCAGGGACCCAGGTCTTTTCTAGACAAGAGCCTTCCACACTTACTGTCTCACTGAGGTCATGCTCCTCAACCACCAGCTCCCATCCTGCAGCTGCCAACTCTTCAAACTCCTTCAACTTAGTTTCAATATTGCTCTGTAGCTCCTCCCACCGATTCTCTGACAGGCTGTGAGCACTGCTCAGACTCTCTGAGAAGATCTGAGCACGGGTGTCTTCTGTCCAAGAGCTAGGGAGTCAAGGAAAGAGAGACAGGTTTATCATTCTGGAACCCAGATTGTGCAAGTGTTTTGGAGGGGGGGGGCATTAAGTTTGGGAAATTGGCACAAGGGAAAGGTTCCTCTTTCCTGCACCATAGTCCAAGTCCAATCTAGGGTCTCATAACTTGAAGACATAAGATCCATTACAAAACTATGTGGTGTCAGTTGTACACTCTCTATAGTTGTCATGCATGCATGTGCTCATGCATGCATGTACACCCATACACATACACTTATTTATTTATTTGGATTTTTATACCGCTCATTCTTTACAGCTCTTGGAACAATGATACTCAGAACTTTATAGGATGCTTCAACCACCTTGCAACTAAATATTCCAGAGATACAAAGTGGCTGCTAAAGGCCACTGACTTACATAATGGCCAAATAATCTCTGAAGAATTGTCGCAAACGAACCGCGTGCTGCCCATGGACTGCATTTTCCAACACCAGCTTTTGCAGCACCTTCCAAGACTCTAGTGTTTCTTGAATCTCCCTGGAGTTGTCACACATCTGGACTAGATCAGGGTCCTCCAGCTGAGCAGCTGTTCTCTCCAGGTCCTCCAGGTCCACTTCCAGGTCAGACATGTCACTCTGGAAGGCAGGATGGCAGCATTCAGAATGGTAAGAAGTCCCAACAAAAGGGACCCTCTGGCTCCTTTCCTTGCCCCTTTTTGAGAAAAAGCATGAGCTCTGCCTATCTTTTCCCATTAATTCTTTTGCTTTCCAGAAGCCTGGAGCATAACATTGATGCTGAACAGAAAAGCAAGAGCTTAGAGCCAAGAGCTCTGTGTGGTGTATGCATGGGTACCTGGGTGGCAGGACCAATCATAGAATCATAGAGTTGGAAGGGGCCATATAGGCCATCTAGTCCAACCCCCTGCTCAACGCAGGATTAGCCCTAAGCATCCTAAAGCATCCAACAAAAGTGTGTATCCAACCTTTGCTTGAAGACTTCCAGTGAGGGGGAGCTCACCACCTCCCTAGGCAGCCTATTCCACTGCTGAACTACTCTGACTGTGAAAAACATTTTCCTGATATCTAGCCTATATCGTTGTACTTGAAGTTTAAACCCATTACTGCGTGTCCTCTCCTCTGCAGCCAGCAGAAACCGCATCCTGCCCTCCTCCAAGTGACAACCTTTCATATACTTAAAGAGGGCTATCATGTCCCCTCTCAACCTCCTTTTCTCCAGGCTGAACATTCCCAAGTCCCTCAACCTATCTTCATAGGGCTTGGTCCCTTGGCCCCAGATCATCTTCGTCGCTCTCCTCTGTACCCTTTCAATTTTATCGACGTCCTTCTTGAAGTGAGGCCTCCAGAACTGCACACAGTACTCCAGGTGTGGTCTGACCAGTGCCGTATACAATGGGACTATGACATCTTGTGATTTTGATGTGATGCCCCTGTTGATACAGCCCAAAATGGCATTTGCCTTTTTTACCGCTGCATCACACTGCCTGCTCATGTTTAGTTTACAATCCACAAGTACCCCAAGGTCTCGTTCACACACAGTGCTACCTAGAAGCGTATCCCCCATCCAGTAGGCATGCTTTTCATTTTTCTGACCCAGATGCAGAACTTTACACTTATCTTTATTAAATTGCATCTTGTTCTCATTTGCCCATTTTTCCATTGTGTTCAGATCTCGTTGAACTCTGACTCTATCTTCTGGAGTATTTGCCAGTCCTCCCAATTTGGTGTCATCTGCAAACTTGATTAGTAGTCCCAATGCTCAAGGCTCTCTCTGGCACTACAGGCACTACACCCTGGATCTTCACCATGGCCTTGGGGAAATGCAACTAATATGTGATGTGGTGTTAGATCCCTCATTTCAAAGAGAGCCAGCATGGTGTAGAGGTTAAGAGTGGCAGCTTCTAATTTGGTGAGCTGGGTTTGATTCCCCGCTCCTCCACATACAGCCAGCTGGGTGACCTTGGGCTCATCATAGCCATGGTAGTGCTGTTCTGGAGCTTCCTCTGCCCTACCTGCCTCAGAGGGTGTCTGTTGTGGGGAGAGGAATGGAAGGCAATTGTAAGCCACTTTAAGACTCCTTTGGGCAGTGAAAAGTAGAGTATTAAAACCAACTATTATTCTTCTAAGAGCCCCAAACTAATTCCTTTTGGCTGCCATCAGCCTTGTCTCTGTATGGACAGGACTTATGCCTTGTAATGTCTGGCTTGGATCCAGCTGCACTAGGCACGAGGATCATACACTGATCTATCAGCCACAAACTATCAGGAATCCCCACTCTGACATATCCAAAAAATGCCAGAAAGGGATGTTTTTACCAGAGGTGGTCAAACTGTGACTCTCCAGATGTCCATGGACTACAATTTCCATCAGCTCCTGCCAACACCCTATTAACTCTGAGTGCACACACCTGCACCAAAAGAACCCAATCACACCCCAAACCTAACATATTTTGAGATCAGCTCAAATCCAGGTTGGCACATCAAAGAAGAGCAAGTTATCCTGATGCCAGAGATATCAAACTGAAGGTTAAATGCCCAATGTGATCCTCCTTTGGGAGAAGTCAAGTTCAGTCCCCCACACTGAGCCTCTCTCTCTCACCTCTATCTCCTGCTGCCTTCTCAACAAGCCCTGCAGCTCCAGCAGCTCCTGTTCACTTTTCACTGTAGCAAAGCTCTTCTCTGCCTGGATGAGGTCCTGAGCCAGGGCTTCTGCATTGACCCTCAAGGTCTCCATCTGGGAGGTGATCCAGGACAGCTGGGAAGATAGCAGCAAAGCGTAAGGGCCATGCAGTGTGCCTCCCAGGCCACTGGAAAGAACCTGCTCTGGCCTGTTCCATGATTCTCAAGCAGTCATTCAGACACATCAGCCTGTGTTTCGCCACAGGACAGCAGCTGGTGGTTTCAGGGTCCCCTTTCTGTACTCCTGCCCCATGCCGAAAGATTATTATTATTATTATTATTATTATTATTATTATTATTATTATTATTATTATTATTATTATTATTATTATTATTATTATTATTATTATTATTATTATTATTATTATTATTATTATTATTTCGATTTATTTCCTGCCACTCTCAAATGGCTCGCGGCGGGTTACAATGTCTTAAAAAACCCATTAAAACTCCCATTAAAAGACTTTAAAATGTCACAACATGGCAGCACAATAATAAGATCCCCTTCCTACCCCCATTCCTAAAAAAGGGGGGGTGGAGGAGAAGGAGGTCAACGATGTTCAAGAAGCCCGGGGGAGAGCAGTCGATGTACCCCAGCAGCCCCAGCCTCAACCATAGACCTGGCGGAAGAGCTCCGTCTTGCAGGCCCTGCGGAACGTTAAAGGGTCCCACAGGGCCCGCAGCTCACCCGGGAGCTCATTCCACCAGGTGGGGGGCAGGACCGAAAAGGCCCTGGCCATGGTCGAGGCTAGGCGTGCTTCCCTAGGGCCGGGAACGACCAGAAGATTCTCACTCGCAGAGCCCTGCGGGGGGCATAGGGCACTAGGCGGTCCCTCAGGTATGTGGGTCCCAGCCCGCGTAAAGCCTTAAAGGTTAGAACCAGAACCTTGAACCAGATCCGGACAGCAATTGGTAACCAGTGCAGCTGCCTCAGCACAGGCTGGATGTGGGCCCTCCAAGGTGTGCCAGTGAGGACCCTAGCGGCTGCATTTTGTACCAGCTGGAGTTTCCGGATCAGAGACAGGGATAGGCCCGCGTATTTTTTGCATGGTTTGTACACAACAAAACACCCCAAGCAGCTTTTAATTGATCAAATTGCATCAATCTAATTTCTGACATTCTGCAGGTTTCTTAGCATGAAAGCTAAAATGGCTGATATTTATGGACTATCTCATGCTATACAAGGAAGAATTGGTGCAGAGTCTGCATCTAAGCCTGGATGCCACTCCTGATTATGGATAAGGATAGATTTAGCCTCAGTAACATATTAAAGCATCAGGTAGTTTCGCCCCAAGTACTTGCTTTGGCTGGACAAGGAGGTTTTTCATGTGTTCCATTCATTGTCCAGTGGCTAATCCCTTCTCCTTCACTGTCACACTTATCTTACCTCCCCTGCCCCACAAATTAATCCAAATGTATGTGCTTTACCCTATCTAGTCTTCCCTGCTCACAGAGAATCTGGTTTATTTCAGGAAGTAGAGTTCTTCCTAATGTTGAATGACTCAAATTACTATATTTCTTTCAGGGCCTCCTCTACTCCCTCAGTTGAAGGAAGAGCTGGGACAAAATGACCCAAAATCTGAATAGCCAAACAGCAGGATGCTGGTGTTTTAGGAACCTCTCTGGTAGCCCTCTCTTACCCTTGTTTCTTCCCCATCTTTCAAAGCCTGCACGTAGCATTCCAGGTTCTCGGTCTCAGTTGCTGCCTCCACAACCCGCTCCCGTTCTTTCACCACGTCATTCAGCATCTCTACTGCCTCTTGCAGTTCCTCCAGCGGTCTGCACAGGTCCTGACTGCTCAACGGCCGCCCTCCATGGGCTATGAGGAAGGGCAAAGATTCTTGTGAGCCTAGATGGTTGGCCACTGCCTAAACCAAAGCAATACACAAGTAGTGTGGTTAGAGATCTATATATTATTTTCAATTCATGTTTTATATTCTTTTGACTGACTGTACTGGCCTTTAGCTAGACACAATAAATGCTATTGTATATTATATAACCCATGTGCTGTCTGTCTGTCTGTCTGTCTGTCTACCTGCCTGTCTATCTATAACACAATGTTCCTTTATTTATTACTAGAACAATCTTGAGAAAATTACCATTACCTCAATTTTGCAAGTGAGGGGTTTGACTTTGAAAACAACAGATTTTTCCAAGGGCACACAGGAAAACTTAAATGGAATTTCACCTACTATCTTCAAAAATGAAGATTTTTGCCAATGACCATGAAGCAGAGACTTGAGCAAGCAACATTAGTCCTTCATCAGAACAGCTGTCCATAAACCTTCCCCATTCCATGTATGTAAAATCATAAGAAGAAAGGAAGCTACACAGCACTAGTGACCATGATTCTGATAGAACAGAGCTTCCCCCCTTGGATTTTGCCCCATTTTTCTTCTCACCAGCGTGTTGTTCCTTTGACTGAGCATCTCTTCCAGCTGCACATTCTGTAAGAATTCAGTTAAAACCAGGGAGTCGCGCAGTTCTGATGCCCGGCGCTTGAGGGTCTCTTGAACACAGGTCAACCTGGTAGGAAAAACATATGGCCCTAGGTACAATCTGAAGCACAGCACAGGGGAAAGTGTCATTTAAGAGTGTTCAGCTGATTCCATAAAATAGGAAATCTGTCAGGAACGGAGGATAAATAAGGTAAAGGTAAAGGTATCCCCTGTGCAAGCACTGAGTCATGTCTGACTCTTGGGGTGATGCCC
Organism: Paroedura picta; assembly: GCF_049243985.1. Classification (NCBI taxonomy): domain Eukaryota; kingdom Metazoa; phylum Chordata; class Lepidosauria; order Squamata; family Gekkonidae; genus Paroedura; species Paroedura picta. The sequence continues at coordinate 72,500,923 of NC_135369.1, forward strand.
TCTAGCGTTTTCATAGCAGACTCAATACGGGGTGGTTTGCCAGAGTCTTCCCCAGTTATTACCATTTACCCCCCAGCAAGCTGGGTACTCATTTTACCGACCTCGGAAGGATGGAAGGCTGAGTCAACCTTGAGCCGGCTGCTTGGATTGAACTCCCAGCCTCATGGGCAAAGCTTTCAGATGGCTGCCTTACCACTCTGCACCACAAGAGGCTCTAAAAGGTAAAGGTATCCCCTGTGCAAGCACCGAGTCATGTCTGACCCTTGGGGTGACGCCCTCTAGCGTTTTCTTGGCAGACTCAATACGGGGTGGTTTGCCAGTGCCTTCCCCAGTCATTACCGTTTACCCCCCAGCAAGCTGAGTACTCATTTTACCGACCTCGGAAGGATGGAAGGCTGAGTCAACCTTGAGCCGGCTGCTGGGATTGAACTCCCAGCCTTATGGGCAAAGCTTTCAGACGGCTGCCTTACCACTCTGCGCCACAAGAGGCTCCCCAAGAGGCTCTATTGGAGGATAAATATTGAGCCTTATTAAAATTGCCCTAATTCTCAATCTCTCGTTTCTGGATGCCCCCGTCCCATTCTTCCCAAACCATGCTTCCTTGTATGGCCTCATTATCCACTCTTGGGACTTCCGGCTTCTCAATCTAATTCCTGTGCTCCACACATAGCACCCACCCACCCACGTGCACACACCGTTCTTATAACTCACTTTTCTTTCACTCTTTCCATTTTTCTCTGAATCATTGCAGCTGCTGTGTGTTCTGGGGAGGGGCTCCTCTCTATCTCCTCCTGCAGGGCTTGAAGCTTAATGCTCCATGCCCTAACTTGGTTCTCCAGACTGTCAGTCTTCTGCAGGTCCTCATGAAGTTTATCAAGGCTCTTCACAGCTGTTGGCTCCGAGATCAGGTCTGCCACGGTTCCAAGCCAACATTCAGCCTCTTCTAATTCCGCAACCAGCCGCAGGGCCTACAAACAGTAAGGGGCAATTCAGGCAAGGCAGTCACACATGGCCTGATCATTGTCCCTGTGACTGATGACACACTGCAGGAGGAAGAGAGAATGCCCCTAAGCACAAGGGGTAAGTTTCTATGTGGAAGAAAAATGGAACTCTCACATAAGAACTGGGCCGATTCAGGTTTTTCTAGACTTTATATTCAATTATATTGAATGCCACAGTACGAACAGGAATATAGCAGGGCCCCCCAACTTTATTGAGCTTGTGGGAACTGTTGGAAATCTGACACAGCATGGTGGCTGCCACCAAGAAATTGCTGCTGCAGGAGGCACAGCCAGCCATAACATGGCTGCCACAGCTCACCTTCAGCCACAAAGGAAAGATCTTTTTGCTGTGGTGGCAGCAACTGCCACACCAACATTCTTCAAAATGTGCAGTCAAAGAAATCTCAGATGGCCAATCAGAAACCTTCCTGGGCAACAGCCCCACCCTCTTTCCAAAAACATTTGGTGAACGTCAGGAAAGGTGCTTGCAGACACCATGCTGATGACCCCTGGAATACAGGTTTCCTCAGAAGACTCCTCATAAGCAATGCAGTATAAAGGTGCAAAGGTGTTAACCTTTTGCTTGTGCATGGAACTACACCTTAGCTGGACTACAGAGCTTCAGTCAAAAATGGAAACTGCATGGCTCCCCTTTGTAAAATCTAGCATAATTTAGCTCATGCTGTAATAAAAAAAAAAATACTGTGTGTTTTTCTTTGCCCTGCTCCCCATCGCTGTTTTTTTTGGGGGGGGGGTAGAGTTGGGAATTGGGATCAAGATTGCAGGGAGAAATATCAACAACCTCAGATATGCAGATGATACCACTCTAATGGCAGAAAGTGAAGAGGAACTAAAGAGCCTGTTGATGCGGGTGAAGGAGGAGAGTGCAAAAGTTGGCTTGAAACTCAACATCAAGAAAACAAAGATCATGGCATCCGGCCCTCTCAATTCCTGGCAAATAGAAGGGGAAGAAATGGAGATAGTGACAGATTTTATTTTCCTGGGCTCCAAGATCACTGCAGATGGGGACTGCAGCAAAGAAATTAAAAGACGCTTGCTCCTGGGGAGGAAAGCTATGGCAAATCTAGACAGCATCCTAAAAAGCAGAGACATCACCCTGCCAACAAAAGTGCGTTTAGTCAAGGCTATGGTCTTCCCAGTTGCAATGTATGGCTGCGAAAGTTGGACCATAAGGAAGGCCGAGCGTCAAAGAATTGAGGCTTTTGAACTCTGGTGCTGGAGAAGACTCTTGCGAGTCCCTTGGACTGCAAGGCGAACAAACCGGTCAGTCCTAGAGGAGATCAGCCCTGACTGCTCTTTAGAAGGCCAGATCCTGAAGATGAAACTCAAATATTTTGGCCACCTCATGAGAAGGAAGGACTCCCTGGAGAAGAGCCTAATGCTGGGAGCGGTCGAGGGCAGAAGAAGAAGGGGACGACAGAGAATGAGGTGGCTGGATGGAGTCACTGAAGCAGTAGGTGCAAACTTAAATGGACTCCAGGGAATGGTAGAGGACAGGAAGGCCTGGAGGATCATTGTCCATGGGGTCGCGATTGGTCGGACACGACTTCGCACATAACAACAACAACAAAAAGAGTTGGGAAACATGTCATGGCATCACAGTCCATGACACGTTATACCATGTGTATGTAGAAGCTGAGGAGGGAAAAGTCCTGATTAGAGCAGCAATTCTTACTCACTGTATCAATCTCCCTCAGGGCCACACCATTCTCTTGGTGCCTTCTTTTCAGGTCTGCCCAGAGATGCTCCAGCTCCTCAAGGGCATCTTCCATTTGTGGATTCCACCTATGGTCAGCATGCAGCAACAGCTGTAGTTCCTAACATGTACAAACAGGCACCAGTGAACCATGTGAACATGAGATGTACTGAGCCCGTCTACACTTACTAGTTCTTTGGCAGAGACTCCTCCCAGTGCCCCTTAAACAAGATCCTTGTACCTGAACATGCCAAGAATTAAACATTGAATCATCTGCATGTAAATCACATGTTCCATGACTGAGCTACGGCTCCCACCAGCCTGTCCTGTTTCCATTTCAGACACATCCTATGAGTCGAGCTCATTCTCACGGATGGGGAGCTGCTCTTATCCAACTGAAAAGGATTTATTTATACTCCACTTTCCTCCCCAATAAGGACCCAAATGAGCTTCCTGTGTAGTTCTCCTCTCCTCCATTTTATCATCACAAGGGCAGCTCTTCCTGGCTGAGAGGGAGAGAGAGATTGACCTAGTGAGTTTCCATGGCAGAGTGGAGATTTGAATCTTAGTCTACGAGATCATGGTGTGTCACTTTAACCACTACACTGCACTGGCTCTTATGTATCACTGACTCTGTCAATGACCAAGATACACAAGAAATTTCTCTTCATCCCATCTCATTTCCTCTACTACTTGTAATAGCTCTCTGTGCACGAATGATGCAAACTGAAAATCTCTTTCATTCTATTATCTTGGCTCAGATACTTGGGTGCTTAAATCTTAAGACTCCCTTTTCACACACGATCAAAACTAATGAACTGAACATTTCAGTTTGGATTTCTGGTTATTCTGAAGTATCAGGATGCTTAATTCAGTCAGCCAAAAGGATTGTAACATTCTTGGACAAAATAGAAGCAGTTTTCTGCACCAGTAGCACAGGGCCACCAGGCCTCTTGCCTCTGGCCAGATCTAGGCAGCATGTCTGCTTAAGAAAGCTACCACTTCCTCTGGCAATCCATTCATAGCAATGGGCCAGTATTTTATGGCTTGTTGCCATGCCACATGTTGAGGGGACATATGGCATGCGCATATGGGGTCTGCTCTTCTCACTGATCCATCTTTGTATATTTAAGCAGAAGGAAATGCTACCACCACCTCTAGTTGGCCATAGTTTAAACTGGAGTAACTCTGCACCGGATTGCACTTTCAGAATTTCACCAGGGTTTGCATAGAGGGACATTACCGCATCAGCAGTCTGGCAGAAGCCCTGAAAGTGGACCTTTTGCTGGGATGGGTCCTTCAGTGTGTTTGGCTGTTTGGAAAGCTTCCTCCTCCTGCAGTAAACAGAGAATTAGGGAACGGTGGTACATTCTGACTCAACAGTCAACAACTATAAGGCCAAGCGTGTGTGTGTGAAGCAATATGGAGTCAAACTTTGCTGAGCTTTCTTTTTATCTGACATCACCTCATTAGTAAACCATTTTTAATGGAGACAGTTCATCTATGAGCCACTGGATGTTTGAGTCAGATTTCAAGTAAGACAAGTTCATTCACACTTGGGTGGTTGTTTCAGTACTATGGATCATTTCTGCTTTCTGGTCCCCCTTCTCACCCTAGCAAAGTTGATTCCTGGGGTTGTGTGGGACTCATATAGTGTAATAGCTACATGGCTTGGGGTGGGCTACAGTGAGAAACCCAGAAACCCATGTCATATGAATAAGTCCCACAACCAGCTGAGAGGAGGAGGAAAAAGCAGGGGACACCACAAATGCCAGTGCCTGCTCCTGACGGATCACTGGATGCAACCCACAGCCTCACAAGCTCTACCATATAGCACCACAGTTGCTTTTTCAATGGGATTCCCAGAACGTACCCACAGAGGTTGGGTTCCAAGTCCTGGCTTAATTCTAAGGAGAAGCCCATTTTGCTGGGAGCTAGGCAGAAATTGTGGCCCACATGAACCTGTTGCTAAGCATCAAAACAGACTCCATGAAGCACCTTGTGCCATCCCAGAGCCACTTTCCCCACCAATGGTTTTTTCCTTCTCCTAGGACAGTATTACAGGTGCCCTTACCTCTTGCTGTCACTGTGAACGGGCTCTCTTCCTGCTGAAGCTGACTTGCCTTCCAGGCTTCTCGCACGCTCTGCCGTACTTCCTAGGACATTCTTCTGCACCTAGGGCAAGACATTTCTTGCTTAGAATGCTGCTAATAAGGTAAGTGAGATCTGTTGGGGTGAGGTAGGACCATCTCCCGACCTTATTGAGTCAACTGCTGGGAATCTGCCTTCAACCACCTCTAGCATTGCACAGATACTGCAAAGAGTTTATCAGAAGCCTGCTCTAGATTATATAACAACACTTTATTCCAGGAGGAAATTTTAAAAAATGGTATGTGAGACTGACACTCTAAACAACTCTTACCACTTGGAATGCAGGATCTTGATTGTGGGATCCTTGAGGGACAAGAGCACAATCAGAATGTGCCACGCTTTTGGAACCATGGCAAGAACATCTTGTACTCTTTGAGTGGCTACCTAAGTAAGGGGATGGTATGCAGTGTTCTCTCCATACTGTCTCAAGCTGCAAACTCATTGTGTTGGGCTGAGACCTGAACAAAAGGCCCGGCTGGCCTGAAGTCTGTTCTGGAAGGCAAGCAAAGCAACTGGGGAAACTAAATGGGCCATTGCCTAGCAACCAGCACTGCTGTTCTCTTCTGCACACAGGTGACTCAACAATATGGCAATGGCAAAGAGGCACTTGCACTCATTTACTCACTGGCCAAACTGCTGTCCTGATTTGAGGCTTTTTATCTCCACCCGACTGTAAGCAGAAGGCTGCAGCTCTAGAGACTTGGACTTGTTCTGTCTGCTCTAGAAGCCTGGCCACTGGTTCCAGCCCAACAAAACCAAGGCCCCTTGCACGTAGGGATAATTCTCTGTGTAGCTCTCATTGCCTCTGCAAATGCACATTCTTTCACAGTGGCAACACAACATTCACACAGCGGTTTTCCCCACTGTTTTTTTCTCAGGGCCCTGAAACTGCCATCCACCCCCCCCCCCACACACACACACACCATACCAGTACAGGGCTTCTTCAAGCTCAAAACAAAATTCTTTGCTCTCTACAGTGCAATCATGATTCACTGCCATGATCAACTAGTTCTTCTGATTCCCCCCTCTATTTGTTAAAAGGAAATCTCGAGCTGTTTTCATTACAGAGATATAATTGCTACACTTTCTCCCTTATATGTCCACAAGGAAAGAGCCTGAGACTTTAAAGAAAATGAAATTTGGGAATTCATAAGAGCCAGGAGACTTTGGTAAGACACGGTGGCTGTATGGGCCGAGCCAAGAGAAATGATACCAATGTGAGTGGAACCTTCAAAAAGCCACAGGACATGTAAAGATGCTTTTGATAGCAATAAAAACTCATCAAATCAGGTTTGGAAAAGTCTGCATCAAACAAGAAAATGGATAACTACATAACACTGGCATATTGATCCTCTGCCACCCCCCAAAAAAACCTGTTGCAGTTTGGATGCTAAACTGGAGCAAAACCTCTCTATAGGAACATCTGCAGGATTATCATCCCAGTGCTCAACTGTAAAGCATATCAGAGATCACTGACTGGGTCGACAGCTTCTCAATATTTTCATTAACAGTGTTGGGGGGGGCAGGGTGCCATAGATGGAGGACACAGCATCAAGAAAGAACACATTTTTCACTCTTTCACCCACATAATTTTCCAATGCAAAGTCATTTATCTTCCCATAATAAGGAAAAACAAACTTTCCCCCCAGATTACCACCTACAGAGTTATTATTAAGGGAAAAGGGAGATCCAGTCATGTAACCGAGCCCCAAAATTATTCAGTCAGCCTGCACCTTGGATTCACAGCATACACTATGCCTTGCAGAGAAGAAATGCAGACATAAATGGGCTGATGATTAATGTGAAGTGTGCAAGGGATGTGATGTACAACAGAGGTCTTTGCTTACTCCCCATCCTGAGACTCTCCCTGGTTTTTCTTCAGCTTCTCTCTCCGCACTGTTTGTACTGATGCCGTTTACTTTCTCCGGACTTGGAGGATCAGTCGACTGTCTTGTCAAAGCCAACAAGGGGGGCTTTTCACTCCTAAGAGATGAGATTAGGAGAGAGTAAGTAAGTGAAAACAAAAACAAAGGAATAAAGCAGTTATGATAAGGAGTGGGGAAGAGATGTTAAGTGAAGGACATGCTTCTCTTTACTTCCCATTTAACTTTTGCCCATCTGGCAGAGAGAAAGCTACTGATTGCACTACAGGGAGAGCGAGAGAGAGCATGGATGAAAAAGCATGAAGCTGCCCTGTACGGAATTGAGATCAGTATTGTCTTTTCAACTGGAGAGGCCAAGGCAGGGGTAGTCAAACCGTGGCCCTCCAGATGTCCATGGACTACAATGCTAGCCGGGGCTCATGGGAACTGTAGTCCATGGACATCTGGAGGGCTGCAGTTGGACTACCCCTGGGCCAAGGAATGAAACTGAGACCTTCTACGTGAAAAGCAGATGCTCTTCCACTGAGCCACAGCCCCTCCCCAGCCCTTTTTAAAAAACTACAGTACTTTCAAAAAACCTACAGAGGAAGGTTTATGTTAATCTTTTGTATAGCGTGTTCTGAAACACTGAAGCTTTAACATTTTTCAAATTTTTCAAAATTTTTTCTACTGCCTTTAAATTAACAACAGGATGACTTGAAGAAATCTAACAACAGGCGAGGCTCTTCTGGACATGGCAAAAGCTGCAGTTGCTTAATTTCTGCATGAAACCCTCATGCTATAGGGACAGTAAAAAAAGACAACAGCAATTATACATTCAACATAACCCCTACTAACTGCAGAGGGAGATCTTATACAAATTTCAGGTAAATAGAGTTTATATTCAGCTCAGAATCTACTTCTGGCACAGAAACAAGCATGAGACATTCAACAATACCTCAGCAGCTGCTGGAGCTGGGTCCAGCTCTCCTTGACATCTTGGTGCTTGAGAGAGACTCGTGCTATCAGGCTGGGATGCAGGCTAGTCAGCTGAGACACAGTGACATCCAGCATCTGGAAATGCAGAAGAGGTACCCAGTGAGGAGGTCAGCTGGTCATTCAGCCTAGATCAAGCCAGAACCATCTGTGACCACCCAACTTAGCATACCGCATCTACAATATGTATTTGACAAGGTTGCCAACAAAAACAGAACATAAGAAGAGCCTTGCTAGATTAGACCAATGGTTCCCCTAGCCCAGTATCCTGTCTCACACAGTGGCCAATCAGTCCCTCTGAATGGCCAGCAACAGGGCATAGAAGCCAAGGCTTTCCCCTGATGTTACCAGAGGATTAGTGGCTCTGAATGTGTTTTTCAAAAGCAAAAATATACAACTTTACATAGAGAAAGATTAAAATGTGTTATTCCAGAGGATGTAGTGATGGCCACAGGAATAAACAGCTTTAAAAGGGAATTAGTTAGATTCACGGAGGGTAAATCTCTCAATTATTAGCCATGGTGACTGAGGAGAACTTCCATGTTCCAAGACACTAATCCTCTGGCAAAGGATCTCAAACGACGACTTCTCCCTGTTATTTTTATGACATTGCTTGGGGGAGGTGCAGCTCTCTACTTACCATGACCTGGCTGGCAATGTCTCTAACATCTAGGTCAAGGTTAGGCTCAGATTCTCTTCGCTTCTCCACTCCACACAGATTCCTCCACTACAACAAAGGAATAGAAGCTGATCACAGGAAGGCATGGGGCCATACGGCTTTAGTGTGGTAGCATTTGCCACCTATGCTTACACCATGGGGTAACCCTAGACAGAGCATCCTAGGATCTCCCCAAACGTATAGCTATCCAAACAATTCTTTATTTATTTGTAAAACACAGATATCCTGCATTTTTATATGTTATGAATTTACAAAAGGTGGTCACATTTTCACAAGTCAAAGCACAAAATTTAAACACAAACCCTGTCACTAAAATCGGATCCAAGGTCTTATCTCTAAAAGACAAACATAATTTATTTCATGTGCCACGAAAAAAAGAAAACAGGAGAGAGAGTCAAATGGATGGGTATCAGAAGGAAGTCCTTAAATTTGGGCACCACCACTGATAAGCCTCTGTTCATAGTTGCTGTCTGCCTTACTTCAGATGGACAGGCCATGGGGATGAAGATCGCAACACATCTAAAGGTTCATGTGGGAGAAGGGAGCCATTCAGATCTCTTGGATCGTGGGTTATTTAGGACTAAAAATCAGCACAAACATCTTGAATTGCACTCAGATATCAACTACAGAACCAGGGGAAGAGCTTTCAGCAGTGCTGTGATGAACTCAGAGCAGCAAAGTCTGATTAACAATCTGAGTGCTGCATTCTGGTCTTCGTCTGTGTTGTTGGGACCTCACTCTATGAAGCCCACACAAGACAACAAATTAGAAAATGGCAAAAATGTTTTAATGCTGAATAGTTTACTGATGTAATTTCATTGTATTCATCTTTTTGATGGATTGCTATGGTTATCAGGCAACTTTACAAGGGACATATTAAAAAACTTAAACTATGGGCTTTTACTTCTTAGAAACAAGGAAAATAACAGCATGGCCAAAGATGACAATATATAAGAGAAAATTAAACAACATTTATAGCACTCTCAGGAACTGGGAGCTATTAGAATACATTCCATTATGCGATAAAACCTCCATAACCTCAATGATAAGAACCCAAAACCTACCAGATTTACTCAATTTCCCTATTTAAAAGTTACAATCTGTAATCTGCAAGCTTTGCCTGAAGCAGGGCTCTCTGTAGTGGTCGTATTCTACTACATCAAGAACACAATTTTAACTAATACAAGTAAAAATACACTATACATTCACATCCTGTATATCAGTGGTCCCCAACCTGCGGGCCGCGGCCCGGTGCCGGGCCGCGAAGGCCATGGCGCCGGGCCGCGGCTCCCTCTCCCCACCCCCCCACAGTAAAAAACTTCCCAGGCCGCAAGCTTGCGGCCCGGGAAGCTTCTTACTGTGGGAGGGCGGGGAGAGGGAATCAGGGCCGGGCCGCGCGCCGCAAGCGCAGCCCAATCAGCGGGCGTGGTCCGTGCGGGCGTGGACCGATGCCCTGCCGGTCCCCAGCCTCAGAAAGGTTGGGGACCACTGCTGTATATGATATACAGACAAATCCCGTATGGAAAACCTAGAGAATCCTAAAAGTGATGTAGGAGAACACAGGAACAACATTGTTCATAACCAAACAGGAACACCTTTGGTCAAGCGTTACTAGCAGAAGTTCCTGTTTAAATTTGGGGCAATAAACACTGTTACTTAAAAAAACTTTTACTACCTGCGTTCTGAGACTGAATTATCACTAGAGTAGTCATAAGATTGGAACTTCACCCTTTTCTATAAAAGACACTGATTCAGAATAGTGATTCACCACAATTCACAGCCATATTCCCATAATACTCTATAGGTGCCATCCACATTAAATAGGGTAATGGCAAGACTGCAGGTTTCAGTTTAGGTTCAACTTCTGTAGAATAGAGATTCCATTTACTCTGCAGCCAGACATATTGCTGTTGGGTAATTATGCATTAACTAGAAGATTTAAACTATCTACTTATTGCAATTCAAATATTGTGGTGCACAAATTCTTATGAAATTTACCAAAACAGCTTCAAGCCGCTGCATTTTGCATTATACGAAACACATTCTCATAATTTTTACAGAATTACCATCTGAATCTTCGGTACCTTTGCATGGATGGCCTCTAGAAGTACATCTGCTTGCTGGAGGAAGGCAGCAGCCTCTAGAGCCAGTTGCAGCATCTCATGATGCTCCTTCAGCGTCCCTTGGAGACGCAGCCACCTGCAAAGAGAAAGGGGGCAAGACAAATTCAACAGAGGTAGCTGGAAAGCAGGCAGGCAGCCTCAGTCAACCCACCCCCAAAAGGAACATAGTCACCATGTCCCAGCATAACCTGATGCAAGCCACATGCCACGTCTTGTCCCCTCCACCAGTGTCGGCCACACTCACATTTTATTGATGTGCTTGCGCCGAGCCACAATGTTCCTGCTCTCACTCTTCCCTTGTTTCTCAAGCTTGTGAGCCAGACTGTTCATCTCCTCATGCAAGATCTGGAATCGCTGCTCCTCCTGGGTCAAATGAGAAGGGCAGGTATAAGGAGTTGAAACTTGCTTTCCACCAAAGGCATGGTGAATAAAGAGACCTCAATGATCAGAAGCAGTAAACCTCTGAAAAGCACTACAATACCTGTGAAGGCCTTGGCTTCCGTGTCCTTTTTGTGGCCTTGGATGACTGCCTGGGAAAACCATGACTGCATGGGGGGTGGGGGTGGGGAGCATTCTGCAGCCATCACAGCTAAAAGGAGGACATCTCTCAGTGTGAATGTTGGGGAATTCCATGCCCAGCATCACACACAGTTCAGCTCTCCATGTGGGCAGCAGCTGTGGGATGGGATGGACTAATCTGGGCTACATGTCTGTGAACCTGGACATCTTGCAGATCTTTCCAATCAAATTGCAACCTCCCCAGGCATGCAGCACTGTCTAGAAACAGCCATCAGCACACAGTTGAGAGACCTAACAAGCCAGTTCTTTGGTCCTCACCTGCTTTAAATCAAGGATCCGTCGCGTGAGCTGGATCTTGTCTGTATTTTCATGCAGCAGAGCTGCTAGCAAAGGTTTCTCTTCCTAAAAGATATAACATAGGTGGTTTAGGTTGAGAGGCTCCAGAAGTCATAGTGGCAAGTTCCACGGCATCTATTTTGAAGCATTTTCTTTATTTACAGGTTTTTCACCCCACCTTTCTCCCCAGGTTTGGCTGAGAGCAGGTGACTGACTCAAGGCAATCTTCCAGGGCAGAGTGGAAATTCAGCGCTGGGTCACACACGTTCTAGTCTGACATTCTAACTACGACACCACACTGGATCTCCAGTCATAAATCTCCCAACACAGAGGTGGATGGATGACCCCCTTAACCCCTGAGAAATGTTGATACTTTACAAAATTATTTTTTGCTTTCCTCAGCATTCCAGGAGTCTCTACCTTGAAATTCTGCTTTAGATGAAAATAGGTGGCAACTGGTGGCTGGTACTTCAAGAACTTGGTTGGCTCCCAGTTGAATTCCGGATTAAGCTTAAGGTTTTGGTAATCACCTTTAAGGCCATACGCGGTCTGGGCCCAGTGTATCTGAGAGACCGCCTCCCTGCCTATACCCCCAGAAGAGCTCTACGCTCCGCCACCTCCAACTGGCTACGGATCCCTGGCCCTAAAGAGGCACGTCTGGCCTCAACAAGGGCCAGAGCCTTCTCGGTCCTGGCCCCCACCTGGTGGAATGAGCTCCCCGAAGAGATCAGGGCCCTGCCGGAACTTCCACAATTCCGCAGGGCCTGCAAAAAGGAGCTCTTCCACCAGGCATTTGGTGGGGTCGACTGAGCCATAACACCTACAGGTGCCCCCCAGACTGAGGGAACGAACCGACTGAGGGATTGTCAAGTTATTGTTGAAGTGCCGTTCTAATTGTTCCAGTTTATATGTTGTTGTTATTGTTATATTGTTATATTGATTTTGATATTGATTTTGATAGTGTTCTATGTGAATGTTGAAAAATGTTTTATGTAAACCGCCCAGAGCCGTAGGGAAGGGCGGTATAAAAATCTAAATCTAAATAAATAAATAAATAAATAAATAAAAACTACTCTCCAATGCTGAACTTGATTATTATTGTTATTATGTATTTAGATTAGATTGTAGACCCCCCCTCTCTGAAAACACTCCCACTTCTTTCAAAGCCTACTATTCTCACTGAGACTCCGGGCAGCTTACAAAGTAGGAAAAGCAATTCAATCAGATAGCAAAGACCCCTAATAAACAGTGCAGTAGAATTAGGCTTAGAGAACTGGAAAAACAACATGTTTAAGACATGACATACTATGATAGACTCCTTTAACCTCATTGCTTAAGAGCAAATATTGTGGTGTTTAGAAGAAAATATATACAAACATTTTACTGTAATTTTTAAAAATTAAGTGACCCAACATGACTAGCAGAATAGCTGCAGATGTTGCAGTGGAAAGAAAGGCTCTTGCCTTCAGCTTCATCTATAGTGAGCACAACAACATTAGAGAAGGAACATGGATCCGAACAGAATCCCAAGTGACCTTGTCAATATAATAAACTGCTGACCTTCAACGGAGGGTTTACTTATGAATAGCATATAGGGGACCCACCTCATGGGCACAAAAGTGAGCTATTCACTCATGCACCCTCTCCCGCATGCAGCCTCCCACCACTGATGTTATCTGTAATGAGAACCGAGGACCACTGGCACAGGCAGTGCTTGCATTGACATGCTGCATGCCAGCCCCCAGTTTGTGAGAACGGGGTGTACTAGTCACAGGAAGGCCACCCAAGACCAAGGCTGTTGCTCTGAAGGAAAGCTTTTGTGCTCAAGCCATATGGGAGTGGGAGGACACTGAGCCAGGAGTTGCTTGCCCACCTGCAGCATTGTAGGGAAAAGAAACACATGAGAGGAGTTGGATTTACAACCATTCCACCTTTGGAACCATTCTTATCCTTTGGAACTGAGAAGATGTTCTCTTCTTCTTCTTCTTCTTCTTCTTGTAACTTATTGTGCTTTCTGGTGGGAAAGGGCCAGCTTGGACAAAAGGTCTGTTCCCAGGGAAAACACTAGCAGAGACTTGTTGCCATGGCAAAAAAGTAACTTTGTCTGCCAGTGAATACTATGTGCTTATCTGTCAATTTATCTTATCTGAATTCAATGCTGTCCACCTCTCTCTTCCTCTTGAACAATGGGCTTATAGGTTTTAAGCTTGCCTTTAGCAGTTTTGTTGCCACTGGATTCAAACGTGCCATTATTTTATTTCATTGTATGTTATTGTTGGATTTTATATTTGCTGTTTGTCATTCCAAGGGATGTAACAGTTGATAAGAGGTATATAAATTGCATCCATCAAATAAACAAATAGCAACTTCAACCACAGAGCATTTTCCTTTCTATTTCAGTCGTGTCCCTATCCTGTACAGTCCTGCTAAAACCTTCTGAACTCTACATGCCCTTCCTTTTTCCAATCACAGGCTACTTCAGCTACTCATAATGAAATTTTGTATTCTGGAATTTCCAGAATTGCAAGATAGAAGAAATTAAAGGGCACCTTATTTGACCACTTGCAAAAAAGGCAAGACCACCAGCCACTCATGCAAAAGTGATGAATCGAACAACACATAAACATACACACAGAAATCCTCAGGGTTTCTGCAAGATTGGCCAGGAAGAAAGCTTTTTTCCAGCTCTGAATATGGTTATCATTCAGACTGCTGAAAATCCATCCATGGAATCAGCTTGAAAGACACTTGCTGAGGAAGTTGAGGTAAAACTCAAGACCACTCTTACAATTTAAGCCCCCCCCCCAGCAACATCCCATTAAAGAGAGAGAAAATAGGCTCAGTATTCAGAAGAAAAACCCTTTCTGGTTCCAGTGGGCCATCCCTGAGAGACCAGAATAAAAATCAAACCTCTTTGTTTAGCCAGGCTCGAGAGAAGCCACAATGAATCCCATTATCTCCAGCCTAATTTATTCCTGACATGTACCTTCCGCCTGATCCAAGCTTCCAGTTGCTCAGCTTTTTGGTTGAACTCTTGTAGGTTTCGCAGCCCGCCTGTGGCTTTGCTCTGATTTGCTGCCATCTGCTTCAGCAGCTGCCACTGCTCTCGCAGAGCTTGCAGCTGTCTCCTCGTTGTCTCTGCACTGGGAGTGGACTGAACCAGGAGTTGCTCCCCCATCTATGACATTGTTGGGAAAGAAACATGTTAGAGAAATTGGATTTACAACCATTCCACCTTATCAAAGCACTGACAGGGAACTGAGGCATGCATAAAATGGGGGAAACGCAGAGATCCACCTATAGGTGGCCACATCTGACCAGCTACAGGAGAATGAACAGTTAGTCCTGTGGGACTACAGTTCAGTACTTGGAGTGACAGAAGAAGAAGAAGAAAGAAGAAAGAAGAAAAAAGAAGAAAAAAGAAGAAAAAAGAAGAAAAAAGGTGGAAGAAGAAGAAAAAGAAGAAGAAGAAGAAGAAGAGAAAAGCTAGTTTTTTTGACCCCACATTTTACTACCCAAAGGAATCTCAAAGTGGCTTACAATCACCTACTCTTCCTCTCCCCACAACAGTCATCCTGAGAGGTAGAAGGGGCTGAGAGAGCCCTGACAGGACTGTTCAGCAAGAACAACCCCAAGAGAACTGTGACTGGCCCAAGGCCACCACGCTGGCTGCACTTGGAGGAGTAGGGAATGAAACTCAGTGCTCCAGATCACTGCTCTTAGCCACTACACCAAGATGGCTCTCAGAAGGCTGGAAAGGGCTTAGGGCTTGTCCAGAGACTTTAATGTACCTGGTTTAGTTTGATCATGGTGTTCTCAAAGTCCTTCATGTCTCTTTGCAACGTTTGAGCCACTCGCTCCCATTCCTGAATACTGCAACCATCCTTCAGGTCCTGGAGTTTCATTTGCACCCACTTTTCAGCCTGTAACACACAGAAAAAGGCCATTACACTGCCCGGATTATCTGCCCTCCGTTCAATGCCATTGGGAAGCAGGACTTTGTTTTCTTACATCTCCTAATGGACAGCCGACCTGACTGCCCCCTGGGTACATTCACCAGTTGTTAGGAAGCAGTGATGATCTGACTCAAGCAGAGTCATCTTAAACTCAACCCTTCCAAGACAGAGGCCCTGAGGCTGGAGAGGAAGGGTTCAGATCAGGAAGCCTAGATGATGTGCAGTTGGATATCACACTTCTAGCCAGGAATCTGGGGGAGACCTTTGATGCCTCCCTTTCTACAGAAGCTCAGGTCATGAAGGCAGCCAAGCTGACATTTTTCCACCTATGCCAAGCAAGGCTACTAGTGCCCTACCTGGCCCCAGAACACCTAGCCCCTGTGATCCATGTGATGGTCATCTCAGAACTTCTGTAACTCGCTCTATGCTGGCCTACCCTTATTCTTTACCTGGAAGTTGCAACTGGTACAAAACGCAGCTGCGAGGGTCCTCACTGGAACATCATGGAGGGCCCATATGCAGCCTGTGCTGCAGCAGCTGCATTAGTTGCCAATGGTGTTCCTGATAAAGTTTAAGGTACTGGTTTTGACCTTCAAGGCCACTTATGGTCTGGGTCCAGCATACCTGAGGGACTGCCTATCTCCTTATCCCTCTAGCAAGGCATTACACTCTGCGAATCAGAACAGGTTAGCGGTCCCCAGCCCAAGAGAGGACTGCCTGGCCTTTAGCAGGGCCGGGGCCTTTTTGGGTGGCCACTGCTGGAGGGCTGAGGCTGGGAAGCCTGCTGTATGGAAGTCCCACTGCAGCTGCACTTTATCTGTGGGCTGCTCTAGGAACTGAAAAACCACATAAAGATAGGATAGAAACCACCCTCGTGGAAACAACCAAGGATGGGATAGAAATCAGTAAGACAGAGTGCTCAGTGTCCTGCATCTGTTAAGCGAGGAGATGAAATACTAGCTCTAGGCTAGTTCACAGGTAATATCAAAGTTGGGAATATTGCAACAAAGTGATGAGACAATGCTGAGAAGATTGTTAGGGTAAGAGAGAGCGACTGGCCCAAGCTCTCCCAGGAAGCTTCCCGAGCAGTATATGGATCCGGGGTCAGACCCTCCTTGTCCTCGACAAACACTCTAAATGCTGGACCACACTGGCTCTCAAGTGATGAAAAGTCTTTTGTCTTGAGAACAACTAGACCTCTTTCATGGGCTTTATTTTATGCCCCCTTCCCCTCAAAGAGGAGGGGAAAGATATTAGATGTTTCTGTGGGCTGACCCTCTCCTATGGCTTTCTGTACTAGAACAGGCTGCCAAGGATGATCTCACACCATAACAACAGCTTCTCTCTAGCCAAAGAACCTTGACTCCTTCCGTTTGCATGTCCCTCTTGCGCTAACAGAGGAAAGGCCTCTGGCAAAGAAACACTGCTCTCTTTTTCTATTTTGGTTCTGGAAATAAGAGTAGGACATGGCCTTTTGCTGCCTTGTTCTACAGACTTCTATGACAATGAAGCCAATTTCTTCTTTTTCCAAAGGGGAAGATTTACCTGCATCACATCACAGCTGAACTGGGCTACAAGAGGACTGTGCTGAGAAAGGTTTGCCAGCTCTGTGTTGCTCTGGATGTAGGGCTTCAACCCCACTACCCCACTTTCCTCTGTGTTCTTGACAATCTGTTTCCAGGGAGCTGAAACAGCACATCCTGCAATCTAGGGAGGATACAGAAAGAATGTTAGCTTGCCCAGACTGAGCCAGAAGCAGAAATGTCCTTACAGATATTTAGTATTAACACTGATCTGGCTAGGATATAAAATTGATTCCACTGGAGCCTTAGTGTCCCATCCCTAAACGTACGGGTTGCTGTGAAGTTATAAGCATTAGCATGGGGAAACACAGATTGCCTTACTACTCTATCTTATCACTATTACACACCAGGAATATTTTTAACCTTTCAATTAAAAGATGCCTTAGTCTCACTGCACATGGTTCCCTATATACTTGATGCTTTCCTAGAAATATCTGAGTGTATAGCTGAGGCCATCCACTAGCCATGGGATCAGTGAACCTTCATTCTGAGGCCATATCTGAAAGGTGAAGTACAAGGTGTTCTCAAACCCATGCTCAAAGATGATGGGGCTGACCACAACAAGCTGCCGTCCTAGACTGTAACAAGGTCACCCCTGAGATGTACTGCTGAAAATTTTGGGCCATCACCTAAAAGAGGGCTAATTACTACCAGGCACTAGTCACCTCATTTCGAGAAGAGGCCTTCTGCTGTATTAAACATGCTATCAAATGTGTGCATAGTGGGGTCATTTCACAAGGGAGTGTCTGCTGGCGGAATGTAGCACCAAAGGGGCCATAGCTGTGCAGGTGACAGCACAGACCTGGAGGCCACCAATTCTGCTGCTGGTGGTGAATGTGGTGAGTTGACTACTGATGGCCTTGCTGGACAGCAGGAGCTCATTTCAGTAAGATGTCATTTATTGCCACCAAACCTCCCCATTTTAAGGAAGTGCAGCACAGCCTGTTTCTATCATCATATGATAGAATGCTCAGTGATAAAGGGATCGGAAATGAAAGGGATGGAATTGGGAAAAGTAGAATCCTTGCCTTACTCAGTGCTCTGAGGCTGGGATGCCCCAAGCTTCCACCTTGCCATGCAAACACTTACCATGCCACAAGAGGCACTACCCCTAAATAACCTCTCTGCATTTGATGAAGCAGTGGAAACCACCACCTCCAGGACCAGGCAGCAGTGGGGTACAGATTCCTAATTATGGGCTAAAGCAGGGGGCCCCATGCTGGAGAAGCTTTGGTAAGTGATTGGGAAGTCTGGAACACATGACAGGCCTCAACATTTCCTCAGATTCTCCAAGGGGGTTAGGTATGGTGTAGAGTTGTGCTGGGGTGGGACCCAGTCTTCTGCCAGCTGTTAGTGCCCCAGAAATCTTGGAGGGAGGCCCATGATAACTTGTGCGGTGGGCACCAGGGCTCCAGGAACACCTTAGCATGCATCCTGACTCATTCTTCTGGCCCTCGGTGATCCAGGATGTGTGGAATGTCTGGTGAGCCTGGACCATGTGCCAAGCAGTCTCTGCTCATCTCCCACTTTGGGTCCCCCTCTGTCACCACTTCCTGTCATTCAAACATCTGTTCAGTGAATAGCCAAGGACTGAACCCCCAGGGGTTCCCAATATTTGTTGGCCCTCAGGGACTACTTCCTACCCTAAGGCCATCATGTTTCACAATGTGCACACCACAGGTGAGGCTCAGGCACTACGATACTTTTCCTCCGAAGCTGGATCCTCAAGGAACTCTTCACAGTTTGGACAGCTCCATTTTCAGCAGTGCTGATGAAGCAGTTATGTTAAGCCTTGGGCACTTGCCAAATCTTCACTACCAAACAACTGAATAGTTTAATTAGACCTTGAAGATGATGTTGCACAAGTACATCTATGAGCAGATGAGTCAATAGGACTCTCTTAGATCCTCTATTGTTTACTTTTGGGGACCGCCCCCAAGTATCCAACTTGGTTTGCCCAATTTGAGCTGAAGTATGACCAAAAGGGAAAGCTAATCAAGGGATTCTTGACAGGGAGAAACACTCCTGACAGAGTATTTGTGACAACTACAAGACCAGTTAGCTAGTGCCCAAGTACATTTATGACTCTTGTCATGAAAACAGTAATTAAGAAATGGTGTCCAAAAAGAGGCCATTCGCCACCTAGAGGAAGCACAGAGTCATAAAAGACCACTATGATCAAGACATACGTTTCTAGTCCCTCACTGTTAGTGACAAAGTTTACTTTTATTAATTTACTTTTGTCATATAACTTTATTGTAGTCTTTTTCACTGAGGAAAATACATTGAGAGCGATTATCAGATGGTGCTTTGGAAAAGACTACAAATGAATTGAAAAAAAGAAATACAGACAAGTATCCTCTTTTTTCATTTGTATACTAGTTACATTTACTGTACTTTATTCAGCCCCTGTTCAGATTTCTTTGCTTCTTATGTATATACTGAACAGGCTGCTTGATTGTTTTTTGAACCATGACAGAACAGTGGAAGAAACTAAAATCAAATTCAGCTTCCGTTTGTGGGGATTTTTAAAAAAAATTAATCTCCTGTTTGGTCATTGGCAGAAATAAAAATTTACCTTTCTGTCCATTATTGAATTAGAATTCTCACCCTGAGATAAGAGTATCTCAATTCTAATAAAAAAAGAAACCTCCTGTTTTAGATATAGTATGATGATATTTCTTGAACAATTCATGGTCCTTATCTTGCTTATTAAGAAAGGCAATCAGCTCTCTTCTATAAAGGTCATCATTTTTATATGAAACCCTAAAAATAACATCTATAGAGAGACAATTAATGGGTGGCATCAGTAAAATAGGATTCTTTTTGCTTGGGCTGCAATTCTCGAACAAGGCTACTCCACAGGGATTCACAGTCTTCTGGCTAATATGGTCTGTAAGGATAACTGGGAATGTATGTTTACTACATGCTGGACCCACCTAGGCTGGACCTACCCAGCAACTGTCCCCACATTTTTTGCACTGTTGGAAACCATGCTGGCCCCACTGACCCCATACAGTCAGGGAGAATTGGCACCTCATCCACAGGAACTGCATATCATTTAAAAAAAAAGTTTTGAGCCATAATGCCCCAGAAATCTCTATGGTGCACCAACAACTTAAGCTATTTTAAAATGCCTGGGAACATCCTATTACATTTGCTGTCTGTGAAGAAAGACATTCTGAAAGACATTCCCTTTAACTGCTGAATTCAAACCCAAGCCTGACCATTTTCTAGAAATGATGCAAGATTTCCTTACATCAGTTGGCTTTGGGTGGTTCTCAGGTTTGGAGAAGGAAGGTTAAAGCTGGATGGTTTAAAAAATTGTATCAAAGAAAAAAGGTTCAAGTTACGTTTTTAAGAAATTGTAACGAGCTTTGCCTTGAACCTCTGGAAAGGGTTGGACTGTAAATCAAATTTAACAATAAAAAAGCCAGCCAGGGGAAACATCAGGACTGAGATGTTTTGGTGAAGAGAACCTCACATTCCCCAAATAATTAATATCTGACAAGCTTCCTGATATATTTCCATACATGTTTGAATTCAGCTTTCTGCAGGTCACAGCCAAACTAGACATGTCAGGAGAAGCCAAATATACTGCTCACCCATCGGCCTCATTCACATATGAGCTGCTGGTAGAGACCCAGGCCCTGATGGAGTCCCCATGATTCCACAGGGCCTGTAAAACAGTGCCCTTTCACCAGGTCTACGGCTGAGGACAGGGCAGTTTAGATCACCACTACACTGGGCCTCCCTCCCTCCCTCCTCTATTCCCCTAGTTTGCCCTTCCTCCCCCACAGCATGGGCTCCCCTGCACACTCACCCACTCCCATCAATGTGGCTGGGAAAAGCGGGAGGGGGGGAACTGCCAGGAAGATGGTGGTGACTGAACAAAACGGTGGTACGGCAGGAGGAAAAACATTTGTAGTATGATAAACTTTAATAACTTTTATTGTATGTAGCGGGGAGGATGCGGTCAATAAACTTAAAACGTAATATAGTAATAATAAAGTGGAAAATGAATGAAGATCTAACATTTGTATCAAAAGGAGTGTGCAGGGGAGGGGAGCTGAAGCTTCTACCACTCTTCTCCTTCAAGAGCCTTCTCTCGAAGCCTGGCTTCAAAACTGAAGTGGGCCAGGCTATTTGAGAAGGGCGAGTGAAGTGAAGCAGTGGTTTGTGTTGGAAAAGGCAATGTCTGGTGTACAAAGAAGAAGAGAAGAAGACCCTCCAGGGGGCAGCAAGAAGACTGTTAGAGAGGATAGTGCGGTCAGCACCTTCTCTCCCGTTAAGTGTCATTCCTTGTCTGTCTCCAGATTGCTACTCTTAGGGGCAATATCCTGCTTCTTCTCAGAAGCCACAGTCCCTCTCTCTCTCTCTCTCTCTCTCTCTCTCTCTCTCTCTCTCTCTCTCTCTCTCTCTATTAGGCATGTAGTCAGCTCCTGTCTCTGTCTCTGTCTCTCCTCTGCGCTATCAAGTATGGTAATGCCTTAATAAACCTTTACCTATTCTAAAATCAGGGTGTGCAACCTTACTCTGCTAACAGCTAACAGGGAGGCAGAGGAGTCAGCCCACCACACTCACATGCCTCTCTTGATGTTCAAAGCAGACTTCACCCCCGCTGTAAGAGACAGGCACAGGCATATAAAGCATGAATGCCCACATTATATCTAGTTTGCCTGATAGCCATGGAGCTCCTCGCTCTACACTGATTCCTCTGAGCAAGAGACTCTTCCAAGACAGTATGCCATCTCCTACATCACGGCCCAGGAATGTGCCCAAAAGGATATAATGAGCTGCCTGCACAAGCCTGAATCAATTTATTCTGCCATCACTCTTTGTCTGTTCAACTGTGGGGCTGTCTGTTGCACAGAGGTCCCTCAATGTTTTCCACTGTTCATTCATAAAAGGATCTGGTTAGTCATGAGATAATCAACCGTCAAGCTCAGCACTTATGCTCATGGCTGGTGGAACCAGGTTACAAATGCAGCTCCGCAGAAGTCCTTTCCCACCACTGCCACACAAAATGCTGGAAATCAAACCCGAGGCATCACACAAGCAAAACACGCACACCAAAGACTAAGAGGCTCCCTGTCTTCATCTCATGCCACTATCCTGCCCCACCACCCTCCCACAGGCACTGGAGAAAACAAACTGATTTTTCCTTCCTAATGAACTTTCTGCCCTCCAGCAAGAGGGTTTATGAACCAAAAGGCTGACTTCTGGACCTTGAAAGGCAGGGTCTGTGTGTTGGTTTGTAAGGGGGACAAACCAGGCAGCCATCTAGAGATTTTAAGTAACTCCCCGAATGAGAGAAATGCTGAATTTCCTCCAAGCTTTGTTTTTGTGCTCAGCAATGACGGCATGTTCTGTCACTGCTCCAAAGCAACTTCAGAAGTGGCCCCTTTCCAAGCTCAGCCCAAGGTCCAGCAAACGACAACGGAGGGCTAAATGTATAAACTATATATATCTCAAATCCCATAGCAGGAAGGGAGGTTAGAACTGACTGCACCTAAATTATACAGCACAGATCAAAAAGTATAACACTACTGTATGTATAGCAAGAATAGCACTTAAGACTTAACACAAGGTGATGCAGGTCAGGAAGACATGAAATAAACTGAACATTGCTCAGACATATTATGGCGCTAACAATAAAGTTTTGGCAGAAAAGGGTTGCAACTCAGAGAACAAAGTTCATGCTAGGGCACATCTACACTACAAATTTAACCTTGTTTCAATACATTTTGATGGTTTATTTTAGCTCACCTAAGGATCCCTGGAAACTACAGGTCTCTAAAAATGTGTGGGAGTTTGGGGCAGGGGGGAAAGGAAGGATCATGCAGAGATTTCTCAGCACTTTCACAGAAATGCAATTCAGTTCCCTAGAGGAAGTCCAAACGACTCCAGAGAAGAGTTTTGACACAGGGAGAGGTAGAACGTGGTCCAATACAGGAAGTGTTGAACAGAAACAGTTCACCCAGACCAGCAAGTTGCATAGAGTTGCCAGTGATGTTTTATGTCTCTCAACAGGCAACAACTAAGTCCAACATGTCTGCAGCATGCTGCAGATGGCAAGAATAGTTAATTTCTTAATAAAAGTCCAGCAGGAGTCCACATGAAGGTATTAAGGACAAGACATGTCAAGTAGGTAGAGGCAACCTAGATAATACATATTTGTGTCACAACCAAGAATAACACTCTCCACCCTAAGTCCTGTTCAATTCTGCATTGAGATAAGCCGCAGAACTCAACTCAAGCATAACCTAACTTTCTCCTATATTTTCCCCCAGAGCTTTCTCTTTGAGAGCCAGCTTGGTGTAGTGGTTAGGAGTGCAGACTTCTAATCTGGCACGCCAGGTTCGAATTTGAGCTCCCCCACATGCAACCAGCTGGGTGACCTTGGGCTCGCCACGGCACTGATAAAACTGTTCTGACCGAGCAGTGATATCAGGGCTCTCTCAGCCTCACCCACCCCACAGGGTGTCTGTTGTGGGGAGAGGAAAGGGAAGGTGACTGTAAGCTGTTTTGAGCCTCCTTCGGGTAAGGAAAAGCAGCATATATGAACCAACTCTTCTTCTTCTTCTTCTTCTTCATTTACCTTCTACCTGGCAGGATGGGGTGGAGTGGGACATGAACAAGAATGAAATTGTGCTAAGGTATAAAAAAGCCTTTCTCAATCTTTATACAATTGAGAAACCCCTGAAATAGTCTTCAGGCTTCAAGAAACCCTAGAAGTGATGTCACCAGGCCACACCTTCCTGCCATGCCCCCAACACTCCCCCAATACCAGTGGTCTACTCTGCTGGGCAGCAAACAGGGCTGGGGCAGGCTTCCACCACTCCATTGCCCCCTGCTACCCCCCAACGCAGTTAAGAAGGGGAGTTGGTCTTATACCCTGCTTTTCACTAAGTTAAGTTAAAATGAGAGTACTTACCTCTTCAGACTCTAGTCACTACCACATGCAATGAGCTTCAGCCAGCAAGAATTATTATGATTGGGGTCCCTCCTCTTTCTACCCCCTCCAGGCCTGTCATCGATCATTTTGGGAGGGGGTGGGCAGATTGACATAACCATATATGGCCACAGCATCTGATAATTTTTTCAATTAAAATATATTTAAAATAATTAATTCCCATCCAATTGGCAAAACCCTTCCATGGCTGTCAAAAACCCCCAGGGTTTTACAAAACCCCTGTTGAGAAAGCCTGGGATAAAGATCAAGAGACTGTTGTTTTTTGGGGGTAGGAAGCAGGAACTATACCCTGGCATCTTCCACTGGTTTGTGCTTTCAAGCATAGTTCCATGCCTCATTCAATTAGAAGGAGCAACTTTTGAAGAAGTAGAGTTGGTTTTTATCCCCTGCCTTTCACTACCTGAAGGAGTTTCAAAATGGTTGAATTAACTGATTGCCTTCCCTTCCTTTCCCCACAACAGATACTGTGTGAGGTGAGTGGGGCTGAGATGATTCTGACAGGACTGCTATATGAGAACAGCTGTAACAGGACTGTGACTAGCCCAAGGTCACCCAGCTGGCTGCATGTAGACCTTGGGCTCGCCACAGCACTGAGAAAATTGCTCTGATCCACCTCACAGGGTGTCTGTTGTGGTGAGGGGAAAGGGAATGCGATTGTAAGCCACTTTGAGACTCCTTCAGGTAGAAAAAGCGGCATATAAGAACCAACATTGAAACTCTGCAACTGCTGCTCTGCTAAAAACCCTGTTAAATGTCTGCAAAAGGAAGTTCTGTTTCAAAGAAATGAAAATTGCAGATGAGCACCATGTCTTTAATGACAAATGGACTACTGAGTTCTTCTTTGTTTTAAACAAGGATAGTTTGCCTGATATGTCTTGAAACTGTCTCAGTATTAAAGGAGTACAATATTAAAAGTCACTTTGAATCCTGTCACAAGAGCTACTCAATATATCAAGGAGAGGTGTGGGTAAACAAGATACTCTTTTAAAAAATCAATGTTTTTGCAGCAAAATAATTTTAGAAAGAATTTCTAATGTCTGCTGTGAGGGCTAGCTATCATGTTGCTAAATGTATTGCTGAGAGTGGTAGATCATTCTCTGATGGTGAATCTGTTAAAAAGGGCATAGTTGAAGCAATAGAGGAAATGTCTCCTGAGAAGGTATCTTGTGTGTCACCAGGCGTGTTGAAGAACTAGGAGAAGAGCTGCAAATGTCACTGGTTATCAAGGCAAAAAGTTTTTATTTTTTTTTATTTTTTGGCATTAGTTGAGAGCAATGACATTACAGACACTGCTCAACTACTAATTTTCATCAGGGGGATAGGTTCCAACTTCAGAATTACAGAAGAGTTGTGTGCACTGCATAGTTTGAAAGGCACCACAAATGCAGAAAACATATTCTTGAAGATGTGTAAATCAGTAAAAAATCTTGGTCTGAGTTGGGTTAAATGGAAAAGCATCACAGCTGATCATGCAAGAAATATGGTGGAATGTAAAACTGGTGTAGTTGCAAAAATCAATGAAGAGATATTGAAATTAAATGGTACAGTTCCCATGAAATTTCACTGCATCAGTCAGCAAGCCTTGTGTAGTAAGATTCTTCAGTGGGAAAGCATGATGCGTATTGTTATATCCAGCATTAATTACACCAGGCATTAATTACACCAGGTTTCAAAATTTCTCTCAGAGATAGATGCAGAATATGGGGATGTATTGTACCATGCAGAAGTCAGGTGGTTTAGCAGAGGCAAAGCCCTCAAATGTTTTTTCAGCCTTCATCATTAAACTTAATGAAAAAGGAAAAGGTCAAGAAGCACTTTCTGACCCTGAATGGATTTTTGATTTAGCTTAATGCATATCACAGAGAATCTGAACACTAAGGTTGCAAGGGAAAGGAAAGCTTGTGTGTGTCATGTATACTGAATTGAATGCTTTTGAAGCAAAAATAAACATTTTTGTGAAGCAAATTAGTGAAGGTAACTTTTCAAACTTCTCATGCTGCGATGGACTAAAATTTGAGAAAGTTGAGAATTTACAATTCAATATTATTTATTTATTTATTATTTTATTTATCCATATTTATATACCACCCTCCCCGAAGGCTCAGAGCAGTTTACATATAACTGAAACTATACATGAAACCATACATATAATAACATTCATATTATTAATTGATAAACCGGGTGACAGTATAACATAACAGTATAACATAACATAAACAGTGGTAACTCAAACAGGTCCAAGAGTCTTAGTAGGTTTCTGGGGGGAGGGGGAGGCAGGGGCCCTGCAGATGTTGGTTGGTTGGCCTGGCCTCAGCCAAATGCCTGGTGGAAGAGCTCCCTTTTGCAGGCCCTCCGGAACTGTTTCAGTCCCGTCAGGGCCCTGATCTCCTCTGGGAGCTCGTTCCACCAGGTGGTAGCCAGGACAGAGAATGCTCTGGCTCTGGTCGAGGCCAGGCAAACGTCTTTTGGGCCAGGGACCATTAGTCGATTTGTGGTGGCAGAGCATAAAGCACTTTTGGTGGCATTGGCAGGGAGGCGGTCCCTCAGGTACACTGGGCCCTGACCGCATATGGCCTTGAAAGTAATTACCAGAACCTTTAACCTGATCTGGAATTCAACTGGCAACCACTGCAATTGATGTAGTATGGGCCAGATGTGGGATCTCCACGGTGTCGCTGGGAGGATCCTGGCCACTGCATTTTGGATCAGCTGTAGCTTCCGAGTCAAGGCTAAGGGCAGGCCTGCATAGAGCGAGTTACAGAAATCCAGCCTGGAGGTGACCGTTGCGTGGATCACTATGGCTAGGTGTTCCGGGGCCAAGTAGGGTGCTAGTAGCTTGGCGGAGGTGGAAGAATGCCAGCTATGCTACCTTCATGATCTGGGCTTCCATTATGAGGGAAGCATCCAGGATCACACTCCTGGTGGAGTGAGCCATAGTAAGCTCTACGCCATCCAGGGTGGACTGGCGCGTTTCCTCACATGGGCCCTTTTTACCTAGCCACAGGACCTCCGTCTTTGAAGGATTGAGCTTCAGGTTACTCTGCTTGAGCCATCTTGTCACTGCTTCCAGGAAGCTGGCTAATGTTTCTGGGGAAGAGTCAGGCCATTCATCAGGAGGAAGAGCTGTGTGTCATCTGCATACTGATGGCAACTGATGTTGAAAGACACATCAAAGCATTGAACTTATTGCAGGTGGAATTTCAGAACAGATTCACTGATTGCCTTAAGCTTAGAAAGGAAATAAGAATGTTTCAAAATCCATTTAAAGTAGCACCATAAGATGCAACTAATAAGTTGCATAAGATTCAACTAGTTCAGTTGAAACTAATTGATTTGCAAGTCAGTGATCATCTCAGAGACATTTACAAAGAAAATAGTCTATTAGATTTCTATTCTGGTCTACATGATATATTTATCAACCTAAAGAAATTTGCTGCAGGCATGTTCAGTCTTTGGCAGCACATACACTGTGAACAAATGTTTTCCAAGATGAAAATTGTGAAACTGAAACGTAGGTCAAGGCTTACATATGAACGTTTACATGACATTTTTAGAGTGTCTGTCACAAACCTTGACTCGGACATCAGTGCCTTGGCTAACTGAAAACAGCCACAAAAATCACACTGTTGAGGTAAGCATGTGTAGCTAAATAAAAGGATTCCACAGTAAAATATTGTTCCAAAATGGATTGCATTAAAGTTAACATTTCTTTATTTACCTTTGAATGTTTACTTTTGATCTAAATAAATAAGTTAATAATTTTGTTACATTTTTGGTTTAAGATGTGGTCCTCTTTAGGCACTGGGAAAGCTAATGTGGCCCCCATGAGCCAAAAGGTTGGGAACCCCTGATCTAGATGAAGCTTTCTCAACCAAGGTTTTAGGGAACCCTGGGGTTTCTTGACAGCCCTGGAAAGTTCTCCTGAATGGGAGTTAATTAATGTTTAATATTGTAACACTTGTTAAGCATTTATCAGGTGATACTACCATATATAGTCATGTTGACCTGTTCCACCCGCCCTCCCAAAATGGCTAATGATATGCCTGGAGGGGGTGGAAAGAGGGGGAGCCTTAGGTGGGCATGTATGCTTCTCAACAGCTATGCTTCTCAACCATATTCTGCATGATCATGCCACCTCTTGGGTTTCTCAAAGCCTGAAGAATGTTTCATGGGTTTCTCAACTGTAAAATTGTAAAACAGTTGAGAAAGGCTGCTCTAGATTGTATGCTCCTAGCAATGCAACCTAAGATCACATTAGCCTTCTTAGCTGCAATGTTACTAGATTATAATCAATTTATTGTTCACCATAACTTCTAAGTCCCTCTCACATATACTACTATCAAGCCAGGTATCCCCCATCTTATATTTACATATCATATTATTATTACCCAAATGTAATACTTTACACTTCTCCCTATTAAAATTAATTTTGTTGGCTATAGACATTTTTTTCAATCTATCCAGATTTCCTTGAAGAGTACTCCTTTCCACTGGAGTATTAGCCACCCCAACCTAGGTCATCCGCTGATTTGATCAATGTACCCTGTATTGCCTCACCCAAATCAATAATGAAAATATTAAACAATACTAGTCCAGCAAAAACCCTGTGGTACACTGCTGGTCACTATCCAAGATGTAGATGGATAACTGATGAACACCATTGGCTTTTATCAACCAGACAATTACCAATCTATTTGACTGTGACCTTATCCCTCCCAGTTTTTACTAACTTTCTCACAAGAATATCGTGGGGGATCTTATCAAAGGCCTTATCACATACAATGCAATCATAACATGCTTTAAATATTTCCAAGTAGAATGTGTGCTGTGTTGACTCATACTGCTCCTTGAATTCATATTTTCCCTAGGCATGCTTTAACAAAGCTAGAAAATACATTCCCAAAGTTAGCAGCCTTTTGTGATAGGTGTACACCCACTTCTGTTGATAGATGATATGCAAATAACAAATAGAGCAACTCTCAATTTTTGAAGGCTTTTTACTTCATTCAGCTCCATGCCTCGGGGAATGCAAGGCACTCTTCAGGCCCATGTATACTTGCTCCCTCTTCTTTTTTGTGCTGACAGCACCACAAGGCCATTTCTACAACTGGAATTGTTCAACCTCCATTTGAAGTCACCCAAATAATTGGCTAGTTTATAGATTTTTTTTTTAGCAAAAATCAGAGAATCCCCATCTTTTAACCATGTCCCCTGCTCTGCGGGGGGAAATCTACTGGTCGTCCCTGGCCCTAGAGAAGCGCGCCTAGCCTCTACCAGGGCCAGAGCCTTTTCTGTCCTGGCCCCCACCTGGTGGAATGAGCTCCCAGGTGAGCTGAGGGCCCTGCGGGATTTACCAGCTTTCCGCAAGGCCTGTAAAACGGAGCTCTTCTGCCAGGTCTATGGTTGATTCTGGGGCCTAATGAATGCTAAGCACATGTTCTACCCCAGAGTCATGGCCCCTTCCCTAACTCATCCAGGTTACCCAGCAAGATTCCTTGTGAGTGTGGGAATCGGAACCTGAGTCTCCCAGATCCTAGTCTGAGACTCTATACATTACTCCATACTGGCTCCCACCTGCTGTGGTTGTGTATTGTTACTCATGCTTGCCATCATTTGAAGAAACTTTCTTTTTTACATAAATTATCTGCAGATTGTGAATTCCCTTAAGTACAATTTCTGTAGGGGAGTTTTCCTCTAGCTACATTTTTAAGGTGGTAAAACTGAGCAACAATTCTCACGTCACTTTTGCAAACCTTAATATTAACTTTAAAAATATGTATATAACTTTAATTTGTTTTCTTCTTATTGGAATGCCTGACCTCTACAGCTTCCCCCTGCAGAGGAGCCCATGTCTAGCCACGTTCTCTTTTTTAAAAAGGCCCTGCAGAAAAATTATTCTTCCTATTACAGACAGACCAAACACTACTGACGCCAAAAAGCTATGTGTGGAAGTATCCCGGGAGCTCTGCCATGGCTTCTATGAGGGTGGCACACTTTCCATGATTGAACAGAGAGTGTCCAACAGTAGAAGGATTAACAGACTTGTTTAAGGCATGATTTCGTCAAGGGCATGACTTCAGCGACTACACATTTCTGCAGAAAACAAGCATCTGTCTGCCACAGTTCATCCCACTATTCTTCCTAAGTTCTTAGGGTGGCATACATGATTCTTCTCCCCTTCTCCATTTTGATCCCACACAACCCTGTGTGGTAGATTAGGCTAACAGAAAGTGACTGGCCTAAGACTGCCCAGTAAATTGCACTGAATGATTGGCTTACTTTCATTAATCTATTTCCTTATTATTATGTACCAGTTATTTTTACACATGGCCTGGAAAAATGTTTTGCTGGATATGCTGTGAGTAGCCTAGCTATCTATCTTTTCTTGGCTAGTTCAGAGCATTCACCTTCTCCCACCCACGCCTTTAAAACTGTGACCCACCATAATGTGGAAATTTAATGACAAAAGACTACACTAGAGAAGCCAGAAAATTTGCATTCCAAGGGCCAAAAGAACTTGTAAAAAATCAGAAGAAACTGAATAAGAAAAAAGCTAACTCTTGTGTAAATAATTTATTTGAAGAAAGACAAAGAAAGAGTGTTCTTATGAAACATTTTCTAGCAACAAGATGTAGGCTGGTATACCAGCCAGAAGTAAATTGTTTAGTATCATTACAGATCATCACCAACTAAAACACTTCTATATATTTCCCCCCTCAAGCCAACACATGTTAATACTACACTTTTGTAACTGCACAATTAAATCAGGAAAACAGTCCGGAAGTGGAATCTGTTTAAAGCAAACAATGGGTTTATACTGGAGGAGCTACTCCTGTGTTTAGCAGAAAGCTAAACCTGAAATTGGTGCCAGTAACATACAAGGACAAGCAGCTGCCTGGGTTCTGTGAATATTTGGACAACAAAGTCAAATTTAGATCACAGAGTAGGATTACCAACTCTGGGTTGGGAAATTCCTGGAGTTATGAGGGTGGGGTCTTTGGAAGGAGGTTTAGCCAAGAAGTGATATCATAGAATCTACCCCAAAGCTGCCATTTTCTCCAGGAGAACTGGAGACCAATTATATTTCTGGGACAATTCCAGATCCCACCTGGTGGTAGGCAGCCCTATCACAGAACAATCTCTAATTCACTTTCCCAAGTGGGCTTCCTAGTACTTGGAAGACTGTTGAGGAGAGTGCAGATTCACAGAAGTGCCAGTGAAGACAGAATGTACAACCCAAGCTCTCTTACATTCGGGAGATTTTGACCCTTCTGGGGAAAAAAGCCTCCCCGCCAGTGGCACTCACATGCCAAACAAACAAATAAAAGATATCCAACTGCATAAACAGGCCTTAAGGCGAGGAGCAATGGGGGCATACCATGTGGAGAGGTGCAACTCTGCCAGTAGAAGAGTGGCAGCCACCCCGTTGGGACCTTCTTGCTTCCTGCTTCTCTTTCTCCTTTCCCACTTCTTTTCTGAGAAAGACCTAGATGGAAGAACGACGTCATTGGTGAAGATATCACCTTGTCAGACTATGACGAGTGGTGGTGGCCACTCAGTTGGGCAGCGATGGACCATTGTGATGGCACTGGCAGAGCAAAGAAGAGACATGACTTTCCAAGTGCAGCATTGGCTGTGTTTGCCCAGCAAGGTGTCATCCATGTCCTTCACTGAAGTCAGCAGCACTCTGTTACACTAGCTGATAAGTCATGCTTTTAGCAGGGGCTCCCTACTATTTGCTGATCTACAGCAAATCCAAAGATGTTTAGGGGAAGCTGAAGGAAAGGTAAAATCAGCTCACAATCTAAGTTCACCGCTTTATTTATTGAACTCTACCATTTCTTATCTGAGGCATTGTTGCAAAACTGTGAGATATTGGTCACAGTTATTCCAAACTTACATATGAAGAACAAAAGCTAAGAAAACTTTTCAAAGTGAGTAGATAACTGAGAAATGATTCCAACCCATCTATAGGTCCATTGCTCTGGCCAATGCAATACACTGTTTCTCTTTTATTTATATTTATATTTATCACATTTCCAAGCTGCCCTTCACCAAGGGCTCAGGGTATCAATCCAATACAACCGACCAATTAAAACACATAAAAACATTAAACTATTAATTAAAACCAATTTATCAAGAGCCAGGAGCTCATCACCTTCCTTCCTGTGGGAGGGAGGGGGAAGAAAGTGAAGGGGTTAAATTTACTATATGGCATTCAGGTGATATTATGTACATAGGGAGGCCAATTATTGTTGGTATTTCTGTGGACCTCAACCATAGGCCTGGTGGAACAGCTCTGTCTTACAGGCCCTGAGGAACTGTATTAAACCCTGCAGGGTCCTGATCTCAGTTGGAAGTGCATCCCACTAGTCAACACCAGGGCAGAGAAAGCCCTGGCTCTTGCAGAGGCCAGTTTCACCTGTCTGGGATCAGGGATCTTGAGCAGATTTTGTGTTCTTGAGCATAGGCTCTTCTGAGGTGAATAGGGGAGGAGGTGGTCCCACAGTTACAAAGGCCCCGTCCGTTTAGGACCTTAAAGATCAATATCAACACCTTGAACTTGATTCAGTTCTCAATCTGGAACCAATGCAGCTTGGAGAACACAGGTCGAATGTACTCTCTCCATCTGGTTCTAGTAAGGAGCCGGGATGCTGCATTTTGGACCAGTTGAAGTTTCCAGATCAGATACAAGGGTAGACCTGCATAGAGCAAATTGCAATAGTCTAATCGGGGGGTGACCATTACATGGATTACAGTGGCCAAGTAAGGTGCTAGCTGTTGTGCCTGGCAAAGATGGTAGAAAGGCTGTCAGGCAGTATTCATGACATGGGCCTTCATCAATGAGTAATCCAGGATCACCACCAGGCTCCTGATGGCCGAAGTTGTTAACCTGTCCAGGGCCAAGAGTTGTAGCACCTCATCTGGGGCATGCTGACCCCACTTGAGCCAATCCATCACCGCTTCTAGACAATTGGTCAGTACACTTGAGGGTGTAGATCAGGGGTAGTCAAACTGCGGCCCTCCAGATGTCCATGGACTACAATTCCCAGGAGCCCCCTGCCAGCGAATGCTGGCAGGGGGCTCCTGGGAATTGTAGTCCATGGACATCTGGAGGGCCGCAGTTTGACTACCCCTGGTGTAGATGGATGGCTGTTCATTAACAGATTCAGCTGGATGTCTTCAGCATGTTAACGGCATCCTAGCCCAAAACCCGGGATCACAGAATCATGGAATAATACAGTTGGAAGGGATCTCATAGGTCATCTAGTCCAACCCACTGCACTATGCAGGACAAAATCAGTAGTGCCAATCCACCTAGATCCTCTGGATAGCATCTGTAAGAGCAACCAAAGCCATCTCCATTCCATGACCAGGCCTGAAGCCAGACTGGGAAGGATGCGAAACTAGGCAGAAGTTGGCTGGGTTGGTTGTATCCAGTGTTGTGGGTTCCCCCCCCCCAAAAAAAGCAGCCTATCTACTGCCTCCTTCAGTTTATACAGGAAAGTCCCTGCGGTCAGGGACTAATTGATAATTCCCGAGAGAGGGCCACACACGCTCTCATTGTTGGCCTTCACCAGCCAAGAGGGGCATGGGTCCAGGGAGCAAGTGGTTGGCCAACCAGCTGTCAAGCTCTACCACTTCAGTCAAGGAAAGTGTACTGAGGAGGTCGAGACAGCCAAGGGGGCTTCAGTTCACTACTTGCATCAAGCTTGGTGGAAAAATCCTGTGGAGTGACAAGATTTTCTCTGCATAAAAGCTCAGCTATTAGCCAATTTGTGAATTTCTGCAAGTCTACTCACTAGGGACATCAAAGACAGAAATGTTTTGAATAATCGTGCTGGGTGACAGCCAGTGGAGGCAATGGAGACCACAAAGTACTCATTCTTTGCAGCCTTCACTGCCATTGCATAAGCGTTTATAAGCATCTTATAAGATGTTCTTGCAGTTTTGTCACAAGTTTTCTGACAAACTCGCCCTAGCTGTATGAGCTCTCATTTCTGTTTGTGCAGCTCCTGGGTATCCCAAGGGGTCAGTGTGGATCAGGAGCAGACAGGACATCGAGAGGCAATTTCATCAATGGCTTCAGAGTGCTAATTGTCTACCAACTCATTGACTGAGTTGCTGGGGAGCATAGAATCCCACAGAGCATTCTGGAAACCTATTGGATCCATTAGTCTCTTTGGATGAGCATGAATCTGTTCTCTACTTATACAGGGTGGAAGCAGGGTGCTGGTTTGAGCTTTCAGGGCAGAATGGTCTGATCGCGATGCTCTTGTAATCTGCACTGGACCCATTTGTATCCTTATCCCCAAAGATTAAATCTTGCTTGATGTGTGGGACCAGTTGCAAACTGGGATAGCCCTAGAGTCACCATGGCTGACGTTAGCTCCAGGTTTTACAAGGAGCAGGAGCTGGATTTCTTTGCATGGACACTGAGGTCCCCCTGAGAACTGCGACCTCCGATTGGCCACCAGCTTAAGGAAACTTGCAGGGCATCAAACGGATGACTAAACCCTTTACAGTGTCCCTTACCAGGCCTACACATTCAATACCTGGAATCTATGTGGTGGGGAGTGCCCCAAAGCAGAAAGCCTCCTAAACCAGCATCACCACTCCCCCCCCCCAAAAAAAAAACCTTTTGTCTGAGATTGGTGGAGGACTGAGAAACCAGGCAGAGCATTTTCTTTCAAGGCGGATGTCTTGTCCTTGTGTGCCCAAGTCTTGCTCTGCCTCTTACCATGCACCATTTGAATTGTGTTGCCTTGGTCATGTGGGCCAGGCCCACTTTTTGCTGAGAAAAAATTCTGCAGAGTAGAAGTCTTATAATTTATGGACCTGGCATTGCACAGCACCAACGTCAGAGAAAGTTTAGCCTTCCTAGCCCCCTCACCTTCATATCATGGAATGGGATGAAGTTTAGAAAGGGTGCAAGCATTTCCATATCTCACACCTTTTTGTTTATAACATCTTCTACCATTGCTATAATATCTTCTTCCCCGCCCCTCAATTGTTGAAATCCCTACTACTTACTAGCAGCTGGAAGATTAAGGTAATACAATTCAAATGGTGCATGGTACGAGAAAGATGATAAAAGGGCTAACACTATCATTTCCCCAAACCTAGCACTGCATATATGGCCAAAACAGTTTCTCCTTGCTGTTTCTCTATAGACTTTGAAACGCAGGATTAACTGATTTGGGGGAGAGAGAAAAACCCTTTGTGAGAATCCCATTTTATTAGGCAAATGGAAATGATGAGTTACAAACTAGGTGTAAACTGCACAGAGCTTTTATTATAATCCCAGGTCGATTCAGTCCCTGCCGTCTACACAGAATGTGATTTCCGTTTTGATTTGGGGCGATTAAAATTTTTCTTCTGCAACAAGGATTGATCCAGAGTGACCCTACCTTTATTGTGCGATATCTTAGAGTGCTTTTAAGGCTCAATATTTCAAGAACTGAATTGAGAAAACAGGCTGTTTTGATTCTGGGCTTTGCTCCGTGGTAGAGAACCCCCAATTGGCCAAAGCTGTTCATGTGATAAGCTTGCCTTAAAGGAGAAGCCCCTAATTTATCTCAACTTCTGTTGGTCTTGGCTTTTTTTTTCTCCCTCTTCTGCCTTCTTCGATCCCCTCTCCCCCCCTCCAAGAAAAGAAAGAGGCTCCCTGTTTGGCTCCTCTCCCCCCCCCCACTTCAAGAAAAGAAAGAAAGAGGCTTGGCTCCCCCCCCCCCACTTCTGAACTAACCTAACCACGTGCAGAACACTTTTCTGTTTCAATGGGGAGGGGGGAGAAGAGGAAGACCCGAGTTCAAATCGATCTGAATTCAATAGGATTGACAATGGAATAAACAAAGTAAGTGCAGGCTCTACCCTGAGTGTCAAACATTCAGACGGAAGGATAAGGAATCTACTACCACACAACACTTTGTTCCCTGAGATATTTACATACCTTCTGTTAGCAGAGCACTCTGGGATACAGCACCTTTTAAAGATACCCATTGGCCTATTAGGTTCACACAAGCAACAGCTCTAGGGATAGCAACTTCATTAGACTGTAATGGGACACAGTGCTAGATAAAGCACTACACATATCTAAGGGAAATTTGTAAATGCCGCTTTTTCCTTGTGTGTGTAGTATATTCTGACATGCTTCTTGGGTACAGACCGTTTACTAGCCTGTTCATTACCACACTGTAATGTATTCTACATGAGGCTGCATTTAAGGGCAGTCCAGAAACTTGACTGGTTCAGGATGTAGCAGTCAGTAAAAGGTCCCTGTTGCAATCAGCCTACAGTGCTGCTACTATAGCAGCTATATTTGTTCCCAGTTTTTTTCTAGGTTCTATTTGGACTACTGCTTTTAACCTCTATGGCTCTAAATGGCTTGGGTCTTAAGCCCCATCTTATGCTGATAATCATTGCAAGGGTTTGGGGGGTGTGGAAGGCTGCTGCAGGAGATCCTGCTTTCAGGGGAAGCCATCTCAGGTGCCACCTGTGTGTTTGGCATTGCCCCTACAAGCTTTCCAGCAATACCCAAAGGCACATTTGTTCTAGAATATCTTGGAGGAAATTTTAAGTTTAAGTGGAGAGTATTTTGATTATTACAATACAACACATTTAACTTTCAGACATAATTTTCAAACAACTTTGGATGTTCATATAATAGATAGGTGTCAAAAACATAATAAAAGCCCCCAGGTTGGTGTAGTGGAAAGGGGGAGAGGAAAGGGAAGGTGATTGTAAGCCGCTTTGAGACTCCTTCGGGTAGAGAAAAAAATGGCATATACGAAGGTTTCCCTCCTCTTTATTGTAATTTTACAGTTTCTTTGAAGAATATCCTCTTTTCCCCAGCCAGTAAAGTTGTATGTATATGAGATTTTGAGGGAAGGAAGATTAAAAACAAAACAAAACAGGGAATTGATTAGTTAGTGCCCCATAGCAAGACTCTGCCCTTTCCAATTACATGAGATTGACATTTCTGTAGTACTATCCTGGTTCACAGACAGCATACTTGTTCCTTACAAGGAGAACTAGGACTTCTCATTGACTGGATAAGACTGAAAAGATTTTAGCTATGAGAGATATGTGCACTGCCAAGAGAAGGACCTTGCAAAATACATACAGGCATGAAGGGTGATGTTTTGGTCCTATCCTGTTTATGGAATGGCTGGTTGTTAGAAACAGTGCTGGGCAGAGTTAAACCAGCCCATGTATTCCAGACCACTTGGCTGTTCCCCAGGCACTATTCAGTAATGGGAGATAAGCATGCAGGTGACATAAGCACTTTATTTACATACGAAGCCCACTCAATCCATCAGCTGCAGGAAAACAAGACTGTCAGCGCATGATGATCTCATCCTTCCTGCAGAGCGGCTCTGCTTGGCTTGCAGAGGCAGAGCTCCCTCCCCCATCGTCTCATCCCATTCAACAAGCAGCAGCAAGGAGCACATGTGAAAACAAGGGACAAGGTAATCTTTGCATTGATTTGAAAAGGGAGGCTGACTTTGATAAGTGGCTGGTTGAAATCTTTGCTAGTTGGCTTGTGCCTAAAATGAACGAAAATTTGCCTTGAGGAAGAACCACAGTCTGGATCCTACATGGCCCAATGCTAGGGAAATATGAAGGATTTACAGACAGATTCTTGGCTAAGATTTCAAGGTCAGTGTGGAGGACACTTTCCCTGGAGCCTATGAGATAGTCCAGTGAGGTAATGCATCTGCCAGAGACGAAAGAGAAATGAACGAAATCTTGACTTCATCTACCACTGAACTGAATTTTGAGGCCTCAGTTTACCCCACTGGAGCATGTTTCATAGATTCACAAAACTAAGTTAACATGGCATCACAGAACTGATCCCAATATGATCTGTCCTTTTCTTTCATGCTTGCAGCACGTATAAGAGTTACAGCCAGAAAACAGCTAGTTCACTGTTGTAACATGCAAATCGTTTTGATGGGAGTCTTGTGTGAATATCAAG
Source organism: Paroedura picta (assembly GCF_049243985.1). Lineage (NCBI taxonomy): Eukaryota > Metazoa > Chordata > Lepidosauria > Squamata > Gekkonidae > Paroedura > Paroedura picta. The sequence goes on from NC_135369.1 coordinate 72,538,803, forward strand.
CTTCTATGCAGGCCTTCTCCATGCCTAAGCCCAACTACCAGTCCAGCGTACCCCACTCATTCTTTCAATGGTCCTACCTATAAGACTTTATATAAAACAGCCTGCCCACTACAGATGTGGGAGTTGACCTTGGCTAGCACTAACATGTCTCCAGGAAGCTGGAAGCCATAAATTTACTACTGATTATTTATAACATGAGCAGCATTTGTCCCATCAAGCCCTGCTGTTCCCTCCCTACAGGTTGGTGCAACAAATTCAATTTAATTTGGCTGCCAATTACAAAGAACAATCAGATAATGTGGCACTCCAGGACAGTAAATAAAAGTTTGGTGCTGGTTAGAGCAGGCAGTTTTTCAGTCTTTCTTCTGAGGCTAAACAAAGTAACATGCATTTCCAATTCTCCCTTGCTCAAAATTCCTTCCATCAAGAGCTGGATGGTGATAAACCCACCTTGGTCTTACATGATTTAGAGACTCTCCTCCCCCTCCCCTACTCTATGATGCTCCATCACACACAGATCATGAGGTCTTGAAAGCCAGAGGAAAGATGGGTCTAGCCTGGGTGAAATGCAAAGAAGTGGACTGCAGCAAGGCATCATATAACATCAGAAGGGTGGAAGACCTTACCTTGAACTGTGCCTTTCCTGTTCGGCAGTTGTTGTTGTTGAAGTTCCTCTCACAGCTGGCTTGGGCAGGGTCTCCAAGCACCCCTTCCTCACCTAGACAAGGTTCCCCCTGTTGTCCCCAGTTAGACAGGGTGATCTTCTTGATGGAGCGGGACAGTGAGTTGCGGTTGACACGGTCTTCGTTGGTGACCCCATCCTCTGTTGGGCTTGCACTGTTGAATCCACCCTCCATGGGCTGTGCAGAAGCCTGAGCCAAATACAGAGAAACCCTCTCATTGAGATTCTGGTGCAAGACTTGGTTATCCAAAGCAGCGACGGGAACGCCAGGGCAGCTGTTGCCTGGAAAGTCCGAGGAACATTTTGGTAGAGAAAGCTTGGTGCTAATGGTGAACGGCTGGATCTTCCTTGCTGCACTGCCAGACATTTTTCATTGGCCCTGCAGGGTCCACAGGAGACTGTGGGGTCACCAGTCTTTGATAAGCCACTTCAGTGGCTTTGAGAGATAAAAGAGAAGAGAAAGAAGAACGCAGCCTCAGACACTAAAACCTAAGGCAAAGGCACTGTCCCCTCAAGGAAGAGCCTGATTCACCCCCTTCTACCCCTTGCCATACCCCCCACATGGAGAAGTCGCTTCAGCAAGCTTCTTCGCACCCTCTTCTCCAGAGAGGAAGTCCTGGGTCTCTCTCCTAGCAGCTAAGCCTGCCTGGCAATGTCCAAAGGGAGAGGGCTTCCCACATCCTGGGAGAAGTCACACTCCTGCCACCACTCCAGGCCTCGGGCCAGTGCTGGGGGCGGAGATGGGAGGGCACCCTTCCCACCCACAGAGCGCCTCGAGAAACAAAGGCTGTGGGAGCCGGCGCGTGGGTGGGAGCTGGGTCCTGGCTTGCAGGCAAAGCCAAGGAAATCATTCGGAGGGAACGGCGCTGGAAGGGCTGGTCTGGGGGTGGCTCGGGAGGAATGAGATCGGAACGGCAATCTTCTCCCCGGCGGGCTGGCAGCGGCAGAGGGCGCCCCGGTCTCGCCCCCTCCCCTGGCAAGGCAGCGCGCCCCCTTCTGCACGCGCCCAGAGCTAGCCGCCCCGGCCGGCGGGCGTCCTGCGCTCCTCTTCGCCGAAGTCCCAGGGCGAGGGCGGGTCCCACAGGTGCGGGGCCAAGTTGGGTTCGCTTCGCTCCCTTCAGTCGTCGGCCTTCTTGCGCAGGTTGAGGACGCAGAGCAGGCAGGTGAGCACGGCCTCGCGGGACTGCTGAGAAGTCAGGCGGGCCCCCAGGCGCCGGAGCAGCGGCAGGAGGCGCTTGCGAGCCACGAGCAGCAGGCGAGTCAGAAGGGTGCGCAGCAGCAGCAGGACGAGGAGCGGGGCGGGCATGCTGCGCTCGGGGCGCGGGGCTGGGATCTGCGGGGGGAGGCACACATGGTGGGGTCAGAAGGCAGGCAGGCAGGGAGGGAGCGAGCGCAGCCCCCCCCCCCCTACCCCGCTTACTTCCCTTCCCTTCCCTCCTCCCTCCCTTTGCGCAGTCTGAACTCTCTCCCACTCCCGGCTCCAGTCCCTATATTTAGCCCAGCCCTTCGGGCAGAGAGTTCTTTCGCATGAGGTAATGCGGCTTGGGCAAAGGGGAAAAGTCGGCTTCCAAAAAAACTTCCCGCCTTCTCCGCCTCCCCCGGGAGCTTTCATCCGCTCCGGCCTTCTCAGCCACCTGCTGGAAGTCGGGGAGGGGCGAGGGTGGGCACACGTGGACGGAGAAGGACGAGCGTGACCGCACGCAACGCAGCTAAACTGCGCCCTTCGCCGTGACTTTCTCGGACTCCTGTGCCTTTCGCACTTGCATGCCGGAAAGTCAACAGGTGAAGCGTCGTTTTTCTTATTCTGCAGTTGTCGCAGTTTTCTATGGCGACTAGCGACGCTTTGCCGCTTGGATTCTTGCTCATTACGCAATTGTTGTCTAAGGCATTTTACTGTAGCACAACCAAAGAGGAAGGAAGGACCCTTCTTCGCGCAGCCGTTCGTTTTGATGAGTCGAGGATTGGAAATTTGAGGCAACTGGAAGCCGCAAGCGAAAGAGCGGGCTTCTTGTTTGCTCGCACGCTCACGTGCGTGCTATCCTTTAGGGGAGTTTCAGCAACGGGGGCGCGGGGATGTGTACTAGAAGCCACTCGAGGCTTTCTGGAGAAGTAGCGTGGGAGAGCTTCCACCCTGTGCTCATTGCAGAGGACGGAGTTCTGGGCGGGGGAGCCCTCTCCGCTTCCCCCCACCGAGGGTCCCAGGGGCCGGAGTTCCGAATTCCCGCTATACTTAGCGCGCGGGCGCGGAAGTCTTGAGGGAGAAGGCTGCGGGTGGGCGGAGGGTGGAACGTTCTCCCTAAGTGCCCGGGGTTGTCCCAGCAACGGAGCGCGTCGGAGGCGATGATGCAATTGAATTCCACATGGATAGGCTCAAAGCGCGGGGACTCAGAAAGGAAACTTCCCCGGGCGCTATGGCAACGCAGAACACTGACTGCGGGCGGTGGAGGAAGGGTTAGCGGCCGGGAAGCAGGCAGCTGGCTTCCCGGCTTCTTCGCTTTTTAAGGGCGCCTGTTCACAGGAGCAGCTGAATGCGGATGGCTGGGTGCTTTATGGGCGCGCGGGTCATCTCTCACCGCCCCGGCAGTTTTCTCGCGTTACAGAACAGCAGCGACGTTCACTTTCCGGAACTACCAGCGTGTGAAAGGGAAGGAACGGAATAGCCGCACAGACTCCACCCTGCGCATGTTTGTTTGGCTCTATGTTGACATTTCACGAGGGTTGAGGCTCTTTTGTTGGGAAGGGTCTGTGTGTGTGTGTGTGAAAAAGGAGCCTTGAGTCAGGCTAGGAAGTTAACATGACTCACAGACAAGCCAACCTAGGCAGTGCCTGCAGTGTTGGCAGCTAGAGACCACTAAGGTTAAACCTGACCGGCCCTCCGTCTCTTCCTCCTCCTCCTCCTGCACCAGGTTGGCAGTACAGGAAGAGGCAGCTGATGGACTGACACCATCCATGTGTTGCCAAAGGGCTCTATTGTCTTTATTTGAGAAGTACATCTCCTGATGTGCTGTTGCTCCCCATGTACATCACTGGGTTAGATTCTCTTTGCAGCTGTGACTGGTGCAAAGAAACCAGTCACAATATGCTAGCTTCAACAACTCTTTTCTCTTGTAAACAGAATCAGAATATCCAGTCCGTGCTTCCTGGGTAATTTTCAAATTGGCTTTAAATATTCTTTTTTTGGCATTCTGATTATACTTCAGCCTAAAAAAGCTATGCTCACAATGTCTTGTTTGCGATCTACAATGGGCATATACATTTGATGTTATGTATTGTTCATGATATACTTCCCTAACGTACTACACATACACACATGACTGTAAAGAGTACAATTACTGGGAATCTTTGGGGTTGTTGTTGAGTGGGCCACTGGCATGTTTGCTAAGTTGTCGACTTGCTATGTTAGTTACATCAGCACTTGCAGAGAAGCATCAAAACAGCATTTAAAGTACAGCATATATGTTAAATATTTAAATAATCCAATACAAATAATATACAAATCAGATGTTGTTGTTGATGATGTCAGCCATTCATATAAACAATACAAATAATATAAGCATGCAACACAACCAGGAAAGTGGGCCAATACTGGGGGCATACCAAACCAAACAGAAAATCTTCACCCAGTAATGGGGGACAAAATCTCGGTATGGCTTTGCTCAATAAATTAGCTACTAACAATTAATTTGATCTAATTTTTGTAGAACTCCATGCATTTCTAAGCTAACTTAGGATTTTAGCATCCCTAGGTTTGCCTTTTATATCCAGGCACAGAACAGAATGGTATTCAGGCTGGTATGTACCATGATCCCAATCCAAGCTGAGTCTTGGGAGGCATGGAAATCTAGAATAAATCTGTCAGTCTGCCTAGCAGCGTATCCAGGAAATGTGTAATATGTACTTAGGCTCTGTTACAGTACCCATCATGATCTACCTTCTGAATGCATGTTATTTTACTTTAATGAGATCTGACAGTGCAGTTTTGTGTGCTACACTAGGGGAAATCCTCTCTGACCACATTCTAGTTGACAGATTTGCTCATAACATCAAATTACAGAATACCATAATCAGAAAGCTGGAAAATGCAAGCTATCCTTTGTTGCCCAAACAGCACAAGCAATATTAAAATACCTGTGCAGAAGAGCTTTCCCTCTTTTGTGCTGGCATTATTCTGGTTCCATTAAATATAAAACTGGTTGGTTTTTAATGACATGTTCACACAAAAGAGCAATGTTTTCTCCCATGTGGCTTATAACATTTAGTAATTTTGTGGGATAGGGTTTGTGACAGATGTTCTTACCACAGCCCAGAAGCAGTTTTCCCCTTGGATAAGAACTGTTGTCCGACTTGTGCTGCAACCGTGAAATCTAGAGGAAACAAAAATATACTCATAACTACTCCAAATAAGGAAGATAGAGAAACATTTGACATCATATTCAGCTGCAGATCTGTGGCCCAATCTGCTATCAACAACAGGCCACTCTTATGACTGGCAAACATCAGACACAAAATTCTGCTGGGATAATTGTTTCCGGGTGCCCTAAACTAGGGGTTCCCAAAGTGGTGGTAGAAGAGTTTAGGGGGGTGGGTGAGAAATGTTGGGGCAGTAGTGGGGTTGTGAGGAATTTTGGTCCAACCGAGCAGCAGTCTTATTCTTCTTGTTGCAGCTGTGTTTTCCTAGTGAGACATGTTCCAAGGTGGCTTGTCATTGCCTGCCTCTGGGTAGTAGCAACCCTGGACTTCCTTGGTGGTTTTCCACCCCAGTGCTGACCAGAGCTAACCCTGCTTAGCTTGCTGAAGAATACAACAGCTTCAGAAGGTGGGCTGGAAGGGGTCATATCCCTGCTGAGTTCCTTCCTCTCCTCAGTCTCTGCCATTCCCAGGCTTCACCCCTGATCTCCAGGAATTTCTTAGGGTTCTTAGGGTTGGCAACCCTTCCCCAAAAGTCTCCATCTTTGGGAGGCTGGATAAGCCTTCTCTTGCTTGCTCTTGGCCATGGGATTTTCCATTGCTTTCTTCTCTCCCTCGCTCTTTCCCCATCTGGCTTTCTCCCAAGTGAGGGGCCCAAAATGGCTTTTATAAATCACTTTTAGAAAGATATATTTATTCTCAAACTAAAATATGGAAACCAAAAAGGAAGTGTAGGCAATATAGTATTATTTGAATTTCCAGTAGACCTAACACCAGGAACCATATGTATATTTGTGTGTGTATAAGTGGGGTGGCACCAAGGATGTCACCTGGGAGCCAGGGGGGCAGCAAGCCCCAAAACGTTTGGGAGCCACTGCTTTAAACCAATCTGAGTAAAACTGTTTAGCGATCAGCAATTAGTTTGGAGATGCTCCTGCCCACCACAATGGGATGTCAGCTGTTAACAGTGCAATCTTCTACAGCAGTGGTCTCCAACCCCCAGTCCGGGGACCGGTACCGGTTCGTGGATCCTTCTCGTCCTCCTCCCCAGCTGCTGCCCCGGGGGCTGCCCTGCCACTCTGCCACTGGCTCACCTTTGGTGCTCTCCAGTGGCCATCATGGCTGGGGCTCCCCCTCGGCGTGGCACTGCGCAGCTGCTGCTGGCAACACCCCCCAGTGGGTGACAGGAAATCAGGGGTGCCAGCGGGAAAGCAAGTGGAGCAGGGGCTCAGGTGCCGGCGGTGTCCTCTGGGCCTCAGTAAAATTGTCAAGCATTGACCGGTCCCCAGTGATAAAAAGGTTGGGGACCACTGCTCTACAGTATTACTCCTGTCTAAACTCACTGAAAATAATAAAAAGAGTTGGTTTTTATATGCCACTTCTCTTTCTCCAAAGGAGTCTCAAAGCGGCATACATTTGCCTTCCCTTTCCTCTCCTCACAACAGACAACCTGTCAGGTAGGTCAGGCTGAGAGAGCCCTGATATTACTGCTCAGTCAGCACAGCTTTATCAGTGCTGTGGTGAGCCCAAGGAATTTCATTCTTTGTACCAGAAAAAGATAAGTTAATTGATAGTCTGATTTGGCAAAACCGTTGACCAAACATAACATTATCTTAATACATAAATTTTGTAATATTAAATGATATCTCTTGAACAAAAGGTCAGTTTGGATCATATCTGTCAAAGGTATGCATAGATATTTATAACAATGACACTTTGCAGAATACACCTCCAAATTAACTATGATTAAAGCTACATTATAATCTACCTACACAATGCTGTTTACTTGTTGAGTGCTATAAACTTCATTTTCTACACAGCAATCGTTTTAAAACTAAATTAAATTTAAATTTATTTTAAACTAGTAATTAAGCCCGCTGTATGCCGAATACAGCGGGCGCTAGAAACTGACCTTGTCGGGCGGCGGCTCTCTGCCTAAGTAGTGGTCCCCAACCTTTCTGAGGCTGGGGACCGGCACGGGCCGCGCCCGGGCCGCGCCCGCGAGCCGCGCCCGGGCCGCGCCCGCGAGCCGCGCCCGGGCCGCGCCCGCGAGCCGCACCCGCGAGGCGCGCCCGCGAGCCGCGCCCGGGCCGCGCCCGCGAGCCGCGCCCGCGAGCCGCGCCCGCGAGCCGCGCCCGCACATCGGGCCGCTTGCTGGCAGGGCCGCTGGTGGACTGTTTCTTCCTGGAACCGGGAGCGGCTGCGAGGACGGCGGAGACCATTGTAAGTTGGGGGCGAGGGGGTGGTGCGCGGGGGCTGCGGCCTGCGTGGGTTCCCTCGGGCGTCAGGCCAGGAGCAACTGCGAGCCGCGCTGCGCGCGGCTCGCAGTTGCTGGGGCTGGGAATCAGAGGGAGCAATCGGCAGGCGCTTCGCGCCTGCCGATTGTTCCCTCCGATTGTCTGTCATGAGGAAGGGTCCAATCCGGACCCTTCCTCATCCCGGACACATCCCGCCCCAGAACGCCTTACTCTTTTATTTAGTCCGTGGCGCCCGTGGCGCCACGGGCGGTGTTCAGATTGTATTTCTTGGCAGTACCCTTGGGTATTGTTTCCTCCCCATTCTTTGTGTCAACGGTTGTTTCCCTTACTGCCCCCTCCCCATTCTAGTCTTTCTTTGCAGTTTTTCATCTCAGAAAGAAAAAGATCATTGAAATTCTGTTGCACAGCATCATCATCTCTCAGCATCTCTGTAGTGAAAACTCTACATACACTTTACATGAGAAGCTCAAGTAGAAAACCAGTTTAACTGTAAACCTAAGGCACTGGCAAACCTCCCCGTATTGAGTCTGCCATGAAAACGCTAGAGGGCATCACCCCAAGGGTCAGACATGACCCAGTGCTTGCAAAGGGGGTGCCTTTACCTTTACGGGCCAGTAAGGCTGATATATGCTGAATCAGGCAGTTCAGATGCTATAGGATAGCCTCCAGAAGTTATCTCTGCTGTGGAACACATCACTAAAGGCAGCCCTAGAAAGAAGTAACCAAAGTAGCTCTTACTGTGTTTGGGTTCCTTTTTTTTGCTTCCTCTTCAGAGTAACCTTCAGGAAGGTCCACAGAATCTCTCTGAGTAGCAGCAATCACTTCTCTGCACCTCCTTTGACAAAATGACTTGCCTGCAGGACCAATGGTAACACTATGCCCAGACAAAGAGGAACATTTTTTCAAGGACTCCTCCTTGACAGCTGTCCTTTAAGCTCAGCCTTGCTTGGGGAGGGGGTGGGGGAGGGACACATGCTCCCTGCAACTGATAGCTGTCAACCCTGTGACCCCCATCTATTGGGCTGGCAGCTCCTGGAGGGAGTTAATGATGGAAGGGGATGGGGTCGGGATAAGAGAAAGGACCAGAGCATCTGTCTTGCACAATTGCATGGTCTGGGGCAAGCAGCATGCGTTGAAAGAGGCCATTCAAGTCCGGGACAGGCAGCCAGATTAAAAATACAGTCAATCCCTGCAACTATTTGTCCTGCTCTTCTAATGGTGCTCACTTATTTTCCCCTGAGGAACTGGATAACATAGGCAGGGATAACAGCATGTGTCGCAGGAAGAAAAGAATGGGACAGGGCTCCATTGCAGGGCTCCTTTCCCGGTTTCAGGAGCTGGGACGGAAGGGAACTGGTCTAGTTAAGCAAGGAGTTTATCTGGGCTGCTTCCCTCATTACAGTTTTTTGGTCGCCTTTGCTGCTCTGAGCTGGGTGAGGGAGGGGGGAGATGGTGGAGAAGTGGGATGGGAAGGAAATGAATGTCAGGTCACCAGTCCTTCCTCTGCACTAGGCTTAGCTATGGGCCCGTTCATGCTTGAAAGAATAATGCTGCAACCGCACCAGAAGGCAAATACACCATCCTGAGCCCTTGAAATAAGTGGAATAACTAAGATGGACAAGCTGAAATGCAGCACTTAACATTGTCTGGATACTGAGGAATCCATGAGAGAACAAGTAGTGTCAATAGCAAAGAACAGGTTAAGAGTGAAAGGTTAGCCTCCCTGAAGGCAGAGGAGGCAGAGGCCTCCTTCCCTCTGAATGGGCATGACTGAGAGGACTGTCCTGTGGCTTCTGCCCTAGGTGCTGGCAAGGCTACCTGAATGGTTACCAGGGAGGCTGAATGGATGTTTGGCACTCTGAGTCTTCTTCCACTTGCTTGTGCTCCTCAGGTGTTTGGGAGGAGGAAGAATGTGCTTAAAAGCGCTGCTCTGGAGAAGCAGTGTGATGATTGGACACTGGCTTTTATTGTGACTTCTAATCCCACAGTGCCTCACTGTATTTTTTCAAATTTTACACTTTACTCTCTGGAGAGATTTTCCTATGACTGGTTGATTTGGCAGCTCCAATATGCGTCTTGCCTGACCCATGATGAACTCTTAAGTACTCAGGAGGAATCTGTTGCATTCGGTGTTCCTCATGAGTCAGACAAGGTCTTCTGAGATTTTAAAAATAACAAATCTCCTGTCTAAGAGAAGGACCAATAATTTTACAAATTTATTCCTCTTCTCAAAAAATGGAACTTGTAAATGAAGAGTCTTGCCTTGACTGGTGTGCCAGGAGCACTCAGGAGTCTCGCTTACTGTACATGCTAGCAACTCTGGCTTCCTAGGCTGCCTTAATCATTTTCCTCTGTTAAATAATGGAAACTCCGTTTCTTATAAAGCCTGTGATTTTTCCCTACCCCTAAAAGAATCTGGTATGGATGAGCTTTTAGGTGACTGGAAAATACTAGAAGGGGGGTAGCAAGGATAGGAGATCCATAGCAGATGGTTGGGATGCAGGGGACTTTGGGGCCCATTGTGCTCCATGTGATGTTGTTGGGAGCTCAAATGTGCCTGACCTTTACATTGAACTCAAGTAAGAAATGCCTGCTTATTTGGAAAACAAGCCTACTTTTGATCAGGTTGGACATGTAGGAGGCACACCCACCACAAACCAAGTGATCTGATAGTTAGATGTCATGTGAAAAATTGGTGTTTGACCATGACAGTGTGAGAGCTGAGCACACAGAGGAGCAGGACCCATGCAGAAATGGTGATGACCCCTGTGATGTATTTTACCATAGTTAACTGAAGTGGATACCATTGGGATTTCTCATCAAGTGTGGATGACTTAAAATTACAATCATAGTTGGGTTCTTATTATTCATTTTAATGATAGCGGTTGTTGTTGAGTACTGTATACATTTCTGGTTGCTGTAGTCTTCAAAAACTGCAGGAACATGACACTATATTTATAAAATTATGATGCAAGTGGATAGCTTTTACTACCTCTCCCATAATATTAAAACTTGGGGGCCTCCAGTCAAATTGCTTGGCAATTACTTAACTCCATGAGTAATTTAATTATGGAATGCATTCCCAGTGGACAGAGTGCCTACAAGGAATCTCTACCTTCAGAGGCAGTACATCTTGGAATTCCAGTATGATAAATCAAAATCCCTTGGCCTTTTATCCTTTGTTTGTTGTCCCTCCAGGAAAACCAGTTGGCCACTGTGTGAAACAGGATATTGGATTAGATCAGGGGTGGGCAAACTGTAACCCTCCAGATGTCCATGGACTACAATTCCCATGAGCCCCCCCCCAGTGAATCCACCCCTGGATTAGATAGACCACTACTCTGATTCAGCAGGGCTCTCCTGAGTAAGCTGTTGTTATGCTGGTGAGCCAGGGTGATGTCAGTGTTTTGAGGGCTGGGGAAGAGATCTTGCAGATGGTCCTCTGCAGTTGCCTCGCACAAGATATCACTGGAGACTAACTAAGGAAACAGGAAGTTGCAGCAGGAAAAAATTAGGAATGATTTCACTCGGTTCCTTGTGGAGGAGGATCATTTGTGTGAGATCTTCCCTCCCTCTTCTTTCCCGCTTCCGCAGCGATCTTGATGATATGGGACCCATCTTTTTTGCCCTTGGAAGACTGCTGAAATGAGCTCAGCTTGGATGACCTTTCCCAGCCCTTGTAGCTTTCTCACGGGGAGGCAGAGATCAACCCAAGGGACCAGCTTGGCCCCAGCATAGCAACATCATGCTTCTGAATCAGAAATAGTCACTCAACAACTCAACTATTAGCAAGAGTGCAGCAAGGGTCAACAGTGATGTAATGCTCAAGGGGATTGTCCCCTCACTGCCCCAGCCTTGCCTGATTCTTTTAAGCTGCTCAAAAACTCCTCCATTCCTCCCCACACTCCTCTGTGTACTCAATGCTATTCAGTGCATGCCGGTGGTGGTGCTCATGCGAAGTTACAGCTGCACCAACATTGTGGTTCAATCAGCATACTAAGGTACATGAGAGAATGCACAGTGTGTGGTAATGCACTGTTTGGCAGCATCAGTATCTTAGGAACATATCCATAATAATAAGTTACAAAGAGCTTGAAATATTGCTATGAGAGCAGAACAGAGGGGACCCTGCCATGATGGCTTTTGGCCCACCAGACACAATTAGAAAGGGAATGGGGGGGATAAGAACATTGTGCTTAGTAATATTTCAGACTTTTTGTAACTTAAACAAATTATTATGAATATACTAGCTAAAAAGCCCATTGTATTGCAAAATACAGCGGTGCTAGGGCCCCCCCTCCACGGCCTCAGCAGGCATTTTGGGGGGTGGGAGAAGCACTGGCAGGGACTCAGCATGTCCCTCTACCACCCCAAACAGTCTTGCTGAAGCCTCAGTGTTTTCATGGCAGCAGCAGGAAGCACCAGCGGAGACTCTGCGCCTCTCTCCGCCGCAGCAAAAAGTCTCGCTGAGCCTGCCTGGGGTGGGGGAGGGGGCAGGTGAGTCCAAGCCAGCCCTCTCCTTTGCCCTGGGAAGCCTCAGCAAGGCCGAGAAAGGCTGTGCTGGGTCTTCTTGGCGCAAATGGGAGCCCTGGCTGGGACTTGCCTCCTGTTCATCCCTGGCTGGGACTCACCTTCTGGGGGTCAGGGGAAGGGAGGAGATGCTGACTTCCTTTCCCAGCAGCATCCAGGCATGGAATGGCGGGAGTGCGTCAGAGTTCTCATTACCAAGTTTGTTAAGAAGAAGAAGAAATGTTGGTTCTTATATGCCGCTTTTCTCTACCCGAAGGAGGCTCAAAGTGGCTTATAGTCGCCTTCCCTTTCATCTCCCCACAACAGACACCCTGTGGGGTGGGTGAGGCTGAGAGAGCCCTGATATCACTGCTTGGTCAGAACAGTTTTCTCAGTGCTGTGGGGAACCCAAGGTCACCCAGCTGGCTGCTTGTGGGGGAATGCAGAATCAAACCCGGCATGCCAGATTCTAACCACTACACCAAACTAGCTCTCAGCCAATATATTGCAGATAGAGTCAGGTAGAGATCACCTGCTAGTTTGGTATCTCTAGCACATTGTGGGGACACTGTACTGGGCCACAAACCTCAAGAACTGAAATTTTTGTAAGAACCTCAAGAACTGAAGCTTTTGTTTAACTGGGGGTAATGGCATTATTTGTTTCAATCTTTTTAGAGAATATAACTATGGGCTAAAAAATTAAGGGATGCATATCCCATGACAAAAAGCCTCTTGTGGCGCAGGGTGGTAAGGCAGCAGACATGCAGTCTGAAAGCTCTGCCCATGAGGCTGGGAGTTCAATCCCAGCAGCCGGCTCAAGGTTGACTCAGCCTTCCATCCTTCTGAGGTCGGTAAAATGAGTACCCAGCTTGCTGGGGGGTAAACGGTAATGACTGGGGAAGGCACTGGCAAACCACCCCGTATTGAGTCTGCCATAAAAACACTGGAGGGCGTCACCCCAAGGGTCAGACATGACCCAGTGCTTGCACAGGGGATACCTTTACATTTACCTTTTTATCCCATGACAAAGCCAAAAAAGCCCACAAGAACAGTTTAGCTGATAATGTTTTGTTGACCAGCTGTGTGGACAGTTGTCTTCAAAGCATCTGCTGCCTGGAGTGCTATCTTTAGGAACTGGAGGACCAGGCAACCAAAGGAATGAGATCAAATAATCTAGAAGCCAGTAGTATCCAATCACCTGCTATGTGATGGAGCAATCAGACTCCATGCATCTCTCTCTCTCTCTTAATAAGAAAAGGCAACCGACTTTGACAACAAGGAAATCCCTAGGAAGGGTTTTGTAAATTTAAAAACAGCATTGAGCCAGCACAATTGCTTAACACTATTGCTCGCTCTCTGTCTTCTCCCGCTTCCTGGCACTCCACATGGCTGATTAAACTGGCAAACAAGAGGGACTCGCTATACCTGCAACTCTCCCTCCACCTGTCAATCATGGCAGCCAGACAATCTCCTTTCTCCCAGTTTGAAAGGGGAAAAGATCCAAGCAATCTTTTTTTTTTTTTTGAAGTAAAAATTCTCCATTGCTATCATAGATGCATATTTTATGCCACCACATTTTGGAATTATGAGACTTGAAGATCAACAGTCATTTTTTTCCTGATTTTTTTTTTTTTGGGGGGGGGTCCGGAGACATGCTTTGTGTGGCAACTGGTGGGTGGAATTTTTTTTCTCTCTTCCTGGATGAAGCAACACATATTCATTGCTCCAGGCAGTTTGTTCCCCCCCCCAAAAAAGAGCCCCATTCCAGCAAGAAGGGAAAGGGAGGCGGGCCTGAGGGTGGGCACTGGAGATGGAGATGATGCACATTTGGTTATGCACATTCATTTTGCTAGTGGTTGCTGGTTGCTCTCCTCCCACTCGTGCAATATAATTGGTGGAATCCAGTTTTGTGGATTTCGACACTAGTACTTAAAAATGGAGGATGTAGCTGCTGGTTTGCTGCTGGGATGCTGGTACTGAATACGTCATATAAAATGCCAAAAATATGGTGTCTGCAGGAGGTAAGTATCTCACAATATTTTCTGGGTGCGGAACAGCCCACTGTATCCCCCACTTAGGGCAATATCCAAGGCAGTGAGGGAATTGCTGCAGACGGGGCCAGGAGAGGCCCATACATTTTGTGCTGTTATTGCACAACAGTATTGCACCCGTCATCCTTCTTACTACTCTCTTGGGATTCTTTGTGGGCAAATAGCCAGTGAGGAGGCCAGGAAAGGCTCCATCCCAGTACAGTGGCAGTCATCTGCAGAGGACTGGGAATGATGGCAGAAATGAGCCCATTGGATTAGCAGGGAGGTAATTCTGTTGAGCTTTGAGCTATAGGACCAGGGGGATGCTGTAGCTGGAACTGTGGCATCTTTTCCTCTGTGTGTGCTCTTAGCAAAAGGGAACTTGGCTGCAGGGGATTAAATCCAGGCAAGGGTTTAAACCCACATCTGCAGTGCTCCTTCCATGAAAGCTCCTTCCATGGTGTTGCAGGTAGGGGCTTAGAGTGGAGAACTGGGTTTGACTCTCACTCCTCCTCCGCATGCAGCCAGGTGATTGACCTTGGGCCAGTCAATGTTCTCTCCAAGATCTCTGCCAGTTGTGGGGAGAGGAAGGGAAGGCAGTCGTAAGCCCTTTTGTGACTCCAGGTAGTAAAAAGTGGGGTACAAAAACCCAGTTCTTCTTCCAGAAGAAGAGAGAGCTGTGCTCACATCGGTCCCCCCTCCTCAAGGATCCCATTTATAGGTAGGTAAAGGTATCCCCTGTGCAAGCACCGAGTCATGTCTGACCCTTGGAGTGACGCCCTCCAGCGTTTTCATGGCAGACTCAATACGGGGTGGTTTGCCAGTGCCTTCCCCAGTCATGACTGTTTACCCCCCAGCAAGCTGGGTACTCATTTTACCGACTTCGGAAGGATGGAAGGCTGAGTAAACCTTGAGCCGGCTGCTGGGATTGAACTCCCAGCCTTATGGGCAAAGCTTTCAGACGGCTGCCTTACCACTCTGTGCCACAAGAGGCTCTCATTTATAGGTAGTGGCTGCCTAATGTCAGAGGGCAGTGATCACACAAGCTCCTGTCCCAAGACAAAGCCAAAAGACAGTCCAGCAGAGAATGTCCTTTTGACCAACTGAGTGGACAGTTGTCTTCAAAGCATCTGCTGCCTAGATGGCTATTTTTGGGAACTGGGGGAGCAGGCAGCCAAAGTGGGCTCCGATCCTGTGTGCCATGATGGGGGCCAAGGTGGCACACCAATCCATGATTGGCAGATGTCAGCAGGGCTGCTAAGAATTCTTGTGCCTGATCTTTGACACAGGGACATTGCTATCACTGATTTTTCCCTCTGTTGGGTAGGCATAGGATACCAGCTGGCAATACTGGCACCAAACCAGCCTCTGGAATACCCCAGTGTTGGGAAATTAGGATGGGGCTGCCATCAGCTAAGAAAGCCCTCTGATTTTAAGTTCTGCTATACAAAACAGCAAATCTTCTTGGTTGCCGACTTCATTTATGCCTAGTCTTTCTTCCCAAAGGGATTGCAAGCAACTTCCCCTGTGTTCCTCTCCCCCATTCCTCACAACAGTGACCTTGTGAGGTGTGTTTATTTGCATAAATCTGACTGAACTGACATGAGCAAATTATGACAAGGCACTGGGACGGGGGATTGGATGAGAACAAAACCCTGTGCTGGTTCATTCTCCTTTCTTTTCTTGCACACCAAGGGAGGACTGGTTGCTGTGAGAAATGTAGGTGCAGCATGGGGTAGTCTGGGCTTGGTGGCATGGACTGGAATGTGTTAAGGCATGTGCTGATTCCTGCTATCTTACAAACTGTTGGTGAAAACAAGCATCCCTCTCCAAGAGAAACAGCCCATATTGCACAAGACAGTGCTCCATCAGGAACACCACCCCTTTGTTGGTAAGTACAATAAATTAAATAAATAAATGTAGAGCCTCTTGTGGTGCAGGATGATAAGGCAGCAGAAATGCTGTCTGAAAGCTTTGCCCATGAGGCTGGGAGTTCAATCCCAGCAGCCGGCTCAAGGTTGACTCAGCCTTCCATCCTTCCGAGGTCGGTAAAATGAGTACCCAGCTTGCTTGCTGGGGGGTAAACGGTAATGACTGGGGAAGGCACTGGCAAACCACCCCGTATTGAGTCTGCCATGAAAACGCTGGAGGGCGTCATATCAGGGGTCAGACATGACCCGGTGCTTGCTCAGAGGATACCTTTACCTTTTACAATAAATTATACTGAGGTCTGCACAGCTGCTTTATGGCTCCTGAGCTGAGTCCAGAAGAGGAAGACATAGGTTGCTCATTCCACAACGGAGCCAGATTTCTTCTCCTGAGGCCATTGAGCAGCTGCAGGGGGGACCCTCAGTAGTTCTGTGACTGGAGTTGTAGACGTCTGGCAGGCTGATGACAACTGAATCCTACCCTATCCCACATGCAAGAAGAGACAATGTGGTCAATTCATTCCTAGAGAACCATAAGTAGTTTGGATAAGTGTTTCTTGGCTGTTTCTTCATTTTGCCAGTTGTGGAGTGGCAGTTGTTTGAGGCAGATGGGGTAGGTCAGCTGTCCGCCATGCTGTTCTCAGATTCTGTAGGCGAAGCCTGATGTCATCGATGTGGGAAATGGCTATTCATACTCTTGGGGAGGGGGGAGACAGGCTGTTGCTGTGTTCCTTTCCACTTCTTACTCTTTCATCTCATCTCCTCCAGCCCAGCCAGATTACCTCAAGGCCTTCAAGACAATCGGCCATACAAATGTCTCTTTCACACTCAGCATACTACACATTAAATTTGTTTTGTTTACGACATTTATTTGCCCTCGCAAGGCAAAAAAGGCTGTCAGGACAGCTGGATGTTAAAGCAGGCACTAGAGAAACCACCAACTCTGTTTGATTCCATGTGGGCCACCTAAATTGGGAAGCATCTAGTAGAAGACTGCTGCTAGCACTGAGGGCATACGAGAGAAGACAAACCTTTAGATGTGTAGGATCTAGTCCATGAAGGTATTTAAAGGTCATAGCCAGCTTCTCGAACTAAACTTTTGATGTGGCAGCCAGTGTATCTGTTTTAAAATAAGCAACATCTATTCTCTTTGGCTAGCCCCTCACAATAGGGAGGCTGCCACATGGATGGCAGTGTGGAGAATGTTCCATAACTGGAATGCCTCTTCCTCATCACTGCCCTTCTTCCTTTTAAAGAAGGAGGGACTGCAGTGAGGCCTCTAAATCAGGTAATAAATTGTTTACAGCCCTTAGAAGGGGAATACAGGTGGGTGTGTAACAATGTTTAACTACAGAAGGGACTGAATAGTCAGATGTGACATCTTCCCCCTCATGCAGAACTATCTGAGGCTGATTGCCCCCGCCTAAGTCTAGCAATTTTTCTTAGCATAACCCTGCTGACATTGTTTCCACACTAGGAATATAGTTCGGATCTGTATTTTTAAAGGGTTGAGTTTTTCATCCGTTTCTGCACTGAAATTTGCCTTTTCAGATGCAGACATGAATTACTCTCTCACTTGCCCCAAAGCAAAAAATCCCCAGAATATCCAGTTTTCATTTTTTTAAAGTGGGGTCGAGCATGATCTCTTTCAAGGCTGTTCAGTGCAGAAATGTGTGCGTTCAGTTTTTCGTGGTGCCTGCCATTTTGAGTGTTTGGATACACTCCTTTCCTCCCTTCCTCCTCCCACCATGGGAAAGGTGCCCTAGTGCTCCCCTCTTCCATTGGTCCTGCTTCTCTCCCCCCCATACCATCTCTGCATTCCATATTCCCTTGAGCCCACCATTCCCCCAAGGAGTTTTTTTTTAAACTAGGTTATCATGTTATGTTGTGGCATTATAATGAGCAAAACTGTTTTTTTCCCATGGAGGACTGGAGAAGGCAGGTTTGGACTTCCCCTGGCCACCCTTCCCCCATCCGAGCCTGTTCAGCATTGGGGAAGGTTCCCCGACAATTCATGGGGCAGCTGTCAGATCATGTGGGGGAGGAAGGGCTTTCCCTCCCTGATGCAATCTGACAGCCGCCCTGTGCAGCATCGGGGAACCTTCCCTGATAATCTTACCTGATCTAACTACTTCATCTTGGAGCAGTTGGTGAGAACCTCCATCTCAAACAGATCTGCTGAGATTCGGATTGGGGCATCAATGGAACCAACTTGACAGAATTGGGCCCGCTGCATCTCGCCTTGAGCTTGGAAGATCTATCTCCTCTGCTCTTGGGGGTAAAATGCTGACAGGCCTTATAACTGGAAACGTGCCCTTCACCCCAGCAGACTGCTCATCTGTCTGTGTCATCTTGGTACCACAATCGGTGCATTTCATAAAGCCTTCCATTCCATAACTGGCAAAAACCGGGAAGTAGCCAGCCACCACTAGGGAAGGGGTGGGTGGAGATAAGACAAGAGACCAAAAGGCTCAACATGCACTCACAATACTAAAACTAATGCATGAACCTTCAGTGGAGAAAAGGGAACTGAGGGTGGGAGTGCTGGGGTGCTCAAGCACATGAGTGTTTGGGCGGGAAGAGTCCCTTCCAGCTCCAGTGCACAGCGCCACCTGGAGGCTTTTAGTCATAAAACCTCTCCATGGCAGGTCAGCTCATGTGCATTCCCCATGTGGGACTGTATAGAAGATCAATGATCAAAAACTAGTTGCCCAGTTTAGAATTACTTTGCATCAGTTGGTACAATTTTGGCACAGTATTTGGATTTTGGCCAAAAAGTTGGGAGCAGATCAAACACTGTAAAAAAAAAAAAAAAACCTCTCCTGTCTGCCAAAAAATGAAAGCGAAAGGCAGAGAGAAACAGAGTCAACAGCAAGGTATGGCTTCCTGAAGTTTGGTTGGTAAATGAGAAACTACAAATTAATGACCAGTTTTTACCAAAGTATGTTATATTCATCAACCATATTTACAACATTGATGCAAAAGTCAAAGGGGAAGAGAAAACCAAGTTTTTATGTTTGTTTCTTAGAAAGAAACTCCTATTTGGCATAACAATTGGGGCATTTTCCCCCAAAGGCAGTGAATCAGTATGCACTAAAATAGCGCTTTGTCATCTATTCAAAATATTAGTCACAAAAACTGGACACCAGACTTTCCGGCGGTATCTCACAGTCACTCTTGGAAGCCTACCAGGAACAGTTTTAGCCAAACATAAGAAGCTCTTCTCTGCTTCTGAGGGTGTTTGAGAGGAACTAGACTAAGAAGCAGGAGCCAGCTGAAGATGTGAAGAATACAGAGTTCCCCAACCAGAAATGGCTGCCCCTTTTGTCGGTTATCCACTTCTGGAGTGGACACGAGTGAGCACAGATTGAAGGGCATGGGGATGGGCTACATTCAGGCTAAGCTATGCAGGCAAAACACTGGGTGCGCGAGGCCTCCTTTGCCAAAGCGGCCTCTTCCGCTCTCCTGCCCGGACACTCTCCTTTCCTCCCTAAGAAACGCTAGTCCCATTGCGACACCTGATGCAAATTCAATAGAGGCAGCAACATCCAGTTGCTGCTCGACAGCATTTTCAGTGATAAAGGCATGTCAATTTGAGTTCCCCTCTTTACCTGAAAGGCAGTCAAGGCATGGCAATCAAAAGGTGGGCCAGCTTCCTGCAGCAACCAGCCTCTGCTGGAGCCCTCTCTGACTGCACTGCCGGGGGGGGGGGTGTCAGGCTGGCGCTTGCATGGTTGTGACACCGTCCCACCTTCATGAAAGTAAACCTCCCCCCGGCAAAGTGCGTGCATGCCAAAATCCAGTGTCTGGTGAGGGGAATTTCACACTGTTGGTACATGAGAAGTGGTGGGGCATATTTCCCCGCGGCAAGAAACTGCGGTGGCCTGGCCTGGTTGCTGCCGTGCATAATAGGTCTCTGCCTTCTTGGCCAATCATCAGCCTGAGCAGCCCCTGTCATCTTAAAGCAAGGGTGATACTCTGTCCCCTGAATAGAAGCAACAGCTGGAGCATCCTGGTGCCTCTCCCTTCCTTGCCCAACTTCACCCCTTACAAAAGGCCTTTTGTGTCAGCCAGTCTGGAATGGCTGCAAGTAGGACTGCAAAGGGAAGGGGGAGACACATCTGACTCGGAGAGAGCCCAACTGCAATGGGCAACAGCAGCTGGCATAAACAGGTGGGCACAGGCGGTGTAGACAGCCCTCTTCCCCAGGCTCCGTTTGCTCAGAAGCTGCTGACTGGGTTCGGAGAAGCGTCAGGAATTATGGAAGCATTTTTGTTTGTGGGGAGGGGAAGCAAATGGGGGAGAATGAGATGGCAGCTGACTCCTTGGTGGTAAAGGCCAGAAGCTTAATTGGAAGCAGCAGTTGGGGAGGCTGGTGGCCAAAAGACAATCCAATGTATATTGTGTATTTTGCGGTATCACGTGCTGCTGATACATTCTGCAAACTTTTCATTCCAAGTTTATGTATGCCAGTGTGCCTTGATAACTTGCAGGTATTGGATTTCCAAGAACACTGATTCATCTGGCCATTCCATCTGGGCCTGCTTGAGACAACTGCATGCAAAGGAGCAGACTGTAGTACTTAGTATGCCTTTTGGTCATTCAAATGAGATCATAATTTTCTTCTACAGCAATTTTTAAAAAATAGAATCATAGAATCATAGAATCATAGAATCATAGAATCATAGAGTTGGAAGGGGCCATACAGGCCATCTAGTCCAACCCCCTGCTCAACGCAGGATTAGCCCTAAGCATCCTAAAGCATCCAAGAAAAGTGTGTATCCAACCTTTGCTTGAAGACTTCCAGTGAGGGGGCGCTCACCACCTCCTTAGGCAGCCTATTCCACTGCTGAACGACTCTGACTGAGAAAAACTTTTTCCTGATATCTAGCCTATATCGTTGTACTTGAAGTTTAAACCCATTACTGCGTGTCCTTTCCTCTGCAGCCAGCAGAAACAGCATCCTGCCCTCCTCCAAGTGACAACCTTTCAAATACTTAAAGAGGGCTATCATGTCCCCTCTCAACCTCCTTTTCTCCAGGCTGAACATTCCCAAGTCCCTCAACCTATCTTCATAGGGCTTGGTCCCTTGGCCCCAGATCATCTTCGTCGCTCTCCTCTGTACCCTTTCAATTTTATCGATGTCCTTCTTGAAGTGAGGCCTCCAGAACTGCACACAGTACTCCAGGTGTGGTCTGACCAGTGCCGTATACAATGGGACTATGACATCTTGTGATTTTGATGTGATGCCTCTGTTGATACAGCCCAAAATGGCATTTGCCTTTTTTACCGCTGCATCACACTGCCTGCTCATGTTTAGTTTACAATCCACAAGTACCCCAAGGTCTCGTTCACACACAGTGCTACCTAGAAGCGTATCCCCCATCCAGTAGGCATGCTTTTCATTTTTCTGACCCAGATGCAGAACTTTACACTTATCTTTATTAAATTGCATCTTGTTCTCATTTGCCCATTTTTCCATTGTGTTCAGATCTCGTTGAACTCTGTCTCTATCTTCCGGAGTATTTGCCAGTCCTCCCAATTTGGTGTCATCTGCAAACTTGATGAGTAGTCCCTCCACCCCCTAGGGATGAGAGTTAACCAAAGTTAAGCTTTTTTAAAGTCTCATTTCAGATTTAAGCATGAGCTTATTCTCTCCCAATGGAATCAGTGAGATTTGGACATTTGCCAAAACATGTACAATGTGCCTGGCAGTAAAGGCATGCCAATTTGAGTTCCCCACTTTACCTGAAAGACAGTCAAGGCATGGCAATCAAAAGGTGGGCTAGCTTGCCTTAGAACCCTACATCCTAAATTCAATTTCACTGATTCCATTTTCGGTAATATCTACATTTTTAAAAACAGAAGGTTCAGACTAAAGAAGTGTCACTGTGTTCATTTGGGAATGTGTGCATAATTTCTGGAGATGTTCAATGTAGCTTTATCAGAGCCGCAACTCTTACATGGCAGATACACTACCCCTCAGAAAGCAGCAACAGAGCACTAACTTTAAATACATCAATAGGGACACCATTCTTTTCAGCAGGCCAAAAAGTCAAATAGATCCTTGGGCCTGGATTCTGCACCGACGTGTAAACAGCGGCTTATTACATAACACACACTGGCATTAGTTACCCTCGTTGTACCTTCTCCTTTTCCTCCCAGCCCACCTGTTCTCTGGCCTTCTGGCCATCTGGGTTTTGACCCTCACTGCTCTCTGCTGCAAGCAGGTCCTCCTCAGACTTCAGTCCATCTGCCTCTAATCCCTGGGGAATAAAAGTGGTGCCAGTTCCAAACATGGGGGTAACCGTTATGGGAATTAGGGTTATGTTTACACAACTTCTCAAGAAGTTTTCTCTTAGTACCCCAACCTGTTATGGCACTATACCATGAGAGAGGGAGGGAGAGAGAGAGAGAGAGAGAGAGAGAGAGAGAGAGAGAGAGAGAGAGAGAGAGAGAGAGAGAGAGAGAGAGAGAATACTCAGATAGTTCAAACCCACCTCTCCTCTCCTCCTTATTCCCAGCCCCATGTGTGGGTTTTTAATTTCAATTCAGGATGTTTACCACACCCCAGTCCTATTGCTGAAGGATCTCTATCCTGACCTCTGTCAAGCTGTTCCTACTCAAATTAAGCCTTGGCTATCAGCCTTCAGTTGTTTATCAGGGAATTATTTGAATTGGCTAGCAATGTACCAGGTTGGCTCACTTGTGAAAGCAAAGGGCTTTGTGTTCTTGGCAGACTTTCCTGCACATGGGCCCTTTTAAGTATTTCTAAAAGCACTCATGCCAGCAACCTGGCGGGGAGTAATCCTACGTCACGCTTCTCCCAGTCTTCATCCAAGGAGTTCAGAGAAGGTACCAGGGTTCTCTCCACCACTGTTTTTCCAGGCTTCCCCATGAAGTGGTCAGGTCTGCCTTTCTCAACTTTCTTACCATTGAGAAACCCCTGAAATATTCTTCAGGCTGTGAGAAACCCCAGAAGTAGTCTGATCATGCAGCATAGGGATGGGAAGCATAGCTGTGTACATGCCAACCTGGAGCCCCTCCCCTTCCCATCACAGCAGCATTTGACAAGGTAGATCATGAGCTTCTTGCCTGCTATCTTGTCGATGTAGGAATCCAAGGGGCTTCCCTTCAAGTGGATTACTTTTCTCCATGGTCAAGGGCAGAGAGTCTCAATCAGGAAGGGTCTGTCTCACTACTGCAAACTTCCACAGGGTGCAATTCTCTCCCCGTCATTATTTAACATCTTTATGCACCGGCTAGTTCAGAGCTTTGGCCTTGATTGGCACCAATATGTGAATGACACCCAGGTCTATCTCCTGATGGACAGTCGTCCAGATGCCCCTCTGAGCGTACTGGTCCAGTGTTTGGAGGCGGTGACGGAGTGGCTGAAAGCAAACCATCTCAAACTGAACCCTTCAAAGACAGAGGTCCTCTGGCCTGGGAGGAAAGGGCCAGAGCAGAAAGCATGCCTTCCTAGGCTGGATGGGGTGCAGCTGCATGGCCAGGAACATGCATGGCCAGGAACATGTATCACAACTGCATGGCCAGGAACATGGGAGTGATTTTTGATGCCTCCTTAACGATGGAGGCTCAAGTCACAAAAGTAACTCAGCAGGCATTTTCCCATCTACACCAAGCTAGGCTACTACCACCTGACCTGCCCACAGAGCACCCACACAACGGTCACCTCCAGGCCCAATTACTGTAGCTCACTCTATGCAAACCTACCTTGACCCTGCTTCGGAAATCAGCTGGTCCAAAATACGGCTGTCCAGGTTCTCACATAGACACTGTGGAGAGCCCACATAAGACCAGTGTTGCGGCAGCTGCATTGGCTTCCAGTCAAATTCTGGATCCAGTTAAAGATTTTGGCCTTAATCTTCAAGGCCTTAGGTGGTCTGGTTCCTGCGTATCTGAGGGGCTGCCTCTCTGAATATGTTCCCCAGAGAGCTCTTCAATATAGTTACACTGATCAACTAAGGATCCCTGAACGTTTGGCCCCAACCAGAGCCAGGGCCTTTTCAGCCGTGGCTTCTGCCTGGTGGAATGAGCTCTCAGGGGAGATCAGGGCCCTATCTGAGCTTGCTAAGTCCTGCGGGGCCTGTAAGATGGAGCTCTTCCGCCAGGCTGATGATTGAGGCCAGCCAGAAAATCCTTACGTCTAAATTCTGGGCCTCCCTCCCTCCCTCCTCTCCCTCCCTCCCTCCTCTCTCCCTACCCCCCCTTTTCCCTCCTACTTCTCCCTACAATCAACATCTTTGCTGGCTGAAACTACTATCAATCTCAGTCATTATTGTTGGTGCTGACAGTGGTTTTAGCTGTGATTTTAAAGTTTTATTGATTTGATTTTATGTACATTTTTATTTTATGATCTATCTCAATTTTTGTTCACCAGCCCAAGATGGCAACATCTTAGAGGGGTGGTATATAAATCACTAAATAAACAAATCCCCTGCAGGCCCATCATTGGCCATTTTGGGAGGGGTGGGGTTGATGATCATATATGGTCATATCACCCAATAAACATTACAGAAATGTAAAAATATATTTTAAAATACTTAACTCCCACCCATTCAGGAAGCCCTTCCCCAGGGTTTCCTGAGACCCTGCTTGAGAGTGCCTGAGAGCAGCTGCTCTGTAGTCACCCAGTGTACTTTCTGTCTGCCTGGGGATTTGAACTCATGGCTCACGAGCTGAAGTCCAGTGCTCTTACACAGTAGTAGCTCTCCTGTTGGTTCACCAGAGTTATCATCTGAGATCTGTTCTGATTTATGCAAACAGTGTCACGTGCCAAGCTGTTCATGCAAAACCCCTTGCCACAAGAGGTGTAGCGATTTTTGCCAGTCTCAGACAACTGTTTTTTTCCAGCAGGGTCTGGGGGCAACTCCTTGTCACCACTGGCTTCCTTCAGTTGTCACTCGGGGGCTCTGTAGGGGTGGTTAAAATGTCTGTAGGATGTGAGAAACCAGGTATATAATAGGATTCAACCTGCTTACGCCAGTTTTAGCAGCAGCAGCAGCAGCAGCACTCCCACCCCCACGTTCTTCATTGGTATGAATTTCCTGGAAGCCCTTGATCTCCAGCTGTGAGCCACGGCCTGCTTAAAGACCTCTGGAAAGAACTCCCTCAAAGCCTGAGCGAAGGCAAGGGCCTTGTGTGGTCCACTCTCACGGCCAGCAGGCTGGAACAGCGGTGGGAGGCTTGCTGCTCCGTTGCCCACATTAGGCCTGCGGTTTCTGAGAAAATGCTCGCTCCTCCCAGAGGCTGCTCAGCTCAAGAATGGCAATGGCTAGGCGGGAAAGAGCAGCATCTCCTGGGGACAGGGTTGCTTGGTTGGATCCAGCAAATGGAATCGACACACCATGCCAAAGGAGGACAGAGAGTAGCAGCTTTCAGACTCCTTCAGGTACAGAAAAGCAGCATATAAGAACCAACTCTTCTTCTCCTGGCCTGTCGACTTGAAGCACTCACCAACAGAGACCTCTCCCAACTCTGGAAAACCCCATAGGGAATTAATATTAGGAGGGGATTGTTAATGAAAGATTTTTTTTATTGTATTGTTATTTTAATATGTATTGTTTTTAGAAGTCAACTGCCCTGAGCTAACAGGATGGGGCCGTGTACAAATAAAATGTTTATTTCAAGCTCATCCCGGAAAGCTGAATTCCCCGTGACTGGTTATTACTGAAGGAAGATGTGTATGCCTTCATGTGACCATTGCAAATGACTGTCCTTGGTGGGTGATACAATCCATCCCCTCCTCATAGTCATTTTGAAACTATAACCGCCAGAAAGAAATCTCATATACATGGAAAGATGAGTGTTTCTCTTTTAATGCAGATGTTTGAAGAAAGCAAATCACTTGATGGCAAGCAACCCACACCCACCCCCCAAAAAACTCGCAAGAATGAAATTGGCCAGAGCAGAATCCACATGGAATATGAGATTACGGTTTGACGCACACTGCGTGGGACTAAAAAGGTGTGGCTGTGATTTGGAAAACACTTTCATCTCCTAGAGACACTTTCCCTCCTCCCCCACTACGTGAAGGTACCAAGAGGCCTATGCAGAGCCATCCTAGTCCTGCTAAGGGAGAAATTGTTCCCATTGCTCCACGTAAATAATCATTTACAGAGAACTGGAACTTACTGAACTGGAATGAGAGAGCCATGGTGGGTGACTACACCCATTTTCAAATCCCCACTCAGGCATGAAGCTCACTGGGAGGACCATGGGACAGGGACCTTCTCTCAGCCCAACCTCATGTGGTCCCTGTGAAGGAAAAAGGTGGGGAGGACCCTGCATATGACACTGAGCCCCATAATGGGAAGAGGAGGGTACAGACATGCAACAGATCGAGTGGGATAAAGAGTCAGTGGAAGGCCAATATTTCATGTAGAGCAAAATACATTAAGTACAAGAAGCTCAGATCAAATGAGTTTTACTTCCACTTTATTTAACACGCAGGGAGAACAGTGGCGTGCCTTCACCTTTTACTCAGAGCTAAGGGATATTGTACTTGTTTGGACGCTGCTGTGGCTAGTCTTTTTTTGGCCAGTGGAATATTGTGCCAGGGAGCACTACCATGGGAGCAAGATTGTCACAGATCCCCCTTGGCCACTGTTTGTTAGGCTCCCTGCTTCTCCTCAAGCCTGAACTGGCTGAGAGCAGCCGGAGGAGGCGGGAGATGATGCTTAGTCTGGCAGCCGCTTCCCTGCCATTCTGAGCCAGCCCCCTTCTTCATTAGTTCCAATACAGTCTTCTTCCAGACCTAGAGCCAGCAGGACAGCTTTGCTGGAATTCAGTCCACTGGCACTTGAGGCTCACAGCAGCTCTGCCAGCCAGCAAGAAACCTGGTAGAGTTCAAAGCTTTATGAGCAAAGAGCAATGCTGCCACCTGGCGTTCACTAGCTAAAAGTAGCTTAAAGGGCCCAGAGAAATAACTTTCTAGAATTAAAACAGTGAACAGCAGCTCTATTTTTCATTTTGCCTTGTTCTATTTCCATAATCCTGCTTTCAGTCTGCTTAAAGATTAAAGCTTGTCTTCAGGAAGCCACATTCAAAGCAGGTCACTAACCAACCAAGAAGGGCAATAAAAATAAAACTATTCTTATATTAATATATTTGCAAAGCAGTAACCTGAGATCATGGGAAACTAGAGTTAAAAGCATATGTTTGCTCCTCAGTGGGAAACATTTGTGTCCTCAGACAACAAAAATTAAATCTGCTTATTTTACTACCGTTGTGCTGAGTGTTTAGTTCAGTAGCAGACCCTAAGCTGACTTAGGCTCAAAGACCTGAGGCAGGGCTGCAAGTTTTCTGGAAGCAGTCAAAACTCTTTCCGCCTGCAGGTGCACAGAATACTGCTAACATGCTATGAGGCATTCATTTGTTTAATTTTTTTGAGAAATGCTCAATATACCTGAAAGCAGAACAAAAAGGCCTGGTAAAGGAGTCACCACCACAGTGTCATTAGCTGTAGAAGCAAACACACTCACTCCAGAGGTAGGTGTATCTCTATTTATTAACTCTACCAACATTGCAAGTTGAGCTGAAGAGGCAGCTCTGCTATCTGAGTTGAAGTGGTTATCAATACAGACTCATTCCGCAGGAGTCCCAAGGCAATGGAGAGGCAGGTCCCTGAAGCAAAGCACCCAGGCCACTGACAGTGTGGATAGAGGAATTAAAAAGATTTGGCGCATGAAACTGGGCAGGAAGGCAGCCCCCTCCAGAAGATGATAAGTTGGCTAAGAGCTGGAATGCCCTCATAACAGAAAATAAAATGGCCGGCAGATAAGAGAGCCAAGCAGAGCCTGAGCCAATAGCACTTTTGCCGTTACAAATTCTACCTTGTTAAAAGCTTGCCAGCATGCTGATCTGTATGGTGACTTCTAACATGCGGTGCTCAGAAAAACCTTTTCCATCCCAAGGAGATGCTGAAAAAAGCAACCTCGGCAAGGCTTGTGGACATCTTC
The DNA here is from genome assembly GCF_049243985.1 of Paroedura picta. Classification (NCBI taxonomy): domain Eukaryota; kingdom Metazoa; phylum Chordata; class Lepidosauria; order Squamata; family Gekkonidae; genus Paroedura; species Paroedura picta. The sequence continues at coordinate 72,566,598 of NC_135369.1, forward strand.
CAGTTCCACAGTTTGGCTCTTGAAATGGGAACAGGTATTATTTTGGCAATTCTTTTCCCTTCAAAACTTGCCTCATCCTATTCTGAGTACAGGAGCAGTTTGGGAACAAAAGACAGCAGCAAGGTGGACAAATGGACCTTGCAGCTGTGGTGGTGGTGGGGGGTGTTTTGAGTAGTACACACCTCTGTATCCTGCCACCAGAGTGACCGTTCTCAGCTAGCCAAGAACCCTAAGATGTTACATAAATCTTACATCCATCTCTCTCACAATCATGGGCTAATGCTGGCACAGAAGCCTGTCTAAAACTCGGCAGCCGAGGGATACACCAGGCAAATTTACATTCTCTTTTTTGTGTAGGGTTTATTTTGAACCTTCCTTTGCAGCAAAATTAGAGAGCAGTGACTCTAGCTCTCAGAACAGATAGACAACCAACAGCACAGGCTTCCCCTTTCAGAGCAAAGGAACCCCTGCAATTTGTGTCTCTGCTGACTGGTGGGCTCCTCACTCCCCTCCCAGTGGCCTTTAAGGGCAGAGATTCTATTCCACATAAAAGCAACACCAGAGACTGCTTTGAGGTTAAGCCTGAAAGAAGATTCCACTCCAGTGGCACCTGACTATAGTGGGAGGACTTGGAAATTCACCAGAACACCTACTGAACGGTGAATTCTAGCAAAGACCCTGTCAGACCTATGGGAGAAGGAGAAGTGCAGCATGAAATACTCTGCACTGACTAAGTATGAGGAGGGCACCTGAGTGGAACACACTCCACCATTTATTTAAATACACTGTGTATATTTCCAGGGGTAAAGTTCCGCTGAATAGAAAGGAATGGGCCCCTGAGTAGACCTGCTTAGGATGGCTCCTGATGTGTCCTGCATGTGGCCACTGGGGCACTCTTGGGCAGACTGCAGGCTCGAGGTTGGAGGCTTTCACAGCTCTGTTTCCTTTTAGCGCCTCCAAGTGATGGCGGAGGAGGACATGAAATGGAGACTGGGAAGAGGCTGCCCCAACTGCTTTGATTCCTCTCCAGTTTGAAAAAGCTGCAATTCCTGTCCTGGTGCAAACAATTTGAGGACTCCTGAGTGCCTGGGAAGGAGGAAGCTACCACAGCTGCCCGTTTTCCTCCTCCTATCCTGGCCACTGGTGCTGAGATGTTCCCCCTACCTGTCTCCAGGATTGCTTTGGGTCACCTGTCCCCAGCAACTCCCACAACGGGCCTTGACTTAAGAAGCAGCAGCAGCAGCCCTGGTGTTTTGTACCCCACTTTTTAATACCCAAAGGCATCTCAAAGCAGCTTATAATCGCCTTCCTTTCCTCTCCTCACAACAGGCACCCTGTGAGGCAGGCGGGGCTGGAACTGACCCAAGGTCACCCACCTGGCTTCATGGGACAGAGTGGGGAACCAAACCAGATTAGAGGCCACTACGCTTGGCCACCACACCACGCTGGCTCTCAAGGAGAAGCAAGCAGACACTCTGAATCACAGCTAGCACCACATGGTAGATTTTGGTGGCCTTAAGTAGGCGACCTGGAAGAGGAGGGACCACCTTAAATGCTTCCATGCAAAGAGAGGATGGGAACAGTATTGGGGGCCTGGCAGATATATGGCCATGCTACCCCTCTCCTGGCTGTTCTCTCTCATTTCAGAATGCACGCCTAGAGTTATATTAGGGATGCATCTCACTATTTAATCTGCTACAGAGTTTACTTACTAGAAAAACAGCAAAGCACTGCTGGCTGCAAAGCCCATCAGAGAAGGGAAAGTGAGGTTTTCTTGCAGGATCCAGCTCAGAAGCAGCAACCAGGGAGGAGGAAGAGAAAACAACAGGCCCAGCCCCTCTGCTTTGAGGTAGGGCCCCTCCCCCTGGCAAGTGCAACTACACTAAGACCTGCATGCGTCTGTGCCCCCAACCCCCCAGCGTGCATCTGTGTCCTTCTCACATCTTTGCCCAGCTCACAAACCACACTCCCAGCAGGAAACAGCTGCCTCTCTCTGCCCTGCTCCCAGAAATAACTCTAGTTCCTGGACAGGGGATTGTGGGGGAGCTTAATCCTGGGGTGCCAATAGGCTTGCAGTCAAGAGGAAAAGAAGCAGTCTCTGGGCTCAGCATAGGTGGGGGTGGGGGCAGAATGAGGGGTCATTCTGTGTCGGACAGTCTGACGTGAAGGAGGCACTTGGGGCAGCCCAGTCCAATGGGGTCTTCTCAGCTTGCTCCATCTGTGCTTTAGCCGCACATTGTGAACATCAGCCACTGTGGACAAAACAAGGTGGGACTGTAAATAAGGTTGCCAGGTCTACTGGCCCAGGCAGGGCACCCCTGCTTTCTGGGTGGACCTTGCCCCCCCCCCCCCAAACTCATCTGAACCCAGAAAACTGCCACAACAAGCTGTCGTCATCTGGAAGTGACCTTGGCACATCAGGGTTCTCAGGGGTGGGGTGGGGAGAGCACCCTGGTTGGGGGCAAAACTCTATGAAGCAAATTCCACTATACTGTTTTGGCCAAAGCCAGAGTGTCACCCCCTGATGGCTCTAACATCACTTCTGGGTGATGTCAGAATGTTGCTCTTCCCTACTTCCAGATCACTCCCACTCATCTCCCAAAGGCAGGGAAAATAACTGTGTGACTCAATAAATCTTGCAGACAACAGAGGAATTCCTATGTTCCTACTAGACTTTAACATTAAACATGAAGAGAAGTTCTTGCCTTAAGAATCTTTAATATATGCAGAACAAGATTAGATTCCTAGGTAATGTCTAGTTTTGCTTCAGTTCTGCAATAATAACTGCATGCAGCCAAAAACTTCAAACAGAGCACAAGGTCTCTTGGGAACAGAACAGAGTCTGAGCAGCAATGCGGCTGCTGTATGACTGAACGGCTAACCACTGTGGCAGACCCTTGTGAAGTTATCATGGTCACTGCCAAGGGCTGAAATTTCCTTGCTGAAAACACACCCATCTTACATCTGCAACAGCAGATTTTTCATCAGAGCTCCTAGGCCCATCATCCTTTTAAACTAATTAACAAATGCCAGTTAAAAAATTAAGTTGTCAGCAGCCAAGAAGTGGATAGGAGTGGTGAGTTATCAGGAAGCTGGAGATGCCCCCCCTCCCTGCCCCTTTGGGCTCCATTGCATTTGGATCTGTGTGTCCTGAAACCTTTCCAGGAGATCTGCCCCCTGGACAGTCTGAGTTTCTCCTGACAAAAGGTAGCTCCATCCCTGCCCTCATACCAGCATACTCATAATGCAAACCCAAACGTTCTGTCACTTTCTTACCTCACCAAGATTCATCTCAGCAACGCCAGTACTTTCAGGATCCATACTCTGAAAGAATCCTGCAAAGTTTGAAGGGAAAACAAGCACAAAAATTGTAATGGCACGCATAACTAAGACCAGTACTCCCAGTGAAAGTGCCTCAAAGTCAGTTCCCTTCACACCATGCTTCTTTGAGGCATAGTACTCAGTTTGCAGTCTACTAGCCATGGTGCATTCTTTCTTGACACAAGAAGTAGGTGGACAGTCGGTTATAAACCGGGTAAGGCCTATATCTCAGTCCCAGAGGATGGCAGAGGAGACCTGGAAGGTCTCTAATGGGAAACAGCTCTTTGGGCCAGTTCACCCCACGAGCTACCCTGTCCATCTTCTCTACCTCAGTGCAGTAGTCTACCTGGAACATCTTGGGGGTGTGTAACATGGCCATCCCATGACTGCTGCAATCCCTGTGAGGGAGATGGGCAAGCCTGCCTGGAGGCACTTTGCTACACTCTTCTGGATCCACAAACGGCCCCTGGAGAGGGCTGCCTCTGCAGCACTTACTGAACATCGTCTCCAGCTTGACTAAACAGCAGACAAAGTTATCGAAGTCCACACCCAGCGACTCATCAGCGTAACGGGCCACCAACACCTGGTGCAGCTTGTTGTCCAATTTGAAGCCTGAGAGAGAAAGAAATGGGTCACTGGTCTACCCTGAAAGCTAAACCACAGAAGCCCACTGGGAGTCAGAAACTGAGCTTGAGTGTCCCCGAGAACTCAGGTTCAGAACAATCGGATGAGATCCAGCCACTGACCGTCTCATTGGGATTTCAAAAGGGTTAACGTCTCGAGACTCTTGATGCACTTTCTACCAACCACATGACTACAGGTCCCAAGAAAAGAGAGGAACCAATATCAAGTATTTAAAGGCCCTCAAATTGGGGTCACTGGGGGGGGGTGTGAAGTTCTGAATTTTCTGTGTTGTGCAGGGGGTTGGACTAGATGACCCTGGAGGTCCCTCCCAACTCTATGATTCCGCTTTCATACAGCCGATCTGAGAGACAGAATTGCTGACAGGCTGTGCCCTCGGTTTCTGACAACAGGACCTCATCCTGATCGCAGCCAGCTCCCCTGATGAGAGTCTAGCTGTCAGTTCACAGAAGCTAACCACGAACGTTCCAGTCATTTCCGCAGTGAGGCCTCCCAGCATCACCAAAGCTTACTGTTTGGTCACCTTCCCTTCCCAGGCTTACCAGCCGATTCCAGAGCCAGCCGCATCTCGTAAGCACTCATAGTGCCTGACTTGTCTATGTCGTGCTGGCGAAAGATGTTCTGTGTGGACAGAGGAAGGAGGAGGAGGAGGAGGTGAGGGGCCATGTCCTTTCCCCACACTCCTTAGCCATCATTCCAGTCTTCCTCCTCCCCATGAATCTGATGAGCCAGGAATGAACCTCTTACCAGCCAGGCCCTGATCTTGTTCCACAGTATCTGAAACTCCACAATTCCCAGGCGAGCACTGCCATCTTTCTGGAGAGCAGAAGAGTCAAGGAGAGCCTTCCCCCACCCGCAAAAAGCAAGACTTGGGGAGGAGGTGGCAAATAGAGGAGGAATGCCGATGCTCTGGCTCAGAGCCCACAGACTGTAACCCAGAAAGGACTTTGATTTACTGGGCAAGCCCCCATCCCCTCGGACCCAGGAGACTCTGATGAGGCGGCTAATCAGGATTGCACCCAGACCTACTTTTCCATCACTGAAAAGTAGTTAACGGATTGCTAAGAAAGGCTGTTCTTGAGGGATCCTAAGGCACACATGAGAGAGGGAAGGGTCCACTGCACGAAGGGGGAATGGGTGGAAACTGCTAATTCAGTTTAGATCCGGCTCTTATTTAAAGGTCTGCCATCTGTCACCTTGGAGGTGACCACACTTTAGTGCTGCCCTGTACAACTGAGCAAAGCACTCTGGGGTTACGTTAGCTTAAGAACTGATTCAGCAGCATCTCTGTAGTGGTAAGGAGTGCGGACTTCTAATCTGGCATGCCGGGTTCGATTCTGCGCTCCCCCACATGCAGCCAGCTGGGTGACCTTGGGCTTGCCACGGCACTGATAAAACTGTTCAGACCGGGCAGCGATATTAGGGCTCTCTCAGCCTCACCCACCCCACAGGGTGTCTGTTGTGGGGAGAGGAAAGGGAAGGCGACTGTAAGCCGCTTTGAGCCTCCTTCGGGTAAAGAAAAGTGGCATATAAGAACCAACTCTTCTCCTTCTGGGGGTGGGGCATCAGAAAGCGATTATGTACTTTCCAGACCCTGTTAACAAGGCCATGACTCAGTGCTGTCAAGATCAGTTCCTGGTGCCAGGACAATCAATACTTCGGCTCAGGATCTGATGCCTTGCCCTGTTAAACAGCTTCCTGCTACCAAAGTATCAGGATGCCCCTTTCCTACAGCATCAACGATTCTCTGGAAACAGAAAACTTGAACCTGGGTGACTGGTTCTGTTGTCCCCCCTCTTGTTCCTTGGGTCTAAACTGCTGTGTCCATAATTTGTGGACCTTTTGGACTGGCACCACCCTGTTGTGCTCAGCATTGTCTAGTCCAAGAGGGGCGCATAACAATCAATGAAATAAATAATAAAGAGTCACAAACTCCTGTGAACAGCTTCACCGCAAAGCTACTGACTCAAAGCATAGGAGATGTTTGACAACAGGATGGGTATTCCAGCCTAGTTTAAAGTTGCATGCTTTGCGCAAGTAGCTTTTCTATACAACAGCCAAAGGCAGCCCTACAACTGAGGCGGAGGACACTGTGCAACCATCTCCAACAGTTCTGTCATCACGAGCCACAATGCACTCAGGCTGCCGAAAGGCAACGTGTAGCACCCTGTGCCAGAAATTGTGCCCTTTGAGCATATCTATGCCCCTCCCGTTCTTTAACTCGGGAACTGCTCATTTCTCTGCTTCCACTCCTCCCCTGAAAAGAGGATACGTCCATCAAGTTAACCATGCTGCGGCAGGAATCCATACTGAACCCGTCTGTCTTCAGGTCTTTGTCTGAGGGAAGGAGGAAAGAGAGGAACACTCAGTTCAGAAAGCACATCCCAGCTAGCACTTGCATGAGGCAGGTGGGGTGAAAAATGCAGCCACTGCTCTCCCTCCCCCCTGCAGGGTGAACGGTTGAAGAAGCAGCTCTTACGCCTGCTGACAACTCTGTTCAGGATAGTCCGGAGCTCAAACACACTGATTTCCATGTCCTGGAGGGAAGGGAGAGGAGAGCATGAATCACTTCTCTGTTCACTGCAGAAGGCCCCAGTTCCTGCTCTGCGTGCAATTCAGGATAAATAAAGAGCTGCTGAGTATTTATGACACAGAAACCCAAATGTTTGTTAAAAGACTTCCATCCTGTGGGATGCAGCTTTCCCTGAACAGTAACTTCTTATTGCATGGAATGTCTAAGGATATCATCATCTTCTGAAGCAGTCTGTTCAGAATCCTTTAGGCACTGCTAATAGTAAGGAATGATTCTGGACAGCTCTGACGTGCCCCATTCATCATTGGTGTGTGGTCTTTTCTCTTCATGTTAATCCTGGGAGGACACAAGTGAAGCTGAAAGAGGGTTGTCTTGGAGACATCTTCATATGAGCTTCCTGCTCAATGTAGTGCTTTGTTCACAACATAACCTGGCTGTCATTGACTTGCTCACTTCCACTGTATCAGGGCCATCCGCTGCTCTTCAACTATTGCTACCACCGGGATGTGGGGGGGGGGGGATTCACAGAAATGTGTCATCATGGCACTTACCTCTCCTGCAAGTTGTTGGAACATGTTCCGGAAGTTCTCATCCACATCATCCTCAGAGATTTCCTCCTGAGGAGGCACAAACCAGGAGCAGCAGATTAAACGATCCATTTCAGACTCTAGAACTGAGTTTCAAAAACTTGCACCAAGAACAGTTCATGACACTCCTATCATTAACAATCACTGAGTTAGTTCATCCTTGTATTCAAGCAGCTGGTTTCCTCCTCCCCTCAATTCTGTCCACACCTGTAACTTCCCTCCCAGTCCATTTTAACCAGCAAGGCTTTTCTGGACCATTACTCTTTTGAATTAAGGGGACAGGATGCAGATTATCATAGCCTAGGAAGCCAGGAGCCATTGTAAGACCACTATCAATCTAGCTCTGTACTGAGTGGCAACACTCCTCCAGGTTTCCAAGCAGAAAACAATCTTTCCCAGAACCTGCTACTTTAGATCCTTTCACGGGCTGAACCTGGCAAAATGTGTCTCCAGTCATGGCCATTTCCATTCCCTGAGGACGGAGACCATCCAGACACTAGTCCCTGTGAAATGTCATACTAAAGGTAGCAGAGCAGAAAAGTGCAACTCATTAGCAACGTTCCCCCTGGGTTTTGTCTGGGGCCCTTACCTCATCTGGCAAATCTGCCGAAATCTCCTCATCCAACTCCCTAAGGAGGCAAAACACACTGTAAGCAAAGGCTCAAACACAGGGGAGACTTTTAGAAAAGAGAAGAGGGTTTGGCAGAGATATGCTTTGCTATCACTTGCAGAAGTTTGCCAAAGTATCAGCCAAACATGTCAAGTCATTACAGGGATGACAGCACCGGGTGGCTCCACTAAGTCAGAGGCCCCCAGCATCAAAAGCTTGAATTAGTTTCCCCACCTCCTAGCACGGCTGCCTTCTGGAATTATCCCAGCCACCCCAATAGATGCAGGAGGAATCCAACGTCCTGGGTAAACTCATGGATCCCTTTGCTGTTTCCCATAAGACTGGTCCAGTGCACGGACTTACTGTGTGTCTGACTGCTTTTCCGTGAAGACACGCAGAACGAAATCCGCTTCTTTGTTGGGCTCAAATGTCGAGGGGACTATGATGTACTCGCCAGGGGGCAGGCGGATGTGGTTGCTCACCTCCCGCAGGTTGATAAAGGTCTCTGAACGTGCCCGAGACTGGTTCCTCAGGAAGAAATCCTTCTTCAAGTGGACACTCTGGCAGCCCTGGGACTAGGAGACAAACAGACCAAGCCTCCTACACAATGGTGCAGACAGGTCTGACCCCACTTGATGAGGCCTGAAGCGGACAAAAACACACACCCAGAGAAGTAAAACTCAAGCAAGAAGGCAGGCCTCTGGAATGTTTAAAAAAAATGCTTCTTTGACTGTGGCACGGTTGCAGACAGGCACCTTACAAAAACACACACACAAACAAGCATATCTTGCACCAATATGACAAACCTGAACCCTGAAAACAGAATTTTGAGAAGTAAGGAAATGCGTACATTTTCTCATTTTGTACAAATTATTTGTATCAAACAGGGCAGGTATCTTTGGTGAAGAAATTGGGCTTTTCTCTGACTTCCTCTGCACCCAGGGGATCTGGGTATTTACATCAAAACAAGTGAAAAGAACTGTCCCAGAACTCCTTCCAAAACTATTAGCTGAGATAAATGTTTCTGGCTCAACCCCTTCAAGTTAGCTTTGAGTTTTCCATTTTCATACACATGTCAGTAATAATTTTTTGTGACTCAGGACATACCTCCTCAGGAACCTAAGAAGAGGGAGAAAAGAAAGAAAATATTAGGAATTAATTCTTGATTAAACTATATTGGTCAGAAGGCCACCAGGAGAACTTGTGGGATTACCTCGTAGACTGCAAAGCCAATGGTATGCATGTCTCCTCCGACCTGGCGCTCTTTTCGCCGGTGTTTTTGCATCAGAGCCACTAAGAAGCTGCAAGCGAGCTCATCATCATCCGGGTCATCGTCCTCTTCCAAGAGCTTGATTTTGAACTGTGGATTAACCCAGAATGTGGCTGCAGGGAAAAAAGAAGACCGAGGTGATGCATGATGCTCCTCGGCTTCAGGTCACACAAGCCAATGCTTGCTTTCTACCACTGTCAACCCTGCTTAGCTTCTGAGTTCTGGTGGGAGTGGGCCTGCCTGAGCTATCCAAGGTATCTGAGATGGAACCTCAGCAGGCTACAGATACAATTGGGTATTATAGCCACACAGAGAGAAAGATGCAGCACTGAATTCTGTGCTAGCAATTCATCACCGAGATAGACCAGAGACTGGAGGCAGCACAGAAGACTAGAATTACCTGGATGGTTCCTGCAGCCCCCAGCTGTACTGCCCCGGCGCCAGCTGCCTTCAAACAGAGTGGTGTGCCATTTGCTCAAATCGTCCTTGGTCAGAGCATCCGGAGAGAGGTTACAGATCTCCAGCCTAGAGAATTCACGCATGAAGTCTCGGAAGGACATCCTGCAGGGACAGAAGCAGCAGTGAGGCTGGAGAGAGACGTGGTTAGCTGAATGTAATAAATAAATAAATGTCACGGTGCAGCTGCTCAGAGAACTTCCCGCATGGCTGTTATTCATCCACCCACGAGACGGAAACTCCAGTGGCAACTCATTGGCTTTAAGTCCTTCTGACTGGATTCCTGTAGAGTCATTCCCCATTAAAACCACCAGGAAAAGTCGTGGGGGTAGGGGGGGCACCCAACACTGCTCCAGGCATGGAGAAGCCCTGCTAATGCAGGTGTCTGTGAGATGGGTTTGAGCTACTGCCAGGGCAAGATGGCTAGGCATGTGCTAGAGGCTTTTGCTTTCGGTCTGCTCTTTCTCCTTACCACCCTCCATATAGGGGCAGCACTTTTCCCAAGGCCATTTTGGCTTCCAAGTCTGCCCCTCTACAGTAGTGGTCCCCAACCTTCTTGTAGTGGTGCTAACACGCACATGCAGAGCTGCTGCGCGTGCGTGTTTTCACCAGCAGGGGCGCAAACACGCATGCACGGCAGCTCCACGCATGCGTGTTTGCGGCGCTGGCGTGCCAGCAGCTGCGCCTGCCTCTTCCCCCCCCTTACTGCAGGGGGGGGGAGGCTGGCGCGGCCGCTGGCAGCCCGGTACCATGGCCTGGTACCTGGCCGGGGACCGGGAGTTGAGGACCCCTGCTCTACAGTACTAACATCATGCAGTTCAGGATATGAGGATGTACAATGGAGAATGGCTGCTGCCATGTACCCCAGGTGTTGTTGTTAGGTGCAAAGTCGTGTCCGACCCATCGCGACCCCATGGACAATGATCCTCCAGGCCTTCCTGTCCTCTACCATTCCCCGGAGTCCTTTTAAGTTTGCACCAACTACTTCAGTGACTCCATCCAGCCACCTCATTCTCTGTCGTCCCCTTCTTCTTTTGCCTTCAATCGCTCCCAGCATTAGGCTCTTCTCCAAGGAGTCCTTCCTTCTCATGAGGCGGCCAAAGTATTTGAGTTTCACCTTCAGGATCTGGCCTTCTAAGGAGCAGGCAGGGCTGATCTCCTCTAGGACTGACCAGTTTGTTTGCCTTGCAGTCCAAGGGACTCGCAAGAGTCTTCTCCAGCACCAGAGTTCAAAAAACTCAATTCTTTGATGCTCGGCCTTCCTTATGGTCCAACTTTCAAAGCCATACATTGCAACTGAGAATACCATAGCCTTGACTAAACGCACTTTTGTTGGCAGGGTGTTGTCTCTGCTTTTTAGGATGCTGTCTAGATTTGCCATAGCTATCCTGCCCAGGAGCAAGCGTCTTTTGATTTCTTTGCTGCAGTCCCCATCTGTAGTGATCTTGGAGCCCAGGAAAATGAAATCTGTTACTACCTCCATTTCTTCCCCATCTATTTGCCAGGAATTGAGAGAGCCGGATGCCATGATCTTTGTTTTCCTGATGTTGAGTTTCAAGCCAACTTCTGCACTCTCCTCCTTCACCCGCATCAACAGGCTCTTTAGTTCCTCTTCACTTTCTGCCATTAGAGTGGTATCATCTGCATATCTAAGGATGTTGATATTTCTCCCTGCAATCTTGATCCCAATTTGTGATTCCTCTAACCCCGCATTTCTCATGATGTGCTCCGCATACAAGTTAAATAAGCAAGGCGACAGTATGCAGCCTTGCCGAACTCCTTTCTCGATTTTGAACCAATCAGTGATTCCATGCTCGGTTCTCACTGTTGCTTCTTGACCTGCATCTAGGTTTCTCAAGAGACAAATAAGATGCTCTGGTATTCCCATCTCTTTAAGAACTTGCCACAATTTGTTGTGCTCCACACAATCACAGGCTTTAGCATAGTCAACGAAGCAGAAGTAGACGTTCTTCTGAAACTCCCTAGCTTTCTCCATGATCCAGCGTATGTTGGCAATTTGATCTCTAGTTCCTCTGCCTCTTCGAAATCCTGTCTGTACTTCTGGAAGTTCTCCCATATATTGCTGGAGCCTAGCTTGTAGGATTTTGAGCATAACTTTGCTAGCATGAGAAATGAGTGCAATGGTGCGGTAGTTTGAACATTCTTTGGCATTGCCCTTCTTTGGGATTGGAATGTAAACTGACCTTTTCCAATCCTGTGGCCATTGTTGAGTTTTCCAAATTTGCTGGCATATTGAGTGTAGCACTCTGTATAATTTTGCCACCTTTTAAAAATCTGTTTTGCTTCTGTGAGGTCCCTACCATTTTGGTCCCGTATCAGACCCATCTTCGCATGAAACGTTCTCTTCATATCTCCAATTTTCTTGAAAAGATCTCTGGTCCTTCCCATTGTATTATTTTCTTCTTTTTATTTGCACTGTTCATTTAAGAAGGCATCCTTATATCTTCTAGCTTTACTCTGGAATTCTGCATTCAATTGGGTGTATCTTTCTCCCTTGCCTTTCACTTCCCTTCTCTCCTTAGCTATTTGTAAAGCTTCCTCAGACAGCCATTTTGATTTCTTGCATTTCTTTTTCTTTGGGATGGTTTTAGTTGCTATCTCTTGTACAATGTCGCGAACCTCCGTCCATAGTTCTTCAGGCACTCGGTCTATCAGATCTAATTCCTTAAATCTATTTGTCACCTCTACTGCATATTCGTCGGGGATATGATTTAGTTCATACCTGAGTGGCCTAGTGCTTTTCCCTACTTTCTTCAATTTAAGCCTAAATTTTGCAACAAGAAGCTCATGATCTGAACCACAATCAGCTCCTCGTCTTGTTTTTACTGACTGTATAGAACTTCTCCATCTTTGGCTGCAGAGCACATAGTCAATCTGATTTCTGTGTTGACCGTCTGGTGATGTCCATGTGTAGAGTCGTCTCTTGGGTTGTTGGAAAAGAGTGTTTGCTATGACCATTGTATTCTCTTGACAAAATTCTACCAGCCTGTGCCCTGCTTCATTTTGTACTCCAAGACCAACTTGCCTGTTATCCCGGTTATCTTTTGGCTTCCTACTTTAGCATTCCAATCCCCCATGATGATAAGCACAGAGTCACTGGTAAAATCACCATGCTACAGGAAAAGGCAGCAGGAAAAGAGGAAGCTCCAACATGAGATGGATTTGGCTCAATAAAAGAAACCATGGCCCTCAGTTTGCAAGACCTGAGAACGGCTATCAGCAATAAGATGATTTAGAGTAGCGATCCCCAACCTGTGGGCCACAGACCACATGTGGTCCTTCGACTAACTGGAAGTGGGCCCCGAAGGACGCCTTCTCCCCCCCCCCCGGCCCTTTACTTCATCCCCCCAAGCCCTTTACAACACATTTCATTGTTGTGGCGTGTCTGTATCTTATTTTGAAGGGATGTTTAAACATTACCATAGCGATCAGAGAGCGCTAGGGCAGTGGTTGAGAGTAGAGGAGTAAACTACCCCCCCCCCCCACGGGCCTCAGTAAAAGGCGTTGAGTGGTCCCCGGTGATAAAAAGGTTGGGGACCACTGCTTTAGAGCATATTAATTCATTGGGTTGCATAAGTTGGAAGCAACTTGACGGCCCTTCTCACGCACACACTCCCTGAACTCACCACTCATTCACTCACCAAAATTCACCATCCTCCATTTTTAGCTGAAGGTCTTCCCTCTGATCAGGGTCCACTTCATTCCACTCAGAAGAGCTAAGGGGGAAGCACAGTCGCAGTGAGGCGGGACACTGCTGGACTCAAGTTATATTTCAATCCACACATACCAATACCAGCTTTATCAAAAGATAAACACACACATGTGACCCACATGTGGCAGAGTGGCCCACTCCAATACTGCTACAATGCCATAACAAACTCACCTGTCACTCCACGCTCCGGTCCACTCCACCTGTCCCCAGGGATTCCTTATGCGAATGAGCTGTTCCTGGCGGCCACGATGTTCCACCTGTCAGGGAGCAGCAGTTAGACAGCCTGCAGACCTCAAACAAACAAAAACACCCCACCCTTGCCTTGTTACCCCATCAGCAGACACTCACATCCCTAAATCCTGTGACAGAATAAGCATGACCCTTGACCAGCTTCTTGAAGGTAACTGCTTCCATGTCAAATGCGCTTGTGATCTGAGGACAGAGGATACACAGCATTGGTCAACCACCTTACAGCTCTTTTATTCATAATCAGCCTCCCGTTACAAACTTCTTGGCTCTCAGGGAAGGAAAAACAGTGTCGGGGATGATTAAAATGGCTGCCAAGAACAAACTAGCAGCAGCCCACAGCTTGGTCAAAACAAATGGGGTATTTCCATACGGAAATCAGGGAAAGGCTGCAGACTTTGCATTTGGGTTTGCTGTTATCTGGAGACCGAACAGAAAGGCTTGGAGGTAAGCATCAGCTCCGATAACACCCAGCTCTCAGTGTCTCGCATTTCCCAGCATACCTCTATAGAAATTAAAAGGGGGATAAGGAGGAGAAACCCAATATTTGGGCACTGGGTTTGGGCCATTTGCCTAACTAGCAACTTGAAAGCATAAACTCATCTCTGCTTACTGCATCATACACTGGAAACAATCTCCAGCATCATATGTCCCCCACTTAAATTTTGCAAGTGTCCATACAGAAACACAAAAATCAGTTAGACAATGCCACTTTTCTCTACCCGAAGGAGTCTCAAAGTGGCTTACATTCGCCTTCCCTTTCCTCTCCCCACAACAGACACCCTGTGAGGTGGGTGAGTCTGAGAGAGCCCCGATATCACTGCTTGGTCAGAACAGCTTTATCAGTCCCGTGGCGAGCCCAAGGTCACCCAGCTGGCTGCACGTGGAGGAGCATGGAATAGAACCCAGCTTGCCAGACAGATGAGAAGTCCACGCTCCTAACCACTACACCAAGCTAAACACATGATCTGTCAAAGTTGAGTTTTTAGTATGGTGCCAGATTTTTTGCAGATAGCTAAACTATTTTCCCCAACACTTTTTAATTCTGTAAGCTCTGCTCGAATAGGAAATTAAATCAGCCTTGTATTTTCTTGAATCACAAAGGTATACCCGCCAAAACTAAAATGTTGTTTAACATGAAAAGCAGAAAGCCATCACCTAATGCTTTTGCCCTGTGTCTTCAGTTAATCCCTGAGTGTGTCCTGTTGCTACGCCTTGTGGCCTTTCCAGCTGGGATTACACCTTTATCTCATAACCAGCAAAATCAGAGCCAAACAAGGGGAACCACTCTAGATCTGAAGCATGTCAAGCGTTATCCCTCCTTTGGTACCCTCCTTACATCAATGGAGCAGCCAAGCAAGGATCCCCTGTCAAGAGCCTTGCAAATGATCTTGGATAGGTTGCTAGGGGGTCGCTTCAGGTCATACATTTCAGCCACACCACCTGTGAAGTCCTCAAAGCCCTCAGTGGTACTGCCCCCAGACAGGGCCTCATAAGAGCCATTCAACCTGTGCATAAGATAAAGCTGAAGGTTAGGAAGGTATCTTTAAGCCCTACCTGCTGATCTGAAGCAGGGCAATCTCATGGAGAGGAAGGTAAGGAGTTAAAGGAGAGCAGGAACAAAGGCATAAGAGGGCCTGCTTGCTAGAGGAAATGTGTGAAGGATGGGGGGGGGGGGAGGGTCACATCTTAGTCCCCTACATCAACCCCACCAAGACAGCACTCACTTGGCATAGGCCTTTTCCAGCAGAGCACTCCAGAATTCTTGACATTCTGCAGAGTGCACAAATAGCAGCTCTCCATCCTTGGTTGGCAGCCGATCATCTACCACCACATCCACCCATTCGCCAAATTGCCAGATCTGATTAAAATAATGGAGAAATAATGAAGTGTGGCTAGGCTGTGATGATGGGGCAGATTAAAACAGAAGAGAATGAGAGACGGGGGTAAACATCTGAATAGATCATGCATCCCTTGGACCCAAGATTAGCTTTAGTTTGGTTTTAGAATAGGCATAGCTTAGTGTCCCACCTGCTGAGAGAAAATAGGTTGATTTCAAAACATTGTGAAGAATATGAATGATAAGTCAACCCCCCCCCCGCCTTACCTGGAAGTGGAAGATACCGGCATAGTCATCCTGAAAGCTCTGTCCATGAGGTACAACACGATGCAAGAGTTCCTCATTGAGAGTCAGGGAGCCAATAGCAGCCAGCAACCAACAGTCACCTGAGGCACAAGGAAGTTATTCCCCCTTAGATTTAGGTTTTTATATACCCATTTCCAGGCTAGGCTTCTATAGAAATACATTCTCTATCTCAGAATTACCCCCCCCTCCAATATTTCAATTGTGACTACACTCGAGCAGGAACCCAGATGGAAACCAGTGCCTGGCTTCAAGTAAAGCTAGCCCGTCCTAAGTAGACATTACAAAATTCAATTCCAATAGCACCTTTAAGACTAACAAAGATTTGATCTAAAGGTGTGAGCTTTCAAGTGCAAGCACTCTTCCTCAGATAAAATGGAACAAGGATCATAAGAGTCCAGATATAAAGAAAAAGTAAATTAGCGGCAAAATAATAAACTGTCATAATATCCAAATTATGAAGTATGATAATGATAATTCTTTACTAAAGCAGCTAATCAGTCCTTTTGAGTTCAGTTGTAGTTCATAAAAACATTGGAGAAATAAAAGAAGAGTTAGTTCTTATATGCCGCTTTTCTCTACCAGAAGGAGTCTCAAAGTGGCTCACAATTGCCTTCCCTTTCCCCACAACAGACACCCTGTGGGGTGGGTGAGGCTGAGAAAGCGCTAATATCACTGCTCGGTCAGAACAGCTTTATCAATGCTTGGGTGAGCCCAAGGTCACCCAGCTGGCTGCACGTGGGGGAGTGCAGAATCGAACTCGGCTCACCGGATTAGAAGTCTGCATTCCTATCAACTACACCAATGTCAAGGTTAGTAATTAATGGCAGGCACTTTCCCAGTTGTGAAAGGAAATAATTAAAAGAGACTAGTTGTTAACTCCACACCTAGCAACTTGAATCTAATTAGATACCGTGTAGCATATGTTCTGAATGATGGCAAAAGGACTGTGTGATTTCACCTTTTCTTTGTAACCTTGCTCAACTTGGATGCTTTAACAGGCCATGTGCATTCTTTTTATCATTTATTAAACTTTCTTGTATTTTGAATGTGCTAAACCTGATCTCTGAAATGCATCACACATGTTTGGTCTTGCTATCTGATGTGCTCAGTGGAATGATGGAATAGGGGTTGGACTTTTCACTTTTGTTATGCTATGAAATGCTAAGGTACCTAAAGTGCCCATTCAATGCTTAAACACTGTATGTGACAATGCAAAGTTCTGTAATATTTTGTCTCTGTAACTTAGCTTCTAGAACAATGCCTTAATCAGTAGGCCTTGTGAGGAGGGTGTATTTAACCATCTCTTGAAATGCTGCCAAATAGTGCCAATGTTGATGTACCGGCCTGGCCTATTTCCAAGGCCACTAGAATTGTTGATACTAAATCACTGGAGTCGGGCGGAGGGCTGGGAGGAACGGATATCGCCTTTTAGGTACCTTTCCAGTGACTTAGCAAAATGACTTAAGGGTTGTCCCAGGGTCATGTGCAAAGGTGGAGACCTTAGGTTGTTGGTTTGACCTGTAAGGGCATCACCTTCTCCCGCCTCCAATGAGGTTATATAATTTTATGATACTCTCCTGTTCTATACACAGGCTCTTCAGGGACCAACCCACCTGTGACGTTTTGTTTTTCTGCAGTTGAATAAAATCATAAAAGCTTTTCCAGTCTAGTGGTCATTCTATTTGGATACTGCACACTAGGCAAATGATCCCAAAAGCCCAGACCAGGCCCTGGGTCATCAGGAAGAAGAAATTTAAAAATTGGAAGATCAAGGAACAGGGATATCATAATAAAACCTGATGGTACTAGAAGAAAAAGGACTTGGGGGATAGGGAGTCCCCATAGCAGTCACTTAACCCAACCTTTAATGCTGCTTCTACCAGGGCACTGCCCTGAAGAGCCTCATATTCACAGAGCTGTAAAGGACGTAATGTCATCATGGAAAACGGTGAATGTCAGCGTAGATATGGCAGTAGGCTTACTAAAGATGACCGGGTGAGTGTTACGTATCAGGCCTCCTCAGGGTTCTGTGCTGCTTGACTGAAAAGACTGTAGGAAGGGATACTTAACACTACTTGGTGTATTGGTCAGAACTGGATTTGATGCCCCACTCTTTCACATACAGCCAGCTGGGTGTCCTTGGGTCAGTCACAGTTCTCTCAGCCCCACCTACCTCCCGGGGGTGCCTGTTGTGAGAGGAAGGGAAGGCAATTGTAAGCTGCTTTGAGACTCCTTAGGTTAGTGAAAAGCAGGATACAAAAAAACCCGCTTCTAGTACTATTTTCCATAATCCAAGCCATGATTTAGATTAAGTAATCCTTGTTGGAGGGTTAAATATGTACTGTTTTCCTAATTAGATCAGCAGACCCACCCATTATGCTAACAATAAAATCATTGATTTCTCATGTCTAGTTTGTGCTTGAGACTGTAGCAGGGAAATCTGTTTAAACTACAGTTAGGTGGCTCATTAGGTGGCAAATTTTCAGCCTCATCTTCATCTGCTTTGTAATGAGGAAACAGCCATTCTGATTTAGAGTATGGGAAGAACTCTTTGAACTCCTAGAGCACAAGGAATCCAAGGAGAAAAGAAACTCTGATTTCAACTGCAAATTCAAGGCTCTCAGCTCACACAAGCAGAATGGAGGAAACCTGGACATTTCCTCTTGCCTCCCTCATCCAAATCACCAGTCTAGTCGCCCGGCTCAAGTTCTAGGGAATGAGCCTACACTTACAAGGGCTCCACTTGACTGCTTCCAAGGTGAGACTTTTGTAAGTTTCTGGTCTCCTGCCATTCACAAGGGGCCTCTGTCAATGGGCATGCTGACACTTGGCCATATGTACAGAATGGCTCATCATCAGGCTTATGTGGCACAGCAACCCTGTTGCAAACACAGCTGCAGAGCACCAAGGAATCCCCAAGGAGAGTGGGATGAAACCCCAGAACCAAAAGAGGTTTGGTAAAGGCTCTAAAAACTGAGGAGGTGAGGAAGCAGCCAACAGCGCCCTGTTCTTTGCTTCCCCACCCTGGCAAGCACCTTATTCCTCATGCCCCACACTGCCTGTCTACCCCTCTCCTGGTACTGTTCTGGTACTCAGGGGCTCTCTATTCAAGGACAGAAAAAATATTTTTTAAACTCAGTTATAATTAAACAGTGGAATTCACTGCCAGAGGATGCAAATGATGACTGCAAGCACTGATGGCTTTAAAAGGCTTTCAATCCATTGAGGATAGGTCAATGATTGCTAGCTATAACGACTAAAGTGAGCCCCCCTGTTTGGAGCATTTGGGCCAGCAGGATCCTTTGCATGGCCTACATGGTCCTTCTATCCAGTTTACTCCCCCACCCCCCCGGATAAACAGACATGACTCACCTAATGCTCCTTGGCAGATATCTGTCCTTGTGGCACCTCCAACAATAAACTGAGGGTCATCCACAATTTCCTGCAGATACAGGATTCATTGGATACAAGATTCATTGGATACAAGTGGATACAAGATTCATTAAATTATTGATGCTGATGCTCAGTATCTTCACATAGGTGTATCAGGAACACATACCCTGGTTGCCAGAGTAGTAAATTTGTCAGATCTATTTTTTTCTTGCTCAGACTTGTGACTATTCTCTGCTATATCTCTCTGCTATATATCTCTATGTATTGAGTCTTCTCCAGTGATTGTTACCTTTCCTTTGCTGAGGGAATGGCCTAGGTATTTCAGAGATCATTTTTCTGTTGCTTCCGTTTTTTTTTTTTAAGAACTCTGAATTGTTACAATTTTCTTTGTGTTATGTTACTGACTATGGGAGGCCTGGATACAATATGCACATAATGCGCTCAAATGTGAAAGGGATGAATAGACTTAAAATACATGATTCACATCTTATCCCAAAGTTAAGGATCAAAATTCAGCACAGTTTACAAAATAGCCCCTGTGAAAATTCATGGTATAAGTGGTCAAGACAGGGCATGTGTACACTGGAGCATCTCCTGCTCTTTATTTTTAATGCTTCACTGCCAAATTGAATGATGAGCATTGTGCTCCAGATCAGCACTTACTGCAAATCACTTGGCAAGCCTCATACCAAACATATCCAAGAACTGCTTGAAAAGCCATAATGGGCTCAGGGATGCAATAGGTCATTCTCTTAGGTTGCACACAAAAGTTTATTTATTAAGTTATTTAAGCAGTGCTTTTTTAATAGAAGCAATTCACAGGATCCCTTATAACAGTTAAAAGCCACAATAATAAAATTACAAAAGTAACATCAACAGAAACCTGGCACAAATAATAATCATCATACTGAATAGATAAATACGGAGGAGGAGGAAGAGGAAGAAGAAGAAGAAGAAGAAGAGTTGGTTCTTATATGCCGCTTTTCTCTACCCAAAGGAGGCACAAAGCGGCTTACATTTGCCTTCCCTTTCCTCTTCCCACAACCTGTGTGAAGGGTGAGGCTGAGAGAGCCCTGATATCACTGCTCAGTCAGAAGAGTTTTATCAGTGCCGTGGTGAGCCCAAGGTCACCCAGCTGGCTGCATGTCGGGGAGTGCAGAATTGAACCCGGCTGGCCAGATTAGAAATCCGCACTCTTAACCCCTACACCAAACTGGCACCAAACTGAATACATTGCTAAATACTAAAGTTCACTAAGGGCTCTTTTAAAAGCTCAGCTTTAATCTGATGGGAAATGTTCATTAAGAACGAAGCAAGACAAATCATCCCATGAAGGGAGTTTTTCATAGTCTTGGCACTACCATTTAGAATACCTTTCCTTTTGTGGCCACCCACTGAACTGGTGTGGGCCACTTAAGGACCAGTGAGGGAGATCTGTGGATAGGTTCAGAAGGCAGCAGAGGTCCCTTGAGCACCGTGGACCCAGCCTATCTAAGGGCTTTGGCCAGGACTCAGATAGAGCCTGAACAGAAATTAGCCACCAAGGATTGGCATAATAAATCCACCTGGACAATGCAAATGTTCTCAACTAGTTCTTCTTTACAGCAGTCCCAGTGAGCCATGTCGGTGGCAAAGAAAAATCCCCAAACTAAATCCATGCAACAAAACCAGACAGCATGATACAGAACAGCTCTAGATACGTTGCAAATGTAGCTCCACAAACAGCTGTTATCAAGGCATGAATTACTTCAGGTAATTCTTCTCTAGGAAATGCTGGTAAAGTAGCCTAAGCTGATGACAACATGCTCCCAGGTGCAGGGAGCTCAAGTCTGGAGATGAACCGACGGGGAAGGTCTATTGCAAGAAGCAGCCCTCCGTTTCCACATTAAACTCAGTAAGCAGTGATGCTTGCACCGCTACTAGCATCCAGCAGAGGGCAGAAACTATTAACCTACTGACATTCCTGTGTCTTTTCCATATCCCAACCCAACTTTTGAGAGAGAAGAATGAAGCAGTGGGGACAAAGGAGGGATACTCTCCATCCCCACAAAGGCCTTGCCACAACTGAATGCATTAGAAGGACCAATGGGAGAGAAGGGGCCCAAAGCAAAGATACACAAGGTGTTTTGTGCAAGGCTGAGTGCAGTTGTGGGCTGCCCCAGAAGAGAGGCAGCTTGGAAGAGGCCAGCATGGCATGCCTGTGACTCAGCAGGCCTGTCTAGAGACACATCTCCATTAGGAAATTAGCAAGGCATGAACAATCGCCTAAATAACCATGGCAACAACTAGACAGTTTTTGTTGCATGTGTTCCATTCTCTGAATGGGACGGAATTTGGGGAAGCCCTGGAAGGTGAGGAGGTGTCCAGAGCAGTTATATGTAGTTTGGCTACAAATGGGCAAGTTGAGCAATATTCTGAGACAGGAACAAGCTCAAATGCAAGCATCACTTTGCCATGCAACACCTGTCTTAATTATTTCAAGGTATTTGGGAAGGGTCATGAACTTGGCTTAGTTGTACAGGATGTATCTAGGACTCTCAAGGGTTCTATAGTCATGAATGCAGAAAATGGCTGACATCATTCTCCTGTACTTTGGGCATAGCATCCTTTCAAATTCTCAGGTGGGAATTCAGCTAGATTCAACTGTCTGCCAGAATTCCCGTAGAGAGCACCCAGGGACTCCTGTAGGAAAGAGGCATTAAGTAGAAGATGGAAAGAGGCCATGGGAGCGATATGCTAACGTCTGGTAAGAGGCTTTCAATGAAAGCTGCTAATAGGAGCTATTACAAGAAAGAATAACCAACCAGAACGGCCTTTTAAGGCCTCCTGCAAGCAGAAGACCAAGTACTCACCGATGGCCGCTTCCAGCGAACTCCATGGGTTTTGCCAGAACTAGGTCCCAGTTCCTTGAAGCCAAGAACTGAGGGAACGGCAGGGAATTGGGGGTCCTCAAATAAAGAGCCATTTTCCAAGCACTCCTGCTTCAGAACCTCATAATCCTGACCAAGGTACTTAATAGCATTGTGGTGGGCACCCACTCCTTCTGCCCGCAAACGGTTCCTCTCCAGTTTGGCAGCAATTCCTCCAAAAGTAATCATGGTATGGCCAGCTGGGCACTGGCAACAGAAGCCTCAGCAGTTCTCCTGGAATCAAAAAATGGAAAGAGGGTGAAAAAGTGGCCCACAGATTGCCTAGAACAGAGAAAGGAAATAATAAAATACCTAACATATATTTATCCTCCCCTTTCTCCAGAGTGGAGGGCAGACTCCATGATTCTTTTTATCCTTACCACCACTCCATGAGGAGGTCGATTATGATGGGAGAGAGAATGGCCTGAGCTTCAGTGCAGCATGGAGAACTGTGGCTATTCCTCCCCCACTCTAATCTTGCCCTGCACTGACTCTCACAAGTGGCCCTCCATGAGAGCATCTGCCCAACAGCAGCCCTAAACGGAGGTGCTGAGGAAGAGATTTGCATGAAGAAGCACCCAAAGGCAGAAGGGTGGCTTCACTTGGGCTGAAAGCCTGTTAGTACCATCAGTTATGCTGTACTCTTTCTTGCCACATCAGACAAGGAATCAGAGGCTGAATCAAGCTGAAGGGGAAAGGGACAATATAGTAGTTCTTGGAAGGACAGCCATGAAGACTTCTTGATTTACCTTACTTTCAGCTTCAATCGGGTCTTCCCTCCCCCTGGTTTCCTGGGCTGGTGTTAGACTAGACCCACATGATAACAATCTGACCCTGATTTTAATCAAGAGCATTGTTATGACCATGCTAGAAACCAGAGTTATGAGTCATTGGGGAGGGGGTTTTATACTGTATTATCATCATCTTAATTGTATCTCTGGGGTATTAATGATTGTATTATGGGGTGTTTTAAATTGATGTTTTGTATGATGTTTTATTGTGAACCACCGTGGGCCAGCTTGCTGGGAGCAGTGGCATATAAATCTAACAAACAAAAACAATGTATTAGTCCATTATCAGGCAGCTCTTTCTGCATAGCTTCACTTAACTGAGGAGTGCACCAACTTCTAAATGATCCACAGCAGTGGCTAGAGCATTCTAGAACTGTTTATTCAGGCATTAATTTGTAGCCCCAGGCCCTGGCTAGCCTCATTGCTACCCAAAGCACCCCACTAGAATTCAGGTTTTGACCCAGACAGCATGAGCCAGAATACAAACCACGGCAGAAAAAACGTACCTCCTCTGACTCAGGGAAGAATAAAGGGAAGGCTAGTAAAAGCCTTTCAAGGATGATCAGAACAATTAGAAAACAGGATTGCTGCCTCTGCAGAAGTGTGCTGAGCAGCTTGTCTCCATATCCTGCCTAAAAGGCACAGGGCACCAACTTAGTAGGGGTTGGCTAGACCTGGTTTCAAAAGCAATTTTATCTACTTCTTGTGGCCTTGCTGAATGTTATTTAAGGAGTATGTGTACCTACTGGTATGATATGTAACATTATATCCAATTACATGAATTCCACAACTGAGAGTCCCTACTACTCAACACTAAGGGCAAGGAAAACAGCTGAACAGGAATAAGGAACCAAGTTACGCACACAAATCACTAACATGAAACAGTTTGTTTGGGGGTCTTCTTCATGACAAGGTCTTTTCTTGTTAAGGAACCTACTGAAAATCCAGCAGCCTAGGTGAATAAGCCTGGCTAACTCAAGATTTCAACCCGAGAGTCTCTGGACTGGATTTGAATTTTACATTCACCTGCATCCAACTGCTGCATAATGTAGGCAGAAATTCAACAGACAGAGTTTTCCCTGAGCAGGGATCAGTGCTTGGGTTTTGCAACCAACTCGGACAGTCAATCATACTGACTGTCTGCTTGAACAGTACTGTAAATAGCCTTCATTGCCTGAGTTCATCTTCAGCTGAATGAAGGCCAAATCAAAATATTCTGGCTATTCCACAAAATGGCTTCCCACTCTGCAGTCTGCACAGCTGCAGGTTCACTGAAGGGAAGTCTGAGAAGCCTCAAACCTGGCAGCAACACAGCTCATTTAGCAGGATAAAAGCTCCTGGGAAAGTACAGTCAGACAGATAAATCAGAGAAAACTTGAACTAGGTGAGATACAGAAAAGTCTGTCATTAGATCCTCCCAACATTTATAAAATGCAAACAGAAGCTGCATGAGGACCATATCCAGACGGGGCCACATGGGAAGCAGGAAAGAAATACCAGCCTGGTTTCATGCATGGAATCCAGCACTCTTTTAACTTTGAGGGTTCACAGTGTAGGGAAGCTGGTTTCAATTGATACCAATGGACAGTGGGAAATGCTGTCAAGTCACAGCCAACGTCTGGACAACCCCACAAAGCTTTTAAGGCAAGAGACTTTCCTAGGTGGTTCACCATTGCCTGCCTCAGACTGTTTCTGCACTAGTGATTTTTTTTAAGTGCTAAACTTTGTTCCTTTCCACACTTAATTTGGCCTTTCTACCTGCAGACCAGAATTGTGTGCTTCCCAAAATTAATGACACCCTGTTTATGGTGATTTCATTTTTGAGATGGGTTTTAATTTGGGGCTGCCCAGTAGAGAATCTCTTGCATTCAAGTTTCCCCCCTTCAACCACCATTTTGATTTGTCTGTGCATGCCCCCTTTCCATGTAATATCCATCTCCCTCCCTCCCTTTGTCCATCCTGTGACATCCATTTTCAAAAGCATCAAAATCAGCTTTTTTTTGTTTTGTTTTCCATAGTCCCCTGAGGCTAGGGATTAGCTGACTCCTTTCATGCATGCACCTCCCCCTGCCATGTTTGTGTCCACTCTACTTCCCCTGGCCTTACCACCTTCTAAAAGTTAACAAATTCCCCACACTGGCTTGTGATGCACCTTGCCTGGAAAGGACAGGAATTCAACAACAACAGTACCTTTATTGGCATACTAAACAACATAAATAGGTACTTCAACCACCAGAAAAACACACCAAACGAAACATAAGATGCTTGTATTGATAGGAATTCACTACTGTTACTATTTCAAAGGGGTGCTTATCACTTATTTCTAAATGACACTCATAAAAATATTCTTCACTTTAAGATGACTGTTTGCTTTCTAAAGATAAGACTGTGGATGAATTACACCTTTTTATGGTGCAGTTATGTTATAATGCATTTACATAATTATTGGTCCCCAAAATACTGTTCATGTCATCATGGTAGTGAATTATTCCATTTAAAATTGAACATGATTGACCTCAAAATGAAATGGGGTTGTTTGTCGGTCTACACCCACTCCAGGTCTATGCAAGAGCGTTGTATCAGGATCAAGGGGAATTTTTTAAAAATCTGGTTCTACGGGAGGAGGCACTTTAGGAAGTAAATTTAGAGGGAGAACAGAAAATGGTGAATCAAGGTATTAGGGAGGCAACACGGAGGAAGGCATTTAAATGGATCCTAAAATTTACGTGAAAATGTAGAATGCATGCACACAAAAAAGTGGGGGAAATCATACCAGGATGTTTCCTATTTTGCAGTCGAGTGCAGAAAATATACAGCATGTTTAATTTTAGACAAAATAAGGGGAAATGCAGAAAATGATACCTCAGTGCGGAACATCTAGGATCAAACTCACAAAAACGAAAGGGAATCCTATGCGCAGGTAAAACAGGGTGAGCCATAAGTGCAGAAACGTGTCGCAATTCTGTTATTCCTTCATGGTCTCTTGTTCAAATACTGACCAGGACCAAACTGATTTAGCTTCCAAGATCTGACAAGACCAGGCTAGCCCGGGCCATCCAGGTCTGTGTGGGGTCTGTGTGTGAGAAACTCAGTCTTATCCCTGGTAGATCAGAGTTTGAGTCCAGAGGGGCCTTTAAGACCAACAAAATGTTATTCAAGATATCATCTTTCGTGTGCATGCACATTTCTTCACATACCATGAAATGGGAATTACCAGGCACTTGATGTTTGCATTTAATTCTGGGTTAAGCATATCGAAGGAAATAAAAATGTCAAAAATAGACAGATGTATCCTTAATTGTGGGATGCTGAGAGTAATTAACTGAGACCCTGTCTCCTCTCAAGGGTGGAGGCCTTGTGTACCTCTAACCTGGATCAGGCCCTGTGTCCAAAAACAATGATGGATTAAGAAGATCCTCATCTGTCTACACTTGATAAAAGAAAGCATTCTTTAGCCAGATACCCCAAATTTCGCAATATGCAAACATACAAACTGAATGGTATACATGGACATAGCTACTCTCTCCTAATTGCCAGAACTGATGTTTCTTTGCTTTGGAAAGCTTCAGGAAGATATCTGTGACAAGATGTAGAAATTACTTGGAATAAAGAAACGTCAGACTTTATACAGAGTTTCCTTCTGTTAATGAGCTATCTCTGAAGTGCTAGGGTCATTTCAAGCAGTACCACTGCCCTACCCTTTTTCACCGCATGATCTTCAGCCAAAACTTTGGATACTTAAATCTGGTGACTGGAGCAATAAATGGACAAGACCGCTCTTTCTAGAACCTGAAAAACGCCCCAGGTTTGCAAGAAAAAAATGTGAAATATAAAAAGGAAAAAACCCTACTATCGCTGAAGCCTATCAGGGTCAGCCATGATGCTGGTTACCCTAAGAAAGGAACCTCAAAGCTAATATTAGCTGTTGTGGGATGCTCCAGAATCTCTCTGCATCAACGGGAAGGCATTTAAAAATTCCCAGGTCCAACTGTTAGCTGTACAGGTTTCTCTCCAGTTGCAGCATCCAGTCCTATGATTACTGGGAAGGAAATCCAAAAACTGCCAGTGATAGAATGGACATGTGGGCAGTGTCTCACAATCAGTGGTTCTCCTGAAACCAAGTGCATACAGTCTGCAGGCTACAGGTAGAGGACCTCGCTGTTTCCGAGATTCTGAACTGCAGCTACCCTGGCTAACCCATTCCTTCCTGGTGGCTTTTCATTGTAATTGTCCTTCCACATAGCACCCTTCAAACCCGGCACTCCACCAAACAGTACGGTCAGCAATTATTCAGCTTTGAAACATCTGTGAACAGAAGAGAACTCTCTGCCACCCCTCGAAACTGGTGAGCTCATCCATTCCAGCACGCTCGATGAAACCCATGCAACATGGAGAAGAGCTAGGCAGAGCTGGCACAATTGTTTGATTTTGCAGAAGCACTTCCTGCAACTTACATTTCCTGTCAAAGTAAACTAAAAATGGTGCTTTCAGATTGCCAGAGCAAAACCTCTATACACAGTTTTCTATTCAAATGGTGCACTCAAACCTTGTACAGGGTTTCCCACTTCTAAATACCATTTAAATACACTGGTTTAGAAAGGGATAATTGTGCTTAGGACTGCACCAAAAAGTGCCTTTCCTCTGCACCATCAGAACCAAGGCTGCGCCCTGTATAAGTTTAGAAGAAGAGCTGGCTTTAATACCCCACTTTTCACTACCCTAAGGAATCTCCAAGCAGCTTACAATCACCTTCCCTTCCTCTCCCCACAACAAACACCCTGTGAGGTAGGTGGGGGTGAGAGAGTTCTAAGAGAAACTGCTGTGAAAACAGCTCTAGCCGAACTCTGACTAGTGCAAGGTCACCCAGCTGGCTACATGTGGAGGAGCAGGGAACCAAATCTAGCTTTCCAGATTAGAAGCCACTGCTCTTAACCACTATACCAAGCTGGCTTTCTTTACTTCCCACAACTCCCCCTTTTCCCTTGTACCAAACTAAAAGCAGCAGCTACTAGACAGAACAATGGCCTTATCAGAGCTTTTGCACTGGACTGCAAAATTCTAGGGATTCTGAGTTACAGCCTGAAGGTATATAGTCCAGATTGTTTTCTGAAATTTTGAATCTGTTGATGGTATCAATGTTGATGATGACAAGTACAAAATTTACAGAGAATATGGTACTTGCTACAGGTTAAGTAACATGAAGTAGAACCTCTCATGTACTATGACAGTGGTGTAAGCCCAAGCACATGTCTACTCAAGCATCAGGAACCTAGCCCACTGCAGCAACCTTTATCCATCCTCAACCACACCAAGAGCTTCGCATAAATTTAAAGAAGAAGAAGAAGAAGAAGAGTTGGTTCTTATATGCCGCTTTTCCCTACCCGAAGGAGGCTCAAAGCGGCTTACAGTCGCCTTCCCATTCCTCTCCCCACAACAGACACCCTGTGGGGTGGGTGAGGCTGAGAGCGCCCTTAAATCACTGCTCGGTCAGAACAGTTTTATCAGTGCCGTGGCGAGCCCAAGGTCACCCAGCTGGCTGCATGTGGGAGAGTGCAGAATCGAACCCGGCATGCCAGATTAGAAGTCCGCACTCCTAACCACTACACCAAATAGAAACAAATGTAGTGTTAAGCTACATCTACTGGTCTGCTAAGATTTCAACTCCCAGAATCTCCTGCATGAATGTTATAGAGTGCACTGAAGTAACTGGGATTGCCTGCTAAAAACATACTCTGCAAGAAGGCCAGGTGTTAAGTATTTTCTTCCCATTCCTTTTCTTTCAGCCACATAACACTGTATTTAGGGAAGTCCCAGCCCCTTTTAGGCTCCTGCTGCAATACAACAAATCTTTTGCTTATCATCTCCATTTGCAGCAAGCATACTCCCACCTAGGTCTGCACAAATGTGCTTGAAGAAAACAAATGTGAAGTGCCATAGCATCGTACTGGTCGGAAAGGGAGGTAAGAAGGCAGACCAAAGCAGCCGAGTCTTAGCTAGTTACATCCTATATGATGGGGGTGGGATGATGGAAATTGCAGATGACCTCAAATGGTAGACACTAACTAGAGATCATATAGAGCAGTGTTTAAACAAGTCTCTGCTTGGCCCTCATCACTGCAAAGGAAAACAATTTCAGTAAACTTGGTTCCAGAAAGCAAGGCTACATTTCCTGCGCCTGAAAATCTACTGTCTACCTGAATTTCCTTTCTCCACACTTCTCTTCATACCCTTTGTTAACCTAATCCTCACTAAAAAGAAACCTTTGAAAAGTAGATGCAGAATAAATTCAGCATAATATTTAAGGTGTCCAATATGCTACTGGGGATGAGCAGACGGCTAGTACGAGTAGCACCAGAATGAATGAAGTGACTGGGCCAAAGCCGAAAGGACACTCAGTTGTGGAAGTAACTGGTGGCGAAAAGACAGTCTGATGCTGTAAAGATTTTTATTCCATAGGAAGCTGGAATGTCAGATCCATGAATCAAGGCAAGCTGGACGTGGTCAAACAAGAGATGACAAGACTGAACATCGACATTTTAGGAATTAGTGAACTCAAATGGACAGAAATGTGTGAATTTAATTCAGATGACCATCAGGTATACTACTGTGGACAAGAATCTCGCAGAAGAAATGGAGTAGCCTTCATAATCAATAAGAGAGTAGGAAAAGCAGTCTTGGGATACAATCCCCAAAATGACAGAATGATCTCAGTTCGAATCCAAGGCAAACCATTCAACATCACAGTAATCCAGGTCTATGCCCCAACCACTGCTGCTGAAGAGGATGAAGTTGACCAGTTCTATGAAGCCCTACAATACCTTCTAGAAGCAATGCCAAAAAATGATGTGCTTATCATCATGGGGGATTGGAATGCTAAAGTAGGAAGCCAAAGGATTACTGAGATAACAGGCAAGTTAGGCCTTGGAGTACAAAATGAAGCAGGGCACAGGCTGCTAGAATATTGTCAAGAGAATACAATGGTCATTGCAAACACTCTTTTCCAACAACCCAAGAGACGACTCTACACATGGACATCACCAGACGGTCAACACAGAAATCAGATTGACTATGTGCTCTGCAGCCAAAGATGGAGAAGTTCTATATAGTCAGTAAAAATAAGACCAGGAGCCAATTGTGATGGGCCTGGAGGGAAGGGGTCCTGGGTGGGTGTGTCCACAGCTATGCTTCCCAACCATACCCTGTACTTTTGCACCACCTCTGGGATTTCTTGAAGCCTGAAGAATGTTTCAGGGGTTTCTATATGACAGAAAATTTGAGAAAGGCTGATGTAATATATTTCTTTCCTGAACAAAAATAAATATTGTTAAAAGTTTAGGATTAGGTTTTGTGTTGGCAATAATTAGAAAGGATGATCATTAAAGGTAAAACCTTGAAGGCTGAGAAATAAGGACAGCATCTAAATTCTGGCCATGGCTTCTAGAGCCAAAGAAAATTTGTCAAGGCCCGTTTACAGATACATATTATTTGAACAATGGAGGCACTCTGAAAGTATATTTACTGTATTCTGTTCAAACAATTTGTGTGTGTGTGTGGGGGGGGGGTACTGAATCAGCTCAACAAAATCCAGTCCCACAGGTCTGCTGTATGCACCGCACAGATTGGTTGGTGTCTGTGGATCATAATTCCATTTTCTAATCCCAAAACTTTTTCTACCCTTTTTTCTTTTAAATAGACAAGCTACGTAATATTAAAATATAAGGTCTTATGTGTAGCACTTTAATATATTACAAGGCAACAGAATGTGAAGAGTATGACTAATAACTGAGGTTATTAATTATTGAGTTATTCTCTTGATAAGGCAAGAGAAAGCAGGGCACACCCAAGGAAGAAACCTACTACAATTCCTGTTTTCATCTGTATGTATTTATGCATCATCTTCCGGGGTTTGTGAAAGACTATGAATTGTCACACCCAGCAAAGCTTAATACCCATGCCTTGTACTTTGCCATCCTAGGGCACCTCACCCAAGAGAGAAAAAACACAACTAGAAGTTTGAACACAGACCTATGGGTCAAGAACAATACAGCAGTTGGTTCACAGGGGACTGCAGTGTACAAGTTTTAACAGAAATGGTAGGGAGACAACCAGTTTAAACTGGCCAGGCTGAAGTAGTACAACTCCATGGAAACTGGATACCTGTAATGATTAAAAGTAAACCAGGATCACAATTTAATGTGGTCATGCTGTGTGCACTCTCAGAACAATTCTTAGCCTATATCTCATGATCTGCCAAGTACAGAGACGTTATTAGTCATTCATCAAGCACCGTAAACTCTGCAGAATGTGGCCAGTTTGGATGCACCGGGCCAAGGAAATGTTATCAACCCAAGAACTGACTGATAGACGAGGGAAACACAGATGGCCCTTTCCAGAGCTTGGCCTCCCTTCGGAAGCCCCTGGGGATCAGGAGCAGCAGGCCTGTAAATAACAAAGAGCAGAAGCCTAGGGGCATCTCAGCCCCTAAGCCCAGTATGACTGTGGCATCCAGCTCTTGCCCCCGGCAGCTTGCTATGAGATTCTCCCAACCGCTCAGTATTCTTTCCCCGTTTACTACCACTTGTAGCTTGACCTCACTCCTGGAGAAAGTGCATTAGCATGACATGAAGAAGTGGAATAACTTCCAGACTTCCTTAGTGTAGTACTTCACTGCATGGTCTCGTTCTGGGAAGCAGACCCAGACACGCCCAGACATAGTAGTGGGGTTGACGTTACGAGGGAAACATCGCCCCCCAACCCCATTACTTTTTTTTTACAAGCCCCAGGACGGCAGCTTCGTCTTCTAGACTAGAGCCCAAGGCGGCACAAGAAGATTTTGGCCCAGCCTAGGGCCTTCCCAGGCTTACGCACCAACTGGCATCCGCCCAGGGTTGCTCCCGACCACACAGCCTAGGAGTGACTGCGATACAGCAAAGCGCCCGGGCGGGGCTGGAAGTAGAAACTCTTTCGGCCCCAGCTGTCCCGAGCGCCCCCTCTCCCTTTTCGTAGGCCGCCCTCTGCGGCCAGCCTCGCCGAGGGGCTGCTCTCCTCCTCCTGTAACTCGAGCCCCGAGCGCCTCGCCCACCGAGGAGGACAACCCTGCAGACTCTGCGGCAGCCCTCCGGCCCCGCCCTGCCCTTCCCAAACGTCTCCCGCTATCCAGAAGGAATCGGGGGCCCCCGCAACAGCTTGGCCCCGGGAGAGCCGGCTGATGGCGCAGGGCGTGTCTGCAGAGTCCTGCGGCAGAAGGCCGGCAAGCTCCCCGCGCCCCGCGAGGAGTCCTGCGTGGGATTTCAGGGCGTCTGCTGGGCCATCCCCAGGCAGATTGGCAGGTCTACTTACTTGTCCGGCGGGGCGCTTCCCTGGTGGCGGGGTGGCGGCAGAGGCGAGGAGAATCCCTACGGCCCAGCGCCGCTCATCGCCGCACCGCTTGAGCTGAGCAGCTGCCCTTCCCGGCTCCGCGCAAAGAAGGCGGGGTGGGGCTTGGCTAGGCAGGCGAGGCATGCGGCTCAGATTGAGCCCGGGGGGATGGGCGGATGGGCGGTCGCGTTAAAGGCGCCGGAGTGGCGTCCGGCCGCGCTCCCTGCTCCCAGCGCCCCGCTCCCTGAGCAGCCCACCTGTCTCCAGGCGCGCGCACAGTGCGCGGGGCTCGTCACGCACAGAGGGCAAAAACAAAAGTTAGTTTCTGGGCACTTGGGCCTCGCCCCCTCCCCAAGTCACACGTCTAAAAGCATCGATGCCACTGGCACTGTTTGCTGCAGCAAATCTTCAGGTGCCAGCAGACTCCTCTTTGGTTGTGGTGGTAACAGCCTAACGCGACTTCGTTTGTGGAATTCACCTAGCAATGATTTCCAGTTTAACTATGGCCCTCTCACACAAGATCAGACATAAACTCCTGATCAAGGCAGTGAACCTACACAAGAGGAAGGTAGAAATATACCCCTTAATCTTCCTTGTGTTCCTTATTGCACATTGAGAATCCAGCCCCTCCATTTCATGCTAGCCAGTATTTTTTTAAGTGAGGTGTGACTTCCTGGGTTATTATGAGCAGTCGGGAAGCCAGTTTCCAGGTGGGATCTGGGGGTCTCCTGGTTTTACTGCTCATCTCCAGGCAACAGAGATCAGTTTCCCTGGAGAAAATGGTTGCCTTGGAGGGTGGACTCCATAACATTAGAAGTCCCTCCCCACCCCAAATCCCACCCAATCCTGGCTCCACCTCCAAAGATCTCCAGGTATTTCCCAACCCACAGCTGGCAACCCTTATTTGTAAGACCAGAGAGGGGGAAAGATGAAATGAGAGAGGAAGCTCAGTAGCAAATTTGCATGTTGCTTAGTATTGTGAGTGTCCTGCAGTTTGTGTTGGGGAGGACAAAGTAGCATGGAGTCACTTTGCAAGTGGGTTCCAGAAAGTACTGTAAGTTTAGAAATGGGCCCCTCTTCAAAAGGTCTATGAGCCACTGATCTAAACAATGGCTGCCCTGTGAGGGCTGGCTTGTGAGTTGAACCATTAAACTGTGGTGTGCGCATGGGGTGTTGCCATATTCTGCTAAATAATATTTGGTGTAGACTGAAATGGTAACATTTGAATATTACTTTCTCCCCAGTGGCTCACACCATTATCCTCCATTTTGTTGTCACTTACCAGGGTTAGTCTGAGTGAGTGTGGCCCAAGATCATGCAGCAAGCCTCTGCACCAGACTGGAATTCAAACCTAAGTCTCCCAGATCCTAGTCACAACACCACATTGTGGCTTAATTATTGTTAGGCTGAAATCCTCCTAATCACATTTACTACATAGTCTCACTTCTTACTTCTGAGTATACCTGTTTAGGATTACACTGCTAGCTTGCTTCTGTCTCCACAGCACAGCTGGGCTTGCAGCGTATGTTTTATTGGAATTATGTGTACAAAAAAAGTCTTATTACACAATTGGGATACAGACGTGGCTGGCATTATGAGGTTGTAAAAATAATTGGGATGATGTCCCTTTGAGACTGAAAGGCAGGGCTGGGCTTGTCTGACATGGGGAACAGGTACCTTGGGAAATTAACATTTAGGAATGAGCTTGGTTAAGGCCAGCTTGGGAACTGTCCCTCCACACTATTTGTTTACACTCAGGGGAGCTCCAATTACATTTATTTTATTTGCTGTATTTGAGTAACTCAGTACATAATGCCTGGCTACAGGTACAACAAACATGAGTGGGAAGGAAAGAGGTCAGGGGTAGAAATGGAAGGAGAAAGGCATCAGGTTTCCCCAGATGCACATTCCCCCTCCCATTTTGTTTATGCACTTCAGGTTCTGGCTAGTGAAGATTTGGTGTATGCCACAGAATATCAAACAATTGGCAGGTCATTCTCCCATGACAAAATCCAGTGCTTTCTCTTACAACTATGGATGGCGATATGTGAATGCTGTATATAAGCAATGAAGCTTCTTTTTATCAAGGTGATCTCCACAGCAAACACAATGTACAAAAGAGCTCTTTGAAAGACTAGCATCAGCTTGCCGTGGAGAAAGTAAAAGGGGGGGGGGGGCTGACCCTGCAGGATGAAGAGAGCAGAAGTCTGCCTATGAGGAGTCTCATACACAGTCATACTAGCACAGTGGATACTGACAAGAAAAAGAGAAGATGGGACTCTATCCAGAGCAGGGCTATGGAAACATCCTGCCTCCCTACCTTCCCCCATGCCAGGTATGTGTGTATTGACTCTGCCACGGAGGATGAAGGGAAGGGTGAGAGGAAAGGTGACTTAATTTGATGGTGCCAATACCACATCATGAACTATGGTATCTACAGTTTTAAAACAGTTGGTGGATGGAAAGAAGCTGCCTCACACAGGCTCATACTGGTGGCCAGTTGATCACAACACCAGCCTCTGCAAGAATGTGTGAGCTCCAACTGGACAGTCATTTGCACGAGCAGTCAAACCTTTAGATTTAAGCTGTATGAAGGATCATACTTGCAAAAAAGGGATATATGTGCCATAAGAGGGCTGCTAGAAAGAAGTTGGTTTTTACTTTTTCACTACCCAAAGTAATCTCAAAGCAGCTTACAATCGCCTTCCCTCCCTCTCCTGTTAGAGCACTCTGAGAGGACTGCTCTGTAAGAAGAGCTTTAACAGGACTGTGACTAACTCAAGGTCACCTAGCTGGCTGTATCAAACTGGGCTCACCAGACTAGAACCCACCGCTCTTAACCACTTCACCAAGCTGGATCTTTACTTAAAAAGGTAAAGGTATCCCCTGTGCAAGTACCGAGTCATGTCTGACCCTTGGGGTGACGCCCTCTAGCATTTTCAAGGCAGACTCAATACAGGGTGGTTGCCAGTGCCTTCCCCAGTTATTACCATTTACCCCCCAGCAAGCTGGGTACTCATTTTACCAACCTCGGATGGATGGAAGGCTGAGTCAACCTTGAGCTGGCTGCTGGGATTGAACTCCCAGCCTCATGGGCAGAGTCAGACAGCATGTCGCTGCCTCACCACTCTGCACCACAAGAGGCTCTTGGATCTTTACTTACAGGATTCAAAACCAAAAGACATTTGTGTTCCTCCCACACACTTTTTAATGGCTCATGTAATTAATTATGCTACACCATCCTTTGCCTGCATAATCCAGGCTATCTCAATCCTTTCCAGCCTGGGAAATTTAACCAGGGCTGGGCCTGGTCAATATTTGGATGGAAGACCACAAAGGAAGGCCAGAGCTGGTTTGCAGAGGCAGACAATGGCAAAACACCTCCAGTGTCTCTTGACAAAACTTTCCATTAGGCCTACCACTATCCATTAGTGCCTGTTCAACATAACTGTGCAACAAATGTATGTGCTACTTTGGTAAATAGTAGTTTGGGTCCCTGAAAGTGCCATCCACTCACCTGATTTACCAGTCACCAAAGGGTAAAAGGAAAAAAAAAACAGTATCACATGAAGAAGTTGCTCACACATCTTTAAAACTGAAAAAACATACATTATTTCCATGGAGAAAGGAGAGGAAAAAATCAAGGCATATTGTGTTCCGCCTCTGGGGTGGATGGGCTGGGGTTCCTGCAGAATTACAGCTCGTCTTCAACCAGTGGGCATTAGTTCCCCTGGAGAAAATGGATGCTCTGGAAGGTGGACTCTATAGCATTTATTTATTTGATTTATTCCCCGCCACTCCCCACTGTCCTGCAGAGGCTCCATCCCCAAATCTGGCATCCTTAAACCCGCCTCCCCCCACCCCAAATCCCCTGCTGGTGGCCGTGGCCGTAGGATCGGACAACCCAACCCTGGCGGAAATGGGGGTGAAGGGGATGAAATTAAGAAAAATCTCCCTGTGCCTTTAAGAAAAATTTTTCCGTGCCTCCTCCCCCCTGAATGGCGGGCCCCACGGCGTTTCTCTGGAATGTGTCCCTTGAGTCAGGGCTCGGCTATGCCGGCCAGGCAGGTGCCACGCCCTGACCCACGGGGTGCCTAGCGGGGGGGGGGGGGGGGAGAGTAGCAGCGGCGCTCCGGGGCTGCCTTGGGGCCGGGTCTGAAGAAGGGCGCGCGCGCAAGCTCTGCTGGGCTTCAAGGCGCCTGACTGGACTCCAACTTTGTTCTGGGACTCAGTCTGGCACCCGGGGCGATTTGCCGCTCCCAGGAACAAACCAAAGGATGGCACCGCCTGAGGAAAGCATGCGCAAAGCGCTTTCTCCTGAGTAACCGCGCTGGCCTCTTGCCGGAAAGAGTTGCAGATTCAGACCCGCAGGCTCCCAGGGCCTTAAACCCCGTCTGCTGCCCCAACAGGCCCCTCCCTGCGGAGGCACTGAACCGATTGGGGAGTGACCAGTTTCGGACTGGGCCGACATAAAAGAGCCGCTCTGCCTCGCGCAGAAGAGCCTGCACGTCACCGGGAGCTAAAGCCTTTTTCTGGCGCGCAGCGCGCATGCTCCTCCTCCTGTTTGCCGGGAGCGACCCGGTTCTTAAAGCCGAAGTAGCACGAGGGCGCCCCGGGGAGGGGGGGAGTGGCTCTTCTGAGACTACGCCGCTGGTTTAATGGCCAGCCTTGCGGGGCGAGCCACGCCGGTCTGAAACAGCAGAATAAGGTCTGAGTCCAGAGTCACCTTCTAAGGAAGAAGAGCTGGGTTTTGTACCCTGCTTTTTACTACCGGAAGGCATCTCAAAACGGCTTACAATCACTTTCCCTTCCTCTTTCTACAACAAACACCTTGTGAGGCAGGTGACGCTGAGAGAGTTTTGACAGGACAGCCAGTGACCCACGGCTACCCAGCTGGCTGCATGTGGAGAGTGAGGAATCAAACGAGAGAAACCACTACACCATATTGGTTTAGCCACCCTTGGGTTGTGCGATTCGGCTGCCGAAGCGGCTGTTCCTGCCCGTAGCAGCCAGCGCTGCTAGTAGAGGCTTTCAAGTGCAAGCACTTTTTTTCAGATACTGTGCTTGCAAGTGAAAACTTATCCTCCATGATTCTTCTTAATATCTGTGAAACTGCCCTGGAGGTGGAGCATGTCAGGGTGTCCAAGTTGGGGCAGGGCCAGGACCAATCACTGCCTGCACTAATTGGCTCTGACCCAACAACTCATGCCCTCCATGGTCACCTATTCGCCAGTGCCTCACCGCCCCTCGGCTGTTCCGCATGCCGCCTTGCAGCAGCGCAGCATGGCTGCTGTATGCGACAGCAACCACGGGTCACCTCAGGAGCCACCCATGCTGCCATCTACGACCCCGCAGCTGAAAGTGCAAGGAGCAGCTGCTGCCACCACCGGATGCCACGCCCAACACAAGCAAGGAGACAGAGGATGCCCAGTCGGCCCCGTGCCAGCCCCGTTGCCATGTGCCAACACCAGGAGCCATCCCCACCCGCATACCTGCCCGCTGCCACACGATGCCCCACTGCCTCCAATCTCCTGCCTGTGACCTCGTCAAGACCTACCGGGAGCCGCCAAAACCACCACCACTGCGGTGGGCCCACCGCCACCTCGCAGGTACGCCTCTACCCGCCTCTAGCCCGCATGTGCCCACAAACACCCCTCTGCTGCTCTAGCGGCCTCCTTCCCCCCCACATCCTTCCAGACACTAGCGCCCGTTACATATTGCCTGCAGCGGCCTTTGAAGCTAGTACCTTGAATAAAACCAAATCTTTGTTCTATTGCAGTATGCAGTCATTAACAACTGGACTGACTTGTCTATACAGTTACACATTATTGTAGTACAGCATTCAGTGGTGCATGGATGCAGCCTCAGTTTCTCTCACCAAGGAGAGCAAGGAGCTCATTGCACAAAGTACATGGCCACTCTTTTCAGCCTACACTGTAACACACCTATTCCCCTTCCTGAGCTCCCTTAGATCTGTAATATGTGAGGGCCATATCTAGCCACACCGTTCTAGAGGCTTGCATTCTCTTGGGTGGGGGGAGTGATTTTGACCAATTCCACCCTCCCCCAGCAGTTCACTGAGCCTCTTTCCAGAATATGGCCCTGAGGGCTACTGGGCCCCGAAGGTGTGGGAGCAAGGGAAGGGAATCTGAAGTAGAAAAGGAGCCTCAACAGAGATCATTGCCTGCTGCTAAGAAAGCTTAAATGGCCTGGAGCCTTCACCATGTACAGTTACATAGAGGTGCATTTGTTTAAAATTTATTCTAAAGGTTTCTAAACTATGTAGAAACTATGTAGAAAACAACAGTGCACTCTAATTCATACTGTTGCTAAATGTGCTTGTTCACCTTACCTTTCCCAAGATGTTTTGTTACTGGATGTTTTCTTCTCTTTGCTGAGCTACAATTCCATGTCAAGTCCTGCTAAATACCTCTGGCTTGCTCTCCCCAGTTTCCTCTTGTAGTGGATGGTGCCTAGTTCTTATAAAAGGGTGTGTGACTCACTCACCCACTGTAGTGATGGAACACTGGGTGGCAATGAAAGGGGGGAGGAGCAAAGGTTCCCAGGACACTTCAGCTTTAAATTTAACCCTTACTCACTCGCTTGGTTTAATTTTTAGCAGGATTAGTGTTCATTCTCAATGGCTGGAAGTCACAAAGAGCAGGTTTGGGCTGCCAGTTCCAATGAATGCCGCTCCATAGCTGCTGTTCATTCCCCCAGTGAGTGCGTAAGTAAGTAGGAGACTGCAGTAGGAGAAACCTGCCCTCTGCCTCTGGCTTCCAGTGGCTCTCCCACTGACAGAGGTCATGGAAGGGGATGAGAGGCCCCTGTGTATGCAAACTGCCTGACGACCCATTGCATGCCTTTTCAGTACAGAAGCATGTATGCTCACACCCGCCAGCATGATAGGCACCATGCTAGTTATTAAATAATAGTCATTAATAATGCCTTTTTGACCGCTTGCCTGGTCATTCTTGGATCATCATCAAAATGTAAAATTGGATATTATGCTTCCTAGTCTGACAATTCAGCAGCTAACGGAGACAAGCTGCCCCTTTGATTGTATCACCCCAACACTGCCCAGCTTCACTGTTCCCAGTTTGTTTCTGGTTCAAGTTCCAAGCGCCAGCATTAGCCTCGAAAGGCCTGAAAGGGTATTGTCAGGGGCTGCCGGATCCAATATGAACGTATCTGTGCCCTCAGTGCGCAAGGAGAGGTCCTGTTCTTGGCCCTACCACCTCCGGAAGTTTGGTGGGTAGCTACTCCTAAAAGAGTAGGGGCACCAAGGTTAGGGAAATCTCTTCTCTGACCCATCCCTTGAAGCCTGTTCTGTTTCAACGGGCTGTTGTGTTGTGATGGCTGCTGACTAAGGGAATGCTGCTGAGCTGGCAGCTGGATTTGTTTTCATATCATTCTGCAGGGATGTGTTGGTCGATTGCGTTTTATTTTATGGCACACATTTTAAATGGGTTAGCTCTTGCAGGTCACCATCTAGAACATAACATCCTGTTATAATATTCTCCCTAGTTGCTCTTCCTGTCACTAACAGTGCACACTACAGCTTGAAAATTTCACCAGGCCTTCAGTAATTTCCCGTTACCATCAACCTGACATGAACCTTTCCACACGTGGCACGTTTTCTAGAGACCAATATACAAATACATAATGTAAGCATAAAGACCGCCTTATGCAGGAAGCCTACTGATCACCAAACCCATCTACACATTTCCAGTGACCATCCCAAATGCACCAAACAACCCACTGACTCCACTCAAGCTCCTCACTAAAGCCACATCCATCCTGACCCCTCAGACAGATCCTCTCCTGTGTAATATAGAAGACATTTTCGGAATGGCAACACTCACTGGATGTTGTAACAAAACAGATCAACGAAGCCAGAATGATACCTGGAGATTCCAGGCTATACGACTTGCCCAAATGAAACAATAAAACATTGCTGACAGGCACATACTTCTCACCTCAAACCGGTTCAACACATCATCCACAACCTACACCCTATGCTGGACAATGCTGCTCCTCTCTCACAGGCAAACCTGTTCTTGTACACACACAGTGTCCTAGCCTTAAACAACTTCTCATCCATAACAGTGCCCTCCCCTAACATGGGTACAGACTGGGACCAGTGCCTGCAACAAACCAAGATGCCAACCATGTTCATTCTGACAACACATCCACAGGACCGAACAACACCCCCTGTTCAGTCACTTGTTCATCTTCCAGTATCATACATGCCATCAAATGTCAGTGATGCCCTTCCACTGTCTGCATTGGACAAACAGGCCATAAACAGACATAAATCAGATATTAAAAATCACAACACTCAAAAATCACCGAGAGAATATTTTAATCTTCCAAGACATTCCACTGCTGACCTAACAGTAGCAGTCCTCAGAGAAGCTTCAAGGGGAGTTTACATCACAAGATTGAGGAATCTGAATTCATTCACAATTTCAGAACAAAGGGCACCCCACGGCTGCATAAGGACAAATCATTCTTATCTCACTACACATGCTAATTTAGTGTCCCTAAGCATGCCTCCCTTTACTGTATCAAGCCTATTACATTTGCAGCGTACCTTTGCACCTTAGCCCCTTCTTTGCCACACCCCTCCCACCTTCTTGACTGGGCTATAAAGTCACAGGGATCTCCATTCCTACCTGCGTCTGATGATGGAACTTTGACTCTTGAAAGCTTCGACCTTGAAAGTCTTGTTGGTGCTACTGGGCTCGAGTCTACCATTTTAGGTGCAGTGGACAGAATCAGACAAAGCTGTCCAGAAGAGGGGGATGACTCTTACATCTTACATGTCAACATGGGCAAATGAGAACAAGATGCAATTCAATAGAGGGAAGTGCAGAGTTCTACATCTGGGTCACAAAAATGAGATGCTCACATACTAGATGGTACACTTTTGGGTGGCAGTGAGTGTGAATGAGATCTTGGGGGTACTTGTGGATTGTAAGCTAAATATGAGCAGACAGTATGATCCAGTGGTAAAGAAGGCAAATGCAGTATTGGGATGTATCAACAGAGGCATCACATCATGTCATAGTCCTGCTGTATACTGGATTGGTCAGACCCCACCTGGAGTATGGTGTGCAATTCTGGAGACCTCCCCTTCAAAATGGACATGGACAAAATTGAGAGGGTTCAGAGAGTGATGAGGATGATTGTTTGGCCTGGGGGCCAAACCCTATGAGGAAAGGCTGAGGGTCTTGGGAATGTTCAGCCTGGAGAAGAGGAGGTTGAGAGGGGACATGATTGCTCTCTTTAAGTATTGGAGGGGTTGTCACTTGAAAGAGGGCAGGGAGAAGTTCCTGTTGGTAGCAGAAGACAGGACTTGCATAACGGCACCGGCTAGAGATCAGGGGGGGGAATCCACAGTGGAAGCAACTGCCTAGGGAGGTGGTGAGCTCCCCCTCACTGGTGGTCTTCAAGCAGTGGCTTGGACAAGATGGCCTGT
Source organism: Paroedura picta (assembly GCF_049243985.1). Lineage (NCBI taxonomy): Eukaryota > Metazoa > Chordata > Lepidosauria > Squamata > Gekkonidae > Paroedura > Paroedura picta. The sequence goes on from NC_135369.1 coordinate 72,608,076, forward strand.
ATGGCCTCTTCCAACTCTACGATTCTGTTTAGTTAAGCTCTCGACTTAAACTGGTCTACATACGGTGCCACTGTGATGCAGTGGTTAGAATGCTGGACTAGCATTTGGGAGAATGGATTTCAAATCCCTGCTCTGCTGTGGAAGCCTGCTGGATATCTTTGGGCCAGCCTCTCTCTCTTGCCACCTAATCTACCTCTTAGGGTTGCTGTGAGAATGAAATGGTGAAAAGAGAGCCATGTACACTGCCCTGAACACTCTGGAGTAAGAAAGAAAGGATACTCATTCAGCCCTTTAAAAAAAAAAACAGGCACCAACTTCCTCTTAGAAGTAAAACTGTGACTGAATTGCAGACTCCCACAAACCATTTCAACCCCTCTGTTTATCTGAATGGAACCAGGAAGGGGGAAAATGTTTGTGACTAGAAAAACAAAGCACCCACACCCTGACAGTGGCTGGTTAAAAAGCAACCAGTTCTGTTGTTCTGCCTACAAACAGAGAGGCAGCTCTCTAGAATCTACCAAAACAGCTGTTATGCAGTGTCAGTGTACCCTCGCCTGATTGTGTTCAGGTGTCCAGAGAAGCAGGGAGACACTGTTCTTCAAGTGGTGGTCCAGTCCTGCCTTCTCCTCTCCATTCCACCACCATCCCCACACAAGGCACACAGAGACCAGAAGTATGATAAGTTCATTTTTTGCTTTTTTACACAAATATATACAGGGTATTATACACATCTCTACACAGACACAGTGCCAGTTAGAACACAGCTCCCTGCAAGGGAGCACCAATGGTCCACACCCAACACATCCATGAACCGCCAGCATAGGCCCGCCCTGCGCTGCAGCTGTATGTACAGAGAGATCAGAGCCATCCCAGTCAGCTCGTGCTGCACCGAGGACAGGTGGAGGCGGTGGGGCTGCTGCTGCAGATGGGGCAGTGACGGCTGAGCTCAGGAATATGGTGCCAAGGGACCAGGACGGGCACAGACAGGAAACCCTGGCATGGGACACAGACTATTTCTAGACAGTAGCAGAGAGACATCCTGGAACAAACAAACAAAATAAAACCCTCGTGCATTTCATCTGTCGTGTGGGTTAATAGTGGGGGGAGGATGAGGGATACTCTAAACACGGACTTTGCTCTTCCACCTTGTCTCCCAGAAAATCCCATAAAAGAAAATTCACCTTAAAATGTGGCCCATCTCCCAAGGGTGAAGTGGGTTCCTCTAACCTCCCATGCCTCCCTCCCTGGAAGGGAGGAAGAAGTCCAGCTCCTCCTCCCAGTTTGCTGGGAATCCTGGCCAAGAAGCTTCCAGCTTCAGCAACCTTAACTGAGTCTCCTTCTCTCCCAGCACTTCGGCCTCCTTCTTTGATCGGGGGCGGGGGGGGGGGGAGTGAAGCTGTTCCTCCCTGTACTGCCAAGTCCAGTGGTAGAGATCTCAGTTTGTTAACCTCTACAATACCCCTTCGGAGCACTGGTCTCCCCCTTTTGGAGGTATGGGCGTGTGGTTCGGCGGGAGGCATCATTCTCTCTGCTTCCTCCTACCACCAGCATGATCTCTCAAAGGCTGCTTGTGGAAGGAGGGAAGACAGGAAAGGAAGGGAATGCAAACATTAAGAGCAGCTGAACAGCAGGATTTACGTCCTCCTTTACATTTCTCGTGGGAGGTAGCAACGGTGGATCAGAAAAGGGATTCATCTCGCAACAGAGAACCAGCTCAACTCAGTCACTAGACCTGGCACACCCCAGAAAAAGACACATCTCACCAGGAGTGAAAAAGGAATCTGGTGCTTTCCTACCACTTCCCTCCACAAGCCACCCCACAGGGTGGGTCACGCACATCCAAGGCCAATCTCTGGCCAATCCCTTTGCCTTTTTTCCTGTGAGGTTGGAAGTATCAGACTAGTATATTAACATGTCTATAGAAGTTGATTCTATGACAGCCTTTGGTTCACACCAATCTTAAAGAAGCTAAGAGCCCTACTGGTTGAACTCTGGGCAATCCCAGCCTTCTGAGCAAGCAATGAGAACAATGTTTGGATGGAGCTGGAGCAACCCTTAAAGATCAAAGCTCACGAGGCAGCGATGCCCAGAGCTGGAAGGCAATTCCTTGGAGTCGCATGCAAGGCAAAGGGGCTGGCAGAACAGAGCTGAGCTGCTAATATGTGAGCCCCTACCTAGGAGGCCTTGGGAAAGACCCTGAGGTGAATGCGAGGGAGCCGGAAGGCTGGACTGCACCTGGGACCCAGCAATCTCTCCCTCCACAGCAAACCAACCCTTCTCTTCCCGACACATCAGACGAGGCAAGAGAACATTTGGGTTTTAGTCAATCTAAGGTAAAACAAAAATGTGCAAAAATGCTGAGTAGCCCAAATCATTGTTTCCCAGGATCAAGACCCAGGGTGTTACTCAACATGGGCCACCGTAGTTTGTTCAGGAATTTGAGGGAGGGGGCTGACAAGAAGTACTTTAAGTCTGGATGGGGCAATCATTCTTGCCTTTTCTCTGTTCACCCCCTTGCCCTGCAAGGGTCTCTTTTGACACCAGAAATGTTTTTGCCGTTTGTGGTTGCTCATTGGCAAGTCTCTGACCCTGGGCAGCACAATCCAGTTGTGGCTCTCATTGTGTAGAGCACACAGCGACAGCCCCTTTTTGCACAACACCTCTGGCCTCTAGACTGCATGCTGGCAACCATTCCCTGGGAGAGACACAGTGGGAAGGACTGGTTGAGATACCAGGTTATCACAAGGCTGCTCCCTGGGCACCGGAATGGGAATGCTTGCTGAAGCAGAGCCACGTAGGAGATTTCTGCGCAAGTTAAAAATGGCTGTGTGTGGCTGGAATCATTGATCCCTGCGAGGATCAAAGCCACCCACACTTGGCTTGGAAATCTAGAACCTTGATGAAAGTTCTCAGTTAAACTTAGTAAGTGATTAGTGTTCATGATTCTAGACCAGGATCAGGGTGGGCTGTCAAGGGTGAACTCCCTGGAGTAGGAGGAGGAGGAGGAGAACCTTGCTGCTAGGAAGCATCCAAACTCCGGTTGTCCTGGCTGGCCTCCGCTCTCTTCCCTGTCACAGTGGGAGCAACAGGGAGCAAGGCTTGGTAGAGTTTGCAGCAGTTGTTAAAAGTAGGTAGCATGTCAGATAAATCCCCCTTCCATCCTGAGGGGATAGGGACACAGAGAGAGAACTGCAACAGGAAAGGCAGGAGGAAATGGTGGTCTGATGCAAGGGTCCCTTCCCCATCTTGGAACGAACAGAAATGCAGCAGCCAGTTCGGTGGGAAGGAGCAGTGGTTGGTGCCTCTCTTGAGCTGCTCTTCCCTCCAGTTCCATTGCTTCTCTCTCTGTCACTCACTCTCTCTCACGCACACACACACACACACACACATACACACAGTGTGCAGCAACCTCTTCAGCTCATGGGACTCCCCAGCCCCTTTGCACACTTCTACGTCCCTAATGGTGGATCTCGTTTTCTATCAGGCTGTCTTCACAGGACTGGAAATCTGTGTCGTTCATGCCATTGGGGTTGATGAGCTCCTCGTCTTGGGACCCCTGTTCCTCAGCCTCGGCCACGTCACCCTCAGGTGAAGAATCCTGCAGCACTTGGGCAATGTACTTCTGCAGAGAAGACATAAAAAGATAACCATGCGGGGCCAGTTAGACTAGCCTGTCCCTGTAATGGAGCCCCTGGCAGCAGAGCATGATGGGTAAGTGCCATGCAACTGAGAGGCTGAGAGAAGTCATGCTGGCACAGAAAGGAACCCTACATTGTATGGAATAGCTGTTTTATCACCTGTTTTATTGTATCTGATCTTGCAATGGCCTATGGCCAAGTGCAATAAAGTTTGACTTATCCTGAAGGAACAGGAGTCTCACATGACTAAGAGTCCTTATTTCAAACGATGGATCAGGTTTGCAATGTTGCTAGTGGTACAGCAGTTGCCCTTCTGGATTCAGTAACAACATAGCAATATGAAGGAGAACCCTGTGGGATCAAACCAGTGATTCATCTAGTCCATCAGGCTGTTTCACACTGCTGCCAATGTGTTGCCCTAGACTGAGGGCCAACAACTAGGCATAGATGTCAGGGCCTTCCCCTGATGTTTTCTCCTTGTCCTGCATTTCAGGAACTTACTGCAGCTGGCAACACTGCACTTCACTGTGGCTGATAGCTACCGATAGTCCTATGCTCCATGAACCCCTCTTTAAAATCATATTGATGGTACTTTACATTGAATTTCAAGATCCTTAAAAAAAATCCTCCACTCTGCAACTTATTTCTGACGTTTCCCAGCTCTGTGGAAAATCAAGGAGGCTTGATTTTTTACTTCAACAGGACTCAAGGAACTGATTTAAATCTACATCGTTTTCAAATGAGACCAAAAAGGTTGCTTGCTCACTGTGGATACACAGATCTTAAAGGCAGCACGCTCTTGTTGTAGCTCTCTAAGCCAACAGACCCATAACTCTGAGAGCCTCTAACAACTGCAGTTCCTTTTGGGGATGGTAGGGAGAATTCGTCTAAAGCAGGGGTAGTCAAACTGTGGCCCTCCAGATGTTCATGGACTACAATTCCCAGGAGCCCTTGCCAGCATTCGCCAGCGAATGCTGGCAGGGGCTCCTGGGAATTGTAGTCCATGGACATCTGAAGGGCCGCAGTTTGACTACCCCTGGTCTAAAGAAAAGGTTCAATGCCACCATCTATCTGCTGGGCCAACTAATTATAGAAGTGTAGAAAGTCCTACATTTTTTCTCCTTGTTGATTATCCTCTTGGGTGCAACAGAAACTTGCCTATTGAGAAATCAAGGAAAGAGGCCATTCAACATAAAGTCGCTCCCCTCAGCAATATTGTGACAGCTATTCAAATCCTGGCCCATCTTCAGTAGTCAGGTCTGTTTAAGAAAGGGTCAAGCTGGAGCTGCATGAGCAAATAATTTTCTCTCTGCTCCAGGCAACTCCGTGCGTACAAAATGGAGGGCATGTGGATTCTCTTGCTCCATTGTGCAATTAATGAGGGCATAAGGCCTCATTCAGGTAAAAGATTGTAAAGAATTCTGCATGTTAGAAATGATATATAAATAAATCTTACTGCTACTATTATAATTATGGAATGTTTTGCTTTATCTTTTGTACACTTAGCAACTATTCTGTTTCTAAATTCTTCTCTACTATAAGGAAGGCTAGTACCTTAAAAAACAACAACTGAAACAGGATTTTGCCAAGCGGCTAGAAGCCTGATATTTTGCTTTTTGTGGTGTGACTGCAGCCATTAAAATTTCCACGATGGCCTGTTCAGACCTCAGGGAACTTGGGGTGCAGGGAAGGCGTGCACCATATAAAGCCTCTCATTATTTAGTGTTCCCATTCCAATGTACTGTTTGCATTGGGAGATGATGGCCCCAGCTCTTTCTGCAGCACACACAGCACATGCCAACATATTAGAGCCAGAAAGCAGAACAGAAAGGGGCACTGACCAGTCTGGCTTCATTGTCCAGCTGAGAGACAGAGGCAGAAAGTGAACAGACAGCATGGGGAGGGGAATAAAGAGGTTGCAGGTCCATCATCTCAGATAGGGCCAGTAACAGAGAAGTCTGTTTTCTGCCCATGCTTCTTGAATGCTGCCTGTGCATAGCCCAAAAGTTGGTAGTCTGACAAGGAATTTGTCCAGGCCTCTCCCTCCTCCCCAAACTCAGCCATAAGAGGACACAGAACATCTGGTGATTCTGGAGGCAAATGGAGGAGCTGGAGACTCACGGCTGATTTTGGAGCCGGTGGGGTGGCGGCTGGTCGTCCGTTTTCCCTTGGTTCCACAGCATCCGCCTCTGTGTGGTCAATCTGGCAAAAGAGGGGTGTGAAACTAAGTGGCAAAAGCAGCAGCCTACCATCCTGTTCCTGCCGCAAGTACAGGAGTGTTCCAGTATAATTCAGCTAGGTGAATGCCAAGGATAACAATATCTTGTATAAGACAAAGTGAGCTATGGCTATTTATTCAGTACACAGACATTTAGAACATGCTTTTCTCCCCACAGGGGATGCAAAGCAGCTTACTGGCTTTTCTGGCTTTCCTTTATCATCCATTTTAAGGAGCGCTTATGACACAAGACACTGATTAGTCTTTTAGCATGTTGCTGTGTTACTTTGGCTGCAGCAAACTAAACAGCTAACCACCTGGAAATTATTTCTGCCAGATCTCCCAGGTGATGGGGTTCAGATATTCCACATGTGGAAGAGGGAGGATCTTGACCTCCCCAAAAAGACCTATCTGAGGCCAAACTCTACTGCCTCATTGTGGAAGCTATGTAATGTAATGTTATATATGTTTTACTTTTATTCATGGCTCTTTCCCACATCACTCCTGATGAGAATCAATGTAAGGACCATACGTTGTGCCTCCCCCATTGCCTTCCCTAGACAACATTAATTGCCCCGCCTGCATAGTTCCTTCATCTGTGCACTACTTAGTAGCTTAGAGAGATACTGCAGGAGGCAGCCTCTCAGGGAGGCCCATGGAAGTGTGGCAGCTTTCTCTCTTCGGTGGCGATGTCATGCAGCAGGCCCAAAAAGACCACTGCACATCACATAAAATGGACAGGTACATGAGCTTCCCATTACAGTGCTCAGAGGTCCCCCCCCCCATCTCTATAAGAAAAAAACAGACTTTGGTATAGCTATCACCAGCCTAATCCCACTTCAGACCTTGCAACACCTGTTTCTCAAATAAATGTCAGCTCATTACCTTGTAATTGTGAGCACTGAGGTATTTGAAGTGTCCAAAGCAGACGTGACACAAGCAGATCACTATGGTGATGACGAGAACCACAAAGGTGAACATGGACGTGAAAGCCAAAAACCCTAAAGGAGGCAAAGATTAACTGTCAAAGCACAACCTTATAATTCATCTCTTTGCTCCTAATTTGGCCCCCAGTCCTGTGACCTTACAATGGCTAGTCTGAAATATCCACCCCATCTCATCGCCATTGGAAGTACAAAGTTTTTTTAGCCAAATATTCCATTTCACTCAATTAATCACCCTTCTACCTCTGCATTGAGCAATAGTAGATTGTATGCAGCTGTCAGCAGGTGAGACTAAGAGGATAAAATCCACCAATGAAGCCAGTAACACTCCCCTTCCATTACCTCCACCACTCACCTGTGCGCACAGTGGAGAAGAAAAGAAGCCAAAAGAGGCATAGGATAGGGGCTGCCACCACCTGGTTCACAGCCCCTGAATGGATCTTCTTGTCCAGCTTGGCTGGCAGGTAAGCATAGTACAGGTTGTACCTGTCCACCAGGTGCTTCAGTAGCATGTACATCAGACCTATCAGAAAAAAAGAGGAAAGAGAAGGAAAGAAGAGCTGAAATCTTGGCTGAAGAGCAGGTAAGAGATAATAGCTTAAGTTTTAGTGAGGGCCCTTTCTCTTGAGGGCAAGGAGAATGGATTAGTTGTGAAGAGCCAGCCTTCTTCACTGCAAAACTGAGTTTCCCAGCCTCCTGAATGCAATGATCCATGTTACAGTCATTTCATTTGTTCCTCAAAACCATATTGAATTGAGAATTTTCAGGATAACCCAGATGTAGTTTAAAAAAAAAACAATGGACCAATATAAAACATTGTGGATGTATATATCTGATTCATTATTTTGTAACCAAATCCTGGTAAAGTGAGGCCAAGGAGGGATGACCGTGCTTACCAAATGGAACAATGATGGGACAGGTGATACTGTAGGTCATAACAACAGTGAAGACGCACATCATCCAGGCATAAGCAGCCCCAAACTGGAATTCATAGGCCTGATGCTGAAGAAAGAAAGCAAGATCCCATTAGTAAAGCATGCACAAAAATACTTGGAGGGATAACTGCGATAAAACAATCGCCTTCAAGACCAACACATTTTAAATCTGGCACAGAAAGGAGAAGTCCTGGGAAAAAATGAGAAAACTTAAGAGCCCCTCCTTTTTCTGCCCCCTCCCCTCAATTTTTGGTTCAGAAAGAATGGAACAATTGGGGGGGGGCACTGTAAGAAAGAACTATGAAAAAATTTCTTTAAGAAAGGTGAAATTCACACAACAGCAAGGTTTTTCACAATCAAATTGTATAATATGAAAAAAATTAAGAAATGTTGAAGCTTGGAATACCATGTTGGGAGGTTGCATATGAGAAGGGTCTTGGCCTCTATGCCCTGTATGCCCCCTGGAGCCACTGGAAAGCCACTGTGTGCAATAATATGCTGGAATAGATGCTCAGCAGCCTCTGTGTATGTTCTTAATTTTCTAGTGGAATAATTGGGAAATTTTTGGGCAGCACTGGGAAAAAACCTTCCCTTGAAATATGTTGAGTGAGAAAAACTTGTCCTAAGAAGTCATTCTTTCTGAATGTATTCCATGAAATAAGTCCTCAAACTGGACAATCTGTTGTTGTTATTGTTAGGGTTTGTCAAGTCATTTCCGACTCATGGAGACGTTATGAACAAAGGCCTGCTGATCCAACTGCCTGCAGTCATTTCTTCATGTTTTTGTAAGGTCAATCCACTTATGTCTTTGATTCTATCCATCCATCTTTCCCCCCAACTCTTCTGCTTCCTTCAATCTCACCAACATTTTATTTTCTTAGTTTTACTTTCTTTCTTTCATACTTTTAGTCAAACTATGCAGCATGAATATGCTTCTATGAGAATCTACAGCATTAGAGAACATGATCCTGATGTATATTGTAGGCATATGCATCATATTCGAGAATATTTTTAAAAATGTAAATAATTTTGGCAACAATATATTCATAATGTGTTTATCAACAATATGTCACTGAAGAGTTTAGGGTTTTCAGTGCCATAAAGTTTAGCTTCAAAGCCCAATATGCTGGGAGTGGCAGGATACCTACTGTGACTGGCTGAGAGAGTTTACGTCTAAATATTATGTTTTCTTTGCTTACTGCAAAATTTGTATTGTCTTCAACTTCTATTTTCTCCTGCCTCCCAGAGGATAAAAAATTTAAACATACATGTTCTATGGCAGGATAGGTTGCAGCAGTGTCCATATACAGGCAACTTCTTATAGAAAAATGAAGACATTTTAAATCCCAATACACTTTTTCTCACAAAACGCTTTATTCATTGTTTTTATGTCTTTGTACATATTTTATCTCAGCTTGTTAATTAATATTATTATGTATGTTTTAATTTGCTATCCAATCAGTCGGCCCTTGTGAGGACAGAAAAGTGGGAGTATATATTTTATAAATATTATATGCAAAGTTTTAAATGGTATTTCTAAGTTGTTAACAAAACTAGGTTGAAAGAATGTAAGTATCTTTAACTGCTCCGAGCGGAGCAGATTAAATAAAGCAGTAAAGGCCCCGAGGGCAGGCCCTGTCCGGGATGAGGAAGGATGGTGATAGGCCCCTTCCCCCGGACTGACAATCGAAGGGGCCAATTGGCAGGCGCAAAGTGGCTGCCGATTGGGTCCTTCGATTGTCAATCCAGGGGCAAGGGACCAATTGCCGCCGGACTGACGAATCGGGAGGCGGCACAGCCGCCGGCATAGATGGCAGTGCAAGCAGGGCCGACAGAGCCGCCACCGGAAGAGCAGCAGCCACCGACGATGGGAACGGGTCGGCCGCGCCGTGCGGGGGGGGGGGGGGCAGCAGTATATTTCAATTTCCCCCACAATGTATGTTTTGTTGCGGCATGAGGTGGGGGAGGAATGAAAAACAACCACCTGAAACCCTTGTATTTTCTGTGGCTTCAACAAATCCAGAAATTTTAAATCTAGCATAAGCTTTTATGAACTAGAAAGCTAGAATTTTTATTCAGGTCCAGGCTTTCAAGAGAGAGAACCCTTTTTTATCAGAGGCATGAACTTCAAACCTCCGGTGAACCCATGGCAGCTTTTTCTAGAATAAGTGTCAATTTGGCCTCATTTTGTTTGTATCAACATAAATACTTGAGATACCCAAGAGGACAAAAACAAATACATCTGGCTCACAGGTCAGCTTCCCCCACATATTCCACTAGCAATTGTCTTGCATTGCTGAGGAGCCCTTCCTGGCTGAATGACACAAGGGGAATACTCACCACTATAGAAACAGGCAAGATGGTAACACTTTGGCAACAACTGTATATAGTAAACACCAAGATGATTAATCTAATGTTGCGTACAAACTAAGACTAGTTCTTCCCTTTTCATACAGTATTTGTTTGTAATAGTCGTTGGCACATATCCAAACAAAGGGCACATAAACAGTCTCTTTTACTGCAAACATTCTCTGATACAATGACAAAAGCCTCAAGATTACTACTGTGCAAATCAAACAGTTCAAGTTAGCTGTGAATGATCTACTGAGATACGTCAAATGTTAAGCACAAGTCAAACCATTCAGTCTCCACTGACCACTGTTATACTGATACCTTGAAGCAAGAATTCTGACTACTTCAGGGTATGACACAACTATGGGGGGATTAAGCAGACAGGATGTATGTCACCATACCATGAGCCCCTGCCGGCCATGCTGGTAATTGTAGTTCATGGACATCTGGAGAGCTGCTGTTTGGCCACCCCAAATTTACACGTTATCATTAATCATTAAACTTTTGAATGCCACAAAACCTACTCAGTTCTAATGCTTACTATAGTTACTGCCCTTCTTTCTTGGCATGAAACTCTTCAAGGGATGTAACTTCCAGGTTTTATAGTCTCTGCCTTCTAAAACACTTATCTCATGCTTTTATCTCCGACAGGACACTGGTAAAAATTTAACTGGACTCTTACCAAAATCCAGTTAGGCAAGATTTGTTGCATTCCAGAACCAATTCTCAAGAAAAGAGTTGTAAGTGGATTCCATCTGCTTCTTCTGTCTTGTTATACTGACAATCTATAAACGGTATCTGTTTCTAGTAGCAATCATACATTTCTGATAAGGTCTAGTTGTTCCCTTAGTTGTACTCTACTCTGGTCTGATCCACATACCCGTTTGACATTCCTGCGTTCAGCAGCTGAGCGGGCCAGGCATAGCCGGATCATGTACATCAGCAGGCCAGGGATGCGAAGCAAGTCCATGGCATTCCCAATAAATGCAGAGGCAATTACATAGTTCACAAAAAAGGCCCCATTGTCTGGCAAGAATACACACCTGGAAGAGACAAAGATAACCAAAAGATAGGTTGCCTATCTGCATGCACACGAGGAGTAGCAAGATGATCCACAGAAAGGAAGATATCTAACTCATATTTTTCTGTAGCTGAACTTATCTATAACAAAATTTTAGTCAAATAGCACCTTAAGACCAACAAAGATTTATTCAAGGCATGAGCTTTCATGTGCATGTCCACTTCCTCAGACCTGACAAGCACATGAAAGTTCATGCCTTGAATAAATCTGTGTTGATCTTAAAGGTGCTACTGGATTCAAATTTTGTTGTTACATCAGACCAACACGGCTACCCACTTGAATGAACTTATGTATGTCACTCCTCTTAAGTCTGATTATCATAGCTCACGCTAAAATGAGATTTTAGTTAGTTTTACTCAACTAACTGGTTTTGCAGGCTGTTCCCATTCTTTAAGGAACTGTTAGTCATGTCCCAAAATCCATAGCTCATGGATCAACATATGCTGCATGCTTATTCATATATGATGGCCTAGTTTCATTTACAAGTCCTGGTAGCTTCACCTCTGCTTTATGCAGCTTGTTAGCATGGATTATCTTTTCTCCTGCATCAGCTTATTGGCTTTATTGTCTGCATTCACAGTAAAGAATGTGGCAACTGGAATTCATCACCATTGTGGGGGGAACAGAGATGCACCAGAGGAGAGTGAAAAATGCTTATACAGCACATTTGGGAGGACTGGCTGGCCAGAGGTCATCTGCAGGCTGCCTGCTGAGGAAGGTTGGATGTGAGGTGAGCAGGGATTGCAAGGACGATGGACTTGCTCTGCACGTGAAGGGCTATGACAATGCATCCTCTCCCCCCCCCTTATTTTCAGACATCACTTACTCAAATCTCACTGTAGCTTCAGCAAGGAATTTTTTGTCAAACAGCCAACGGAAAAACACATCCAGACTAGAAAGAGAAACATAAAAACAAGACATGCAGCATGATTACTATGTGGAGTCTGTGATTTAGATGGTTTGTTATTGGGCATCTCTGCAGAAGCCTGGTCAAGGCCAGGCTATGTTGACCCACCATGTCTTTGGGCAGGGCTGACTAGTCTGAGTCAACACATTTGCTCCCACTCAGTGCCTCTGAACTTACCTGCTCAATCCCAGAGATGGCAGCAGCAAGACCATGAAGATAAGGAAGGTGTAGCATTTGTGCATAGTTGTCCGATTCTCTCCAGACCTGCCAGCACACAGCAAGTTAGCACACATGCAGAGAGCAGCGGGGGGAGGGGGCACTTCCAAACACTTTGGGGGAAACAGGCTGGCAAGTGGGAGGGGACTGCAGAAATTCATATCTCAGGAATTCACACCGATATTTCCTCACAGCGTTTTCATTTTACAGAACACAACACTGGGCCACAGACAAAGGCTGCAATCTGCTCAACACATGAGACTGATTTTAGTTTCTATTATTTACAGCTGTATTATTTGGACTTCAGGTACAAAGAAAGAATATTGGGCTTCCAGCTCTCTGAGGCAAGTGCTGCTCAAATCCTCTCCAGATCCTGCTAGGAGATGCAGACTAAGGTATAGTCCACAATACAATCATGAAATCAACACAGTGCTAAAACCAAGTCCAACAATAAAAACTTTAACATTCACATTTAAATGGCAGAATCTGCCACAAGAAGTTAGAAGTCCATAAAATCTGTTTGAAATGAATAGTGACTAAGTGGATAGGGGGGTGGGTGGAGAAACTGTCCTGAGCCAAGCTGCCTCTTGGGCACATGGTGCTACTCACTCCTCACCTGGTCCAGTGGGCTTCAAAGAATGCTGAATAATACACAATTGTAGGGAGCAGAGCAGAGAAGCACCACAGCAACAGGGTAGGGAAGAACTGGGTGATGATGGGGTTCTGGAAGGAGAAGACAATTAAGAATAGATCACTTGTTTCGAGTAATGCTAGATAACTCAAGGTGAAATGTGTAGAATACAAATACAGAGCCCAAAAGAATATCATGGCCATGCTTCCCCACAACAAGGTTCAATCCACAAAGCCACAGTCCTACAAAACTGCAAATGAATCAAAATTTTAACACTTTTATAGAGTGGAACATATATGCCCACATTTTATACTGAAATATGGTGTGCTCTTCATAATGGTCATTACTGGTCTCTGTTAATTTAGAGAAAGCTAGGATTTCTGGCCATTTAACCTGCAGGTACATACTTAATAGGAGCTGCTAGTGCAACTTTTCAAACTATGGCCTTCCTTCCAAAAATATTCTGGATGCCCCAACCATGCACCATGCACCTATGCCACTAGTGAGCATGCAGAGATTCTTACACACTGTTGGCTGTTCCATGCAAGGATCCACCACCTGGAGTACCACTCTCAATACTGGCAATACAACAGTGACCCTCCCCAGTGCATAAGGAAGCATCGACAGAACACAGTAGCAGTTCTTTCTGAGCTCCCTTCCTTCCAAATTTCATCAGAATGACAGGGCAGTGAGAGCAAAGGGATGCAGTATGGATCAGCAGGGGTCTTCTGACAGTGGGCAATCAAATCATCCAGGTCTTGGCAGGATGAAGAGGAATATATTGATGATTCCCAAACCTACACTGCCTTCGAATTGTGCCCCTCCCCGGAGGGGGGGGGGAGCTGATAAATGTGGTGAACCATTTTGATAACAGGGCTTGCACCAAGCCCTTAAGATCTAAAAGCGGGACAAACCTGTGCACTCTCAAGAATCTTACATAAAAATTCACACATTTGAAACTTTTGCACACTCCCTCGCTTCAGCTTTCCTGCAAACCATTGAAAAGTCCTGGAGATTTAAACAGATATTATAAATGCAAGGCTGTATTCATTGGGGGATCAGGCTGGCAAAATTCCTGATGCCAATTAAAAAGTACAAAATTCAACAAATTACTGGCAGCATGTATTCATTCATTCATACATTCATTCACTTTTATCCCTCCTCTCTTCTACTGAACTCAGGCCAGTGTGTTTGCATGCACGCACACACGTGGATTTCTGGCTGCGGCCAGATTTAGAGCATTTAGACTTCAGCGAAGTTGTTGCCCAGTCACCCTCAGATCATGCCCTAGATGACAAGCTGAGGTATCAAATTCAACACAAACTGTTGAATTTGTTTCATGCAGTATAAAACCAGTTAGTGGGCAATGGTTTGGTAATGTATCACTTGTTTGGAAGCTTGAATGCAAACAATGCATTTTAAGAACTGGCATCCTTGTTAAAATGCTTTGAGTCTTTGAAACAAACTGAATTTTAAAGTAGTGAACTTTACAGAGTCCTAAATAATGGAGGCCAGTGCCCACCACAAGGTACTCAGATGGGGCCTTCTTGCTGAAGCTAATCAGAGCTGGGCTTTGTAAGTTCCTGGCCTCCTTGGATATCCCATGTATGGCCTCTTGAATTCCATGAGTAAAGAACGGTGCATACAAAACAGTCCATAGAAGAAGAAGAGCTGGGCTTTTTATACCCTGCTTTTCTTTACCTAAAGGAGTCCCAAAGTGGCTTACAAACACCTTTCTCCTCCCCCCCCACAAAAGATATCCTGTGTGGTAGGTGGGGCTGAGAGAGCTCTGGAAGAACTGCTCTGTGAGAACAGCCCTAAGGGAACTGTGACTAGCCCGAGGTCACCCAGCTGGCTGCATGAGGAGGAGTGGGAAATCAAACCCGGTTCTCTAGATTAGAGCCCGCTGCTCTTGACCACTACACCACACTGGCTCTCCACCAAGTACTACCATGTATAACATGCATGGAAATCACAGCATTAAGAAATCTAGTTGTAGTATGCTAAATTGTACAGCTGAAGTTTCCAAAATTAATTAAAATCGCTGTCCTAAAACACATTTCTTTGTCTTGTTCCCGCCTAGCCTCTACCAGGACCAGGGCATTTTCGGTCCTGCCCCCCATCTGGAATAAGCTCCCGGGTGAGCTTTGGGCCCTGCGGGATCTTTTGGCATTCCGCAGGGCCTGCAAAACGGAGCTCTTCCGCCAGGTCCATGGTTGAGGCTGGGGTCGGCGAGCTACACTGATGGCTCCCCCCCGGGATTCTTGTACATCATTGACCTCCTTCTTCTCCACCCCCCCCCTTAGCAATGGGGGTAGGAAGGGGATCTTTTTTGCTGCCGCCATGTTGTGATGGATTTTAAGTCTTTTAATGCGAGTTTTAATGGGTTTTTAAAGACGTTTTGATCCACCACGAGCCACTTAGGGAGTGGCGGGAAATAAGTCGAAAAATAAATAAATAAATAAATAAATAAATAAATAAATAAATTAAAAAAAAAAAATAGTGTTTGCGATTTGTTTGAACAGCATTTTCCCCTTAACTGAGAAACGTGGATGACCGGGGGTGCTGCATAAAACATGTGTGCTTCTAAAGCAAATCATTTCTCTACGTTAAACCCAATAGAGGCCAGGCCGATGGGACATAGTGGAGAGGAGCCATGTCTTGGGGCTGTTTCTGTTTTGGGCAAAAGGGAAATCCTCACTACAAATCCCTCAGTCCAGTCTCTTACATTCAGATACTCCACAGGCTTGGTGACATTGAACTTGTCCATAGTGGTGATGATGATGGCAGGAGTGGTGAGGAAGAAGAGCAGGATGAAGAGCACCACGTTGATGATGAGGCAGCGGAACCACCAGATGAAGCCACGAATGGATAGATGCTCCCTGAAGGAAGACAAGGCAGAAAACCTGACTGAAATGTGGGAGAGCCCGATGCTGTGTTCATCTAAGGTAATCATTTCTCCCTTGCTCTTTCCACCAAAGGTGCTTGAGGCAGCACTTGGCAAACTCTGGGCATTCCGGTCCTCATGGGCCTCAACTCCCTTTCAAGCCATCCTGTTCCTTTTTCCACCAACAAGCCCATGGCCTGACCAAGCCAAATCGAAGGGCCATCAGGGGTGTTCTGGCTTCTCAGCATCTGCATACCAGAGACTATTCCATAAAAGGGTTGGTGCTTTGATGGCATATTTTGCTTCTAGAAAGCACCAGGCCATGTTTCATTTACCAGTAAATGTTCTGAGGGTCAGGCGCATATGAGACTGTCCAGTTTGAGACATGGAGGGGCTCACTGCAGGAAGACGTCCTTGGTTCTCCTCGGCACTTGCAACCTTGGCATTTGCACACATTGAAATCTTTAAGGATTCTGAGAGGAAGCAGAAAGAAGTGAGAGATGAGGGTTGCCTGGGATTAGGTCTGAAGCATTCACAATGGAATGGTCCACTCATCCCCAAAAAAACAAACATTCTTTGCTTTCCCCACCCACTTCTCAAAGATGACATCATGACTAGTTTGGAAATGGGAAACAGAAAGATACTTCTCTCACATATATGAGATTAGAACAGTGGGATCCTCATTGTCAATATGACCTCAGGTTCAGGGGAGACAGCCTGAATGCATATTTAACATATGGAGTTCCCTGCCAGGAGAAGTGGTAGCTTAAATGACTTTTTAAAAACATAAAAAAGTGATATGGTTTTATATTCCCTTTCCACTACCCAATTCTGCTCCACTCTGAGCTCCCTGTACTCACATGGCTGTAATGGCCTCATTGTGGAAGGTGACAAACGCCATCCCCAATGGCTTTTCATTCACCTTCTCCTTTTCCTTCTTGTAGTCCTCCTTGAGCTTTTCCTCCAGTTTGGTGTAGTACTCAATGGCTTCCACCTAGATATGTCAATGAACAAGACAGAAAGAGTCACACAACCCCATCAGCCCTCCAAACTACTAAATTCTGGTGCTGTATGATCTTAGCTCAATGAGGGGCAGCATCACCATTCCTCAGCACCTTCAGCTGCTCAGGGAGGTTTTCTACCCCTCTCTGTAAAGGCTCAGGGTGCTGCAGTCTTGGACTAGATCTGGGCTGAAGCCAGGACCTTCATTTGTACAGTTTAGGATAAGTCACTGCCTCTGCCAAATCCGCCTCACAGGATTGTTGAGAGACCATGAGATCCTTATACTTTAGATACTGTTACCGACAAACAAACAAATAACCATCTTCAGTATTAAGGCACATTGACAAAAATGGTGCAATAAGTAGGAAACAAGGTTATTGATTATAAAGCAGCGGTCCGCAACCTTTTGGCTGCCGCGGATCGCTGCTCCGGAGTGGGGGGAGAGGGCGGCCCGGGGGCCCGCGCACGCGTGGCATCCCCAGCGCAAACGCGCGTGTGCGGACAGGGGCGCAAACGTGCGTGCGCGGCAGTCCACGCATGCGCGTTTGCGCGTTTGCGCCGCTGCCATGCCGGCAGCCGCGGCTCCCCCTCCCGGTCCCTCTGGGCCGCCAGCAAATCGTCCGCCAAAGCAGCTGATTAGCTTGCGGCTCGGCAAGCTTCTCTTCCCCCCCCTCCCGAAACAAGAAGCTTTCCGGGCCGGGAGCTAATCGGCCGCTTTGGCGATTTGCTCGCAGCCTGGTGAGCTTCTCGCTTTAGGGGGGGAGGGAAGAGGGAGCCGCGGCCCGGCACCAAGGCCTTCGCGGCCCGGCACTGGGCCACGGCCCGCGGGTTGGGGACCACTGTTATAAAGCATTTATTTCCCTTAGAGGGTTTTCAAAAAATGTCTAGAAAAGAGAAGAAGTGCCAGCAGCCAAAACAAAGGCCTGTGCTAAGTAATCTGGGGTCCATGGGCATATTACAAGTACAGTGAGAACAGCAGCAGCAGCATCTCTGGTAATGGGCCTCCGCCTTCCCAGAATCCCACATTTATGCTTCCTAGGAGCCTCTTTGTGTTCTTTTGGATATCCTCCCCCCCTCTGCACCTCTTCACAGCCTTTGATAGTACAACAGCAAAGATGACCGCAGGGCTTAGGGTTGATCATAGATGGGGTGTTCTCCTTGGCCTGCAAGTTGGTGAAGTAGATCTTCCCTCGCTCTGCCTTTTTCCTGTAACAGAAAATACACAGGAGAAGACAAATCTTAGAAAAACTTACCCTGACAATTGCAAGGGGCATCGAAGGACAGGAGCAAGCACAGGGTCAGGTCACCTGTATGTTCATACATGCTGTATTCAGGAAAACAATCCTGACCCTTTCCATTGAGTCAATACAACATGCTATCTTAGGGATCCTCCCTTCTTACTTTGTACCCATTTCATCACTCAAGATGGCTGCTTCTGAAACACATGATCTGAGGGAGAACTGTGAAGTTGGATTATGGGACAGGGTGCTTGGGCCACTGGACAGAATTCAGGAGATGTATCCTCTGGCCCCTGCTCTGCCACAGCATATCTGTGATGTCTGAGCAACAAATTAACCTTCTCAGGTATAAAGCAAATTTCCTACTTTACTGAGCAAGCTGGGAGAAAGAATATGCAGTAGCCACACAACTCATTCCTGCCCCATCTTCCCTTATGGCCAACATAGGAAGAGCTCCTGAGTCAAGGGTCCATCCTGACAGAGCTCTGCTACTCAGTGTGGACCAGGAGCCCTTGATGCCCTTCCTTGTATGGGCCTCAGTCATAGGTCGTGAAACAAATCAATTAGCTCTCCCCTGCACTCCCCATGTTACCATCCCATCCTCAACCTTATCCATTGCTAAACCCAGGAATGAGAAAGCTACTATGCAAGAAAAAAGTGCATTCGAACTGTAGAAGTGGGTTTTGTACTGCATGAGCAGCCTAGCCCATGCAGTTTTCAGTCCTCCTGGCTTCCATGCCTAAGAGCTCCTGGACTATACCTCTCAGCATCGAGGAACATCAGCCTGGCCACATCATAGCAGGGGCGAGCCTCCAGCACCGTGCAGTTGTCATAGGCCTCTCTGCAATATAAAACAAAGAACCACCACTAACAGAGGCCCACGAGAAACTTGCAGGATGAACAACGCCCCCAGAAAAGTAACCCCACCTTTCAGGGAACATGAGTGAAAGTGTACTCTAAGCCCCTCCCTACGGAAACTGTACTTTAGGCTCTGGGAGGAAACCTGTCCAACTCTGGCCTTGGGAAAGAGGCTCACTTGTTGAGGCTCTGAAGGGAATTGGGTGGGGGGGGGCAGAAGGAAGAGGCGAGGCCAACTAAAGACAGGGAAGGGTAGATGGATGTCTCTCCTTCCTGCTACTCTTGGATAGCCGTTGCCTTCAGCTAAGCCATCTTTTGGCTGCACTGGATGGCAGGGTTACCTGTGAGGAAGGACAGGCTGAGTATCAGAGGACAGGGCTGAGCACAAGGAAATGTAATTAGCCAGTAAGACTCACTCAAAATGTTTTTTGATCTTCTCAGGCTCAGCATACTTTGAGATGCCATTTATGAAGAGAGTTCGCTTCACCTGGAACAGAGAAGAGGTGAGGAATATATAAGAGGGGCTCCAGGGGCAATCTTTTGCTCATCCACAGCTGCAACAGGCTACAGAGACAATATTTTTCTCCATGCTGGCAAAGAAGGGAAAGTATGTGGGGATGGGGGGCAAGTTTATGTCCTAGTAATTTTGAAAATACATCTATTTATTTTCTGGTAACACCAGCTTTCAGCAATGCCTCCCAAGGTGGTTACAACATAAACGATTGAAACAAATTAAGAAACCCCCAATGAAATACATTAAAACAGGACAGGATTACATTTATGTAGCAAAATAAACACCAACAAAGAGCTAATTTCCTCAGAGGTCTGGGAGATCAGGAATATGTCTGCTTCTGAAAGGAGGCACATGAATGGGATAGAGTCCTGTTCCTAAGGGATGCCAATTTGATATACAGAAAAAGTAGCACATTAAGCAGGAGGAGGAGGAGAAATTAGAAGATCGGCTCCATTCTAGAAGATGCCCGTCTGCTGATTGTTTTAACGTTTTAAACTGTTTGTTTATTTATTTATTATTTAAATTTATATACCGCCGTTCCTGATTGGGCTTACGGCTGTTCACACAATAAAAGAATAAAAGTACAATAAAACCCATAAAACCCCGTAATTACAATTACTAAAGGTGACAAGGCGGCAAGCGAAAAAACTAACTACAGTCACCCACTTGACCAGCCAGGGCCAGCCTTCTGACTGTCTTACCGGTGAGAGTGGGGAGACAGATCTGTTTATTAACAGATGGACTGAAGGACATGGGGGATCTCAGGTTGAATAGCGGGCCCCACCCTGGCCTCAACTGTATGCCTGGCTGAAGAGCTCCATCTTGCAGGCCCTATGGAAGGCTGACAATTCTGACAGGGCCCTTAGCTCTTCCGGGAGCTCATTCCACCGGGTTGGGGCCAGGGCTGATGTTACCCGCCTTGAGTGTTTAGAAGTACAGGCTACAATAATATATATATTATTATATTATTACTTTGAACAGCACTGTTTGGCAGTGATCTTGGTCAACTGCATGGCAGCATCCAATTAAGGAACTCCATGATGTGCCAATTTTCATCCTGTCAGATATCATTAGCAGTAAGATGGAGAGCAATGGGATTTATGCGAAATTGCATCCAGAAAGTCTGAGCAATAAATAAAAGAACATGCAACATTGTTGCACATCCTCTGGTAGCCTTGTGTCTTGGCCATTACAACATATTCTGCATGAGCCTGTTCTTGAAGTCACCCCAGAAACATCAACGACTCACAGGAGCTAACCACAGACATCCATGACATATTTTCTCTGAATAATGCCAGCAACACATTGATTTAAGGACTTTGGGACAGATTCTGCTTTGGGTGAGAGAAGTTTATTTGATTTCTTAACTACTTCTCTCTGTATTTAATTGCTAATTCCAAACAGTGATCTTTTGGTGGTTGCACGCACCACCCAAAAACCCACTATTTCCAGTGAAATTCAGCAGCACTCCAAAAAGATGGTTAGGAAATCTTACAAAGACATTTTTCTCCACCAAAGTAAACTAGGATAATCTCTTGTTTTACTATGTAATGCACTGCTGCAAACGTATTGTTCACTGGTATTTTACTTTGTCAGTGGTTTAGTAAGGTTCTCCTGTAAGTTTCACTGAGAACAACTGCAGCTGTAAAATGGCTTAGATTTTTAAACAGAAACAAATCCCAAAAGGAGAATACAGGAGAAACATGTGGGGTACTTCACAGATTGTATGGAGAGGGACAGATGTCACCATGGGTCTGAGAAAGCTTTATGTTACTAACATCATACCTTGAGCAGAAAGAGGGCCCAACAACTGCTGGTGGGCTGGGTCTAAGGAAACTGAGGCAGAAGACAAGCCTAACGGGATGCTAGTGTGGACTCACCAAGTCATCCTCCTTGTAGCGCATCTTGGAAGTGTGGCGGCGCATGCTGTACACAGTCAGCAACAGGTACAAGAAGGCAAAGGAGGTGTGCAGCCATAAGAGGTCATCCCTAGTGCAAGAAGAAGGAGAGAGATCCTATCCTGACCACTGCTTGAATATCTTTTGCACTTGGCCCAGCTCATTCAGCCAATGACAGAGCCAAATGAGAACCCCACGAGAAATTTTTCTTCTAACAGTCCTTTTAAACAAACATTATCTCTTGATGGCGTCCAGTATCAAACTTACCCTGAATTCAAGTTAGCAATCGTTGTTCTCCCAAAGCTGTAGGGGTTGTTCTCTGGTAAGAAACAGATAAAGAAACATGCATTAGATGCAACCAAACGAGAAAGCAGATGATGTATTTGGGGAACATTTTTACTCTGAGACTCAAAGTGATCTGCATCTTGTAAAAAACAACACAGATGGATTTCCTATAATAGAATAATATATAATTTGTTCCACGTGCTCAAGGTATCCAACTATATACTGTTGTGTTTTTCTAGTAATTACAGTTCCAGTTTTGACAGTTACATAAACGTATCTCAGGGTCAAGTTAAAATGACTAATGCTACAGAAGACACATGAAATACACCTGGAGGTAGCGGGCTACAGGGCACCTGCTAGCTGGCTATACCTCCTAGTAAAGAACAGATCAACAAAGCCAGAATGGTATCCAGAGCCAAGGAAGGTAACAAAAGAACCCCAATGATTGACCCATACAGCTCACAACAGAAACCACTTCAAAGTATCATCTGTATCATCACTGATCTATATCCTCACCTATATATAAAGAATATTTCTCTTTCTCAGGGCTCTGGTGACAGGTCTTTTCTTATTACAAACAGCCCCTGCACCCCCTAAAAACACTGTTTCACCACCAAGTAGAAAGACAAATCCAGGAACCAACTCCTGCAACAGACTCAGATGTGAACTTTGTCACCAAACACTCAGGAAGCAGTATTATGGGGCCTAATAACATCATCTACAACAGTGGTCCCTAACCCCCGGTCCGGGGACCGGTCCTGGGCCGTGGATCAGACGGTATCGGGCCGCGGCTCCTCCTTGTCCTCCTCCCCAGCTGCTGCCTCAGGGGCTGCCCTCCTGCTCTGCCACTGGCTCACCTTTGGTGCTCTCCAGCGGCTGCCTTGGCTGGGGCTCCCCCTTGGCGTGGCACTGCACAGCTGTTGCTGACAGCAACCCCAGCAGGTGGCGCAAAGTCAGGGGTGCTGGTGGGAAAGCAAGTGGAGCAGGGGCTCAGGCGGCAGCCAGGATGTCCCTCAGCAAAAGACTCCTCCCCCCGGGCCTCAGTAAAATTGTCAAGCGTTGACCAGTCCCCGGTGATAAAAAGGTTGGGGACCACTGATCTACAACATTCTGGGCTCATTCACTTGCACATCATCCAGTTTAATAAATGACATCATGTTGCAGCTGTACTCTTCTAGTATTTATATTGGACAAACACAAAGGCCCCTACAAAAGGAAATCAGTGAACAAAAATCATTCATTAAAAAATTGCAACATTTGGAATCCAATAAGGGCACATTTTAATCTTCCTAGGTATCATGTTGCATTTGAAAGTCACTGTTCTATTTTTAAAAATCAAAGGCTACAATGTGAAAGTGCTGAATTGGAACTCACCAATAAATTAAGCACTACCTATCATCCTGGCTTAAAAAGAGACTTGGATTTCCTTACGCACTGTAATTTGTACTAGCTCTACAGGGCCCAGAGTTTGTAGAAATTAATTAGCTGTTCTTAACACGTCTTATCATACTATAATCCAATCCTGATGCTACTTGTCTTATGCTTCAGGCTGCTTCTTCCTCAATCAGCTGTAATTTTCTCAGTTTTATTTATCAGTCTCATGATAGTCTGGAACCTTTGTCATCGCTCATCATCCACTATGTGTAACATCCTTATCCATCCTGACATCACTAATCACACCTGAAAGATTTATGATGGGATTCACATCAAGCCTCTCCTTGTTTTTCTTCCTTATGTAATGTTCTTTACTTTATAAATTATTTCTTCCTCACAGCTTCCTAAGAAGTGAGCTCTGATTCATGAAAACTCATGGCTGGGAAAAATTGTGTTCGCTTTCAAGGTGCCACTGGACTTCTGTTATATTTTGCAACAGGCTAACTAACATGGTTATCCCTCTGGAATTAGGATGGGCAGAGTCAAGTCAATGGTAAAAGCCGAAATGAGCAATGCCAACCCAAGACTCCTGTTCTAGCCACTGGACTCTGGCAATAAGGATGAAGTTCTGCTTGTGCAAGATTCCCTCCCCCTTCCTTGCCTCTATCTTTGCTCAAGAGGTGGTAGGAAATCTGTGTGCGATCATGAGGTGGTTTGTCACACTGGCCCCTGCCCTCTCTTTCCCATCTTTGATAGCTGCCACCACCCAAGTTCTGCCCCTCCCTTCTATACCCATCCCTTGAGGCACATACAAAAGCTAGGTGGCCACACCGCTCCACTAGCCAGCTAACAGTCTGTAGCCCAGTCAGGACTCTCTGGTCTATGTGTGGAATGGGCAGCCAGGCAGCCTGGGTGAGATCTTTAACCACAGTCTGAGATCTTTAAAAGATCTTTATTTAGCAAACTACAATCTCAGCTTACTAGAGCACAGGGACACTGGGAAACTACAAGAAAGCTATAGGGCGTTATAGGACTAAAAAACGAAATAAGCATGTGAGGCTAACTAAGGTGTACAGTCAGTGGTGTTACCTTTGCATTCCTTTCCATGGAATGGACAAGAAGGTCCTGGAACTTTGAAAAAGCAGAGGCTAGTCAGGACAGATGTCACTCCACTGCTGCCTGTTCCCTGGCTTGCATGCCTCTTGCATGGTGTCCAGACCTTTCAACCCTTCCTGACCTAGCTGGGGGGGGGGACCTGTCATGAAATGGGGTTTATAGCCCTTACATGTAGGGTTTTACACTGTTCCTTCCACACATCCCACAACTTTATGGTCCAGCTGAGGATAGCTAAATAGCCATCTCTCTTGTCCCCTCCTGGCAGATGGGCAAATGGTCATCTTCATTTTCATTTCTTCACATTTCATCCTGAAATCTGAGGCATTTACTGCTTGGTCCCAGAAAAGAATTTTTCTCTGACCTCAAGGTATCCCACATTCCTTTATCATAACACTGCCTACTGGCTGGGAGGGGAGCTGTTGAATGACCCATGTGAGATTAAATGCAACAAGAGTTGCAGTTAATTATGTCTCTCCTTGCTCTCTCTTTCCCTATGCTTCTATAATCCCAAATTGCCTTCCTGGGTAATGACAGGCTATTTGAGGCCTGAAGGGTTGGTCTTGTGTCCAGGCAACCTACATTATCCTTGGTCCCCTCAACTAGCACCAGAATAATTAGGTCTCAGCACTGAATGAGCTTCTCTAATTCCAGCAGAGCTGGAAAGCAATAGCTACCCACTCACCTAGCAGATCCCCTGAGAAGTTCACTGGCAGCACAATGCCCACAGAGAGGACACCTACAGCAACTAGCAGTCCTATGATGTGCCGCTGAAAGGAGAGGTAATGGACGGCATCACCCCCACACTTATCCCGGATCTCGTCGTCTCTGGAAAAGAACAACAGGTATTTGAAGCACCAGCTACCCAAAGACATGACAAGACAAGCTGTGACCATAACATCATGGGACTGGCATGGGAATGTATTGTTTTACCCCCGCATCATTTGTATTTTGTAATTTGTATTGTGTTTGTAATATGTATAGGGTTTTTATTGAGGGGTTTAATATTGTAATTCGCCTCAAGCCTTTGGGGAGAGGCAAGTAAGAAATGTAATAAATACTAATAATGTGATAAATACTAATACCACTACCACTACCACTACCACTACCACTACCACCACCACCACCACCACTACTACTAATAATAATAATAATATTCAGGAAAGCAACATATTTTGGGGAATGGCTGGAGAAAGACAGATTGCCTCTTCTCTCCAAATGGGATGGCTACAGCACCTATCCTACTGATTGCCCCTTAGAAGACTTTGCAGATACTGCATGATGGGAATTCAGAGAACCTGACAGACACACTGTTATAACATGATGACAACCAATATAACACTATGAAAACCAATTGCTGATTTAAAAAATATATCCCCTCCCACAAATTGTGGGGAGGAAGTTGCGGCTGTGAGGGACTGGGGCATGGAAAATGACTTTGGTACAATCCAGAATTTTCCTTTCACATGGGTGCTGCTCTGACTTTGCTACAATCTTTGCCAAATCACGGCAAAGCAAGTTTGGGAAAGACAGAGGAAACCTGGGAGGTACACAGAAACACCACAAAGCTGTGGGACAGTAGAAGGAAACCCCACTTGCCAATAGAATAAAATAACATTGTTTGCATAGTGGCTACCACCACAGTGTTGGTTTATTGTCTCTCACGCCTCATTCCCAGTTTATTTTTAAAAACTGCTCCTCTTATGCCCTGCCTTTGGGCTTCCTGTGTGTGTGTGTGGTTGGCTCCACTTCCCACGGCAGCCATTTTGTGGTTGTGACCACCCTATTCCACTCCCCTATGCCAGAAGTCCAAAGGTGTCTGGGGACCCCTTCCATAATGACTCTCTGACATAACATGGCCTTTGGTCTCCAGAACATTTTCTAAGATGTTGGATTGAGCCATTTGAATGCCAACCCCTTTATCCTACAATGGTGACAGTTTTGTTCTAACACGCCATCCAGCTGTCTGTTTCATCAGTTGGCACCTCAAGACTACCTAGAACAGCAAACGGTACCAGTTTTACACATTTCCTTTTTTATTCCATTTTATGTGCAAGTGAATATAAATATTAGAACCTTGGCCTAGCTTTTCAGTTTTCACATGCCTGATGATGAGGTGAGGGCCCTCAAACGGCTTCTTTCCACTGGTGGCTCCACTGCCCTGGCTGCAGGCTCCAACACTGCCCTTGCAGCCCTTCCCATTGGGCAGCAGAGCCTCTGCTCCAGTGTCTTCAGTGCTTCCTAATCCCAGCTCTGTAGGCTGGAAGCACCTTATGGGTGAAGAGGAAAGTTTCAGCCCTGGCCATACATGCTTTGAAATACTTTAAATGTCAGCATTTTAAAGCATTATTCGTCAGGGCCCTAACTGACCGTCTGGACCTTTCGCATCATGGGCCATGACTGAAGATAGGGCACATTACCAAAGCACAGAAGAAACCAAATGACAGTTAGAAGATACAGAATATTTCTACTTCCAATATACTCCCAATCAGACTTTGGGAAAGGCTTTTTGTCCATTTATACAATGCTGTTTCAAACACTTGGGTTGGAGCCTTGATCCTTCAGGCAGAAAATGCTAGAGATCACTTGCCCCCTAGTAAGCCATTTTCAGTTCTGAGGAATCAACTTTTCAGGGGTCAGAAACAGCTGTTGGTGGGAGTAAAAAGTAAGGAAGATCCGTGATCCTTAAGGGAGCAGATCACTGGAGGAAAAATGGCTAACCTGTTTAATTCTCTTGCTTTCTAAAACTTTGGTTCAGGCTCTGTCTGTAGACAATCCTCAAACTGATGTTTTTGCAAAAGTAGGTGTCTCCAATTAAACCAAGCTTGAATTGTCCTTGGGAGTCTTGCACCTGCAGACTTCGAAGATCAATAACTCTTTCTAGCCTTTTCCAATTAATGCTATGAGAACCTGATCTGGTGCTGGTGCAGGTCACAATGTTGTCAGCTTTTTAAGCTAAAGCAGGGGGTAGTCAAACTGCGGCCCTCCAGATGTCCATGGACTACAATTCCCAAGAGTTAATTTAAACAAGAAAATTCACTTTGATTTATCCTGTTTTTTGTAAAGACACGTTCTAAAATCTGTTAAATTTGTAACATTGGAACCTATATGTATTCAGATTATAACATGACTCATGTCTCTTTAAGTTGCATAGCAAGTTGTTGCTGACTCAGATGCTCAGCAAAATAAATGAACACAGCTGAAGTAGACAATTTGAGACCAAGAGCTCAAAGCCTTGACTCTCCATTATACAAGAGCATTTGCCTCATTATATTTTCAAACATTAACAAGGACGGTAAGATATGAATGTGTAGGCTTTTGGCATTATACGACTTGCTCTAACAGTTACTTTCATGTTATAGATAGCACTCTCAGTGAATATATTTAATTCTACTATGTGGGGGTATGGATATTTTTGTACATTTCCAATTATTATATGTTATACTAATAAGGACATTTGTTTATGTAGGACTCATTGCCACTGACGAAAGCCAGACTGAAAATAGAAAACAAATGAATCTAGAGACCGTTTTGGTAGAGTCAAAGTCTAAATAAATGAGATAAGAGACTTTTTATCTTCTTATACTTAATTAAGCCACTGGACAGATTCTGTCTCTCCTTTGTTACAATTTTGGAATCGTCCACTCTTTTTGTGCAGCACCATGATCTTTTCTGGCTGCTGGTGGCACCTAAGTGCTGGAATGGAGGACTAAATGCACAGACGTGAGGTCACTTACTTTATCCTGAAGATTGCTGTTAACCAGGAGCAGAAGCCCTGTGCAGAGACAAAGAAGAGGCCGGGTTAAGTGGATTTCTGTCACTGCTCATCTTTTTGCTTACTTGCTTAGCTGACTCTACTATGCTTAGGATTTTTTTTTCTGCCCTTCCACTTGGAAGCTCAACAACTTGCTGCCATATTATCTTCAGAACTATTTTGTGAGGTAGGTTAGGCTGGGAGACAGAGTCCCCAATCCTGAATTGACTCTCAATCCAGAACAACACACTGGGTTGGATCAAGTCACTTTTCACTCTCTTATTTCTTTCTACACTACAAGCCTCATTCCACATAGCTTTTATATGTGCAGGTCTCATGATTCCAAGCAGCCTTTTTAGATAATCTTTTTTTACACATTTTTCTAAAAGACAATTCCATATGCATGAAATACTTACACAATTTGGACAATGTGAGGCTCTAATAGGCAGTTGGGGTTATACAGGCCCCATTTTCTGCCTGCCCCTTTAAATCAAATATTATTTGAGCATTGTACAAATCAGCACATATCATGAAAGCAGGATGAGGGATGGGTGCTGACTGAATCACTGTAGCCCTGGTGGGTGGGCTGCTGACTGGCCAGTGTCTACTTTTTGAATTTCAATACTTTCCTCCCCTTGCTGGAGCTTTTGGCATGCAAAGCCCAGAAAAGATGAGTAGAGAATGTACTGGCTGGACAGGCAGCATTTATAGTATCTTCATTCTGGGAAATGCTTCCTTAGCTAGGTTCATATATTTAGGTAGCTTTCACTACACTACTTATCAACTCTGAACCACAGTTCATGCTCCTTCTTCTGCAAGTCATTGGCATCACCATTTTGTCACTTCCTGGTCTATAATCACAGAGCTGCAAGCAGTGCCAGTAATTAACACAAGCAAGCCCCCCTGAACTCTTTTTCCTCCACTGCCACTCACATTGTCTCTTTGGTCGAAGTCAACAGAGCTGGAGACAGAGGTGAGGCGTTCATAACGATCATGGCTATCAGAATGCAGGGCAGATGCCACACTGGAATTATAATGGAGAAAACAGTGAAATGGAGGCAGATCCTTGAAAGGACACAGAAGCTGAGACCCCTGAAAGCCAGAGGGGTTAAGTCAGGTCAGTTATTGCCCCAGGACAGATGAGGAGAAAATTTCCATAGACACCAGAAAGAAATGAGAAAAGCTATTAGCAGCAGCTGCCCCTTTCTTTCCCTGCAAGCTTTGAGCTAGAAGAGCCACTCTGGTCCATTACAGGTCGATCTGTCTCAGTATCAGGCTAGTGGATGCACTGGGTGTGGCACACTCATGATTATTACTGCAGGATATTTCATTAGCAGGGTTGTACATACTATGAATTATTACAAAATATTTTTTTAAACTCTGCAGCCATTGAGAAACTACATTTCCCCCCTCCCCAAAATGTTTTAAGTTACTCCAGGGTTTGCTATTTTTCTGTAATTTGAGTTTTGCCAGTCATGGAGTGGGGCAAAGAGATAAGGAGGACTAGAAAAAAAAATCCAGCCTACATTTCTGATATTTCAGATCAAAAGTAAGTGTATACCCTTGGAATTATAAGGGCCATAATTTTTATTTCAAAAACAACAAAATGTAGAGATTCTCAGCAAGTTCTGTGTCTGCCTCCCCACCCCCAAGTTGTAGTGCACACACATCCCTGTTTATAAATTATATGGTTTCCCATGTAAAAATTAATTGTGTAGATGAGCGAGATCATTGCTCCATGGGAAAAGGCAATATATGAAGCTTCAGTGGCTCAATGGCTCTAGAAATTATTGTTTCCCAGCTTTTATCTCCTTCATAGTCCATTTTGAGGCTAAAACAATACCACTTGTACATTTCCTAGCCTCAAGAGTGCTATTGAAAGAAATATTAGTATTTAAACAAGTCATTTGTGTCTATGAGAAAGACAGGGGCTTCCGTTCTCTAGCCTACAGACTTACCACATGGCCCCAGCGGTGATGCCAGGATCCAGAAGCCACCAACATGCCTATGTGTTGAACTAAAGCAAGCAACACCTTCAACTACTCCACAGCCAAACTACCAACAGAAGGTGAGGAGACACATAAAGAAATATGCAAGAGTTAAGTCTGCATCAGAAGGAGATGAATAAAGAAGAGGAATAGGAATAAACAAGAGGTGAGCTCTGAGGGCCCGTGCTTCCCTTTTTGTGATAAGACTTAATGGAAGAGTGACTTAATGAAATTATTGAAACAGAAAAGCATATCACTACTAAAGAAACAGCTATACAAACTACTTCCCACAAGCATAAGATATTTAACCAGATATTTAACCAGTGGACATTCATGCCACTAACTAGCATTCCATTATTAGCCTGGATAACTGGAAAGTAATAATGCCAGGAATGACAACACATATTAAAGCTGACTTTACTTTTGACTTGGAAAACCTTCCATTTGACTAGAGGGGGGTTAAACTAATGATCACCAGAAGGATTTATTATTATTATTACGACTTTTATTTTCCACCCTATCTTGTAAGACTCAGGAAGGATCACAATAGGATAAAAACACATAAAACTGTATACAAAGATTTTTAAAATAAATACATTAAATCATAAATATTAAAACAAGAATCAAACTAATTGCCCAGTCTCCTGGGAAAGAGGGGAGATCATAAAGAGGGACATTTGAGTTGGTTGGTGGGTTTTAACTGCTAGAGATTTGACTAGTTTGCCTTCCAGAAATTGCTTCAAAATGAATTACAGTGCAATCATTAACAAAGCTATACTCCATGACAGGCAGCTGTCCTGTCCCTGATGGGAAAAGACAGGCCCTCAGCTGAGCCTACAGGAGGGCTGATCTAGTATCTAATTGCCTTTGAAAGGGGGAATGGAGTATTGGAGGGGAGCACAGCAGGAGTTGAGCTCTCCCTTGGGGAGACAGCGGGTTTGGCTTGGGTCTGCCTCAGAAGAGAGAGCCAGTTTGGTGGTGGTTAGGAGTGCGGACTTCTAATCTGGCGAGCCGGGTTCGATTCTGCACTCCCCCACATGCAGCCAGTTGGGTGACCTTGGGCTCGCCACGGCACTGATTAAACTGTTCTGACTAAGCAGTGACATCAGAGCTTTCTCAGCCTCACCCACCTCACAGGGTGTCTGTTGTGGGGAGAGGAAAGGGAAGGCGACTGTAAGCCGCTTTGAGCCTCCTTCAGGCAGAGAACAGATCATTCTATTGTTAGGTTGGTCTCTGGTAATGGGCAGATCTTCTGCCATTTAGTTTGACTCAAGGGAAAGGGTAGGGTGGTGTGGGTGGAATCCTGTATATGAGTGAGGGTCCAGATCTAATGATGTCAGTAAAAGCCAGTTTGTTCCTGAAAGCATTAAAGAAAATTCAAGCCACAATCTGAAGCCATAAGCATCTTAGATGCATCCTCCAGATTTCTGCTCTGATTATCTCTGGTGACCTGTGCTGGTGTTCTGTTTTTTAAAATCATTCTGTAAATAAACAAACAAATATTCTCTGTTGTTTATATACAATTTCTGCCTTATATACAATTCAGTGATCTTCATATTCTCCTTGCTCACCATAAAACTTACCTCAGTTAACTCAAAGAACACCTGATAACTGAGGGGAAGTTTTATATCAACTTGTTCCTCAAAAGTCATAGAAGGCTATGGGGGTCCCTGTCACATGCCCTTATATGGATTTCAATGGACAGAGCAGTGTAGTTTTGTTTAGGATTGTACTGTGCATACATTAATAATGTGATATTTTATATAAGCAACTTTTTGAATTTATTGCCAAGATCAGGATCTCTACTCACTCTTATATTGCCCACTGGCTTGCCCAGGGTAGCAAACAGAGGATCTGGAGGGCTATTTCATATCACAAACATGATGCGGAAATAAATAGTTAACCCTCCCTCACAGACCTAACCCTAACTGGGGCCTACTTAAGGAGAATACATCCTTGGGAGTCAAGTGGAGCTTGTGAACAGGAGGATGACGTTGGTGTTTCAGCCCCCACCCCACTTAGGCCCCTGTAGAGACATTCTCCCTGGGTAGGGGAGCCTCTCCTGAGGACAATGGTGACCATTGAGGACTAGGGCGGCCTGATGTAATCGGCTGTGGACGGGGTTGGTGAAGAGGGAAATAATTAGTTTTATCCTCCATGAATGTTGCTGTTGCTGTTGTTTTAAGGGGTTTTATCGTTTTTATTGTAAGCCGCCATGAGCCAGCTGTGCAGGGAGTGGCAGCTAATAAATAAAAAGCAATATAAATAAATAAATAAATGAATGAATGAATGAATGAATGAATGAATGAATGAATAAATAAATAAATAAAGCAATTGGGGGAACCAGGGGTTTTTCCATGGAGAATACCAGGTTTACCACAAATATGATTTGCAATCAAACTCCATGGGTAAATAGGGATGAATTTCTGGATTTACTGTTCATTCTCCTCAATTTCACCTGGTTTTTTCTCCCAGGCTTACCTTTGGGCTTTTTATCATGCTGCGTCCTTTGTCTGACCTGAACCTATTCTGCACTCATTCAAGGCACCTCTCCCTCCCTCAAGATAAACAAGCAAACCTATAAAATAAAGGCAAATTTGTTTACATGGCATAATTTTACTTAAAAGGCATCTGAGTTTTTGTTACATTTTATTTCTTCCATAAGGGATCATGTGGTGGGAGGAAGAGAAGCAGATATGGGGCACTAGAATCCTATCATGAAGTAAACAGAGGTCATAGTCAAGGACAAGCAGATAAGATCAACCAGCAAATATCAGTGCCATTGGAAGATGCTGCTTGAATATTTTAGTCTAATATGAGGATTTAAAAAAAAAATCCTATCACAGTTCTGTGCCAAGTTGGTCCTAGATTACACACTATGAGCTTCCAGAAGATGAGCTGCATTAGCTAGCCAGGAATGGTAGATTTAGGGAAGTACTTTTTATGGGCTTGTTCACATGGTACTCATTTTGGGCATCAAGAGCACCAGCAATCAGCTTCAGCCCATGCTGATCTATCTTTGACACTTTCTGCAAGGAAATTACTGCAAGGTCCCCAAGTTACAAAATGACCAGTCAACCTGACTTATTTTAGCCTCAGTCATTCAGACAGGGGAAGAAGGCTGCTTTGCCTTACTTTCTGAGTGAGGCAATGTTTCTCAACCAACTCATCTGGATCTTCAAGGAGAAGGCTGGAAATGGTCAAGAAGACATTTCCAGCCTTGTCCTTGAAGATCCAGATGAGTTGGTTGAGTCTCCATATACCTGGGCATCACTGCAGATTTGATATTAGATAGTTGCTAACAACAAGTTTTTAAATTATTATTTAGATTTACTGGCTACTCCTCCCTGACAGCAGGCTCCAGTGGCTAACAACAATAAAACATATACAAAATAGATCTGCAAACATTTACAAACAGCAGTATAAAATTTAAAGTACCCCCCCCCCCAGTAGAGGTTATCTTAAATTTAGGCAATGTTAGGTGCTTGTTCTCCATGCTAATTAACCCCACTACTCCAGTATTGTGTTTTCAGTTTCCAGCCAGGCATGAACCTTGCTATTTTGGTGCCTGCGGCAAGAAGCGGAACTTGGTGATATGGAGGCAGGACCCCAAACATAATAGCCACTCAGAGAGCCTGCCCCTAACCTGGCTCACCCCATCACCCAACATTCTGTTCCCTTGCCCATGGGCAGTGGCAGAGGGACCAGTCGCGTCAAGCTGTGAGTCCCCCACCCATGCCTCAGGGCCATAATGTCTGGGGCAGAGCAGCACAGGCCAAGGGATGCCCTCAGA
Source organism: Paroedura picta (assembly GCF_049243985.1). NCBI lineage: Eukaryota > Metazoa > Chordata > Lepidosauria > Squamata > Gekkonidae > Paroedura > Paroedura picta. The sequence goes on from NC_135369.1 coordinate 72,641,702, forward strand.
AGGCAGCCAGATAGAACCTTCAGCATCAAGCACCCCATGCTGGGCATGATGGCCCTAGTGAGTGATTCCTCATGGGAGGCTCTAGGGGCTGGTGGGCTGGCGCGTAACGTGAAGAGAGCCCTGAAGGATGGATGTGCCTTGGAAGCACAAGCACAGTGCACTGCCATCCTCCACCCATAGGAGGACACCACCATCCTTTGCCCACAGGGACAAGCAACAGTGGTGCAGGTGGGGGCACTCAGGACCATGTTCAGTAGGCCCCCACTGGCAGCAGATAGAGCATGGGTTGTTCCTTCCTGCACCCCCCCCCCATGTATCACTTAGGACATGTGCCCTAGCTGCCACACCGTAAATACGCCTCTGGTTCTATCCCTTGGGGAATGGCTGTGGCTCAGTGGCGGCCATGCAGAAAGTACCAGGTTCAATCAATGGCACCTTTGATTTAAAATATGGATTGGGTAGGAAGAGATGTGAATGGCTTCTTCCTGAGACTCTTGAGAACTGCTGAATATCTGAGTAGACAACATTTACCTTGACAGAATGGTAGTCTGATTCCATATAAGGCAATTTCATGTGTGTTCATGCGTATTTCTCAAACATTAATTTCTAGGGTTGGTATGCTACCCATGTCCTGAATGGGCAGGCTAAGCTAGTCTGTTCTTGATAAATCTCAGAAGCTAAGCAGGGATCACCCTGGATAGTTTTGGGATGGGAAACCTCCAAGGAAAAATAGGGTTGTGATTTGAAGGCAAGCTATGGCAAGTCACCTTTGAATGTCTCTTGTCCTGAAGATCTTGTGGGGTTGCCATAAGTCACCTTGACAAGGTGTCTTGACAATACAAACTTAATTTAAATTTTAAAATGCTACCCATTCTTTTAAAAATCAAACTGGGAAACATCGAAATGCTCCTTATTCATGAATGGGTTCATATCTAGTTACACTGGTCTCTGCTGGACTGGGCTGGGCCTAACTCCCCAGATATTTTCTGATTCATTATGTTTAGATTGGCTTTAATTTCTTAATCCAAGCCCACTTCTTCTCAGGAAGTAGAGAGGAATGACAAGTTGGGGTAAGGGAGGCTCCCCATTTATGTATAACTCTGAGGACTCATTGTACAAGTTGGGAAATTAGTCTGTAAAGTTGCAGACATGTATCTCAGGACAAGGGTGATAGCAGCCTTAAAATCTGGGCTCCTTAAAGCATGATTGTGCAAGGAATTATTAGAGGTGTGGCCAACAAGAAGCACAGGGCCAAGGGTAGTGGCCTTTGCACTGAAAGGAACGGGAGGCCCTGTTGACCTGACACTGGGAGGCCCTGTTGACCTGACGCCAGAGCCACTCCTGTGCCATTACCTGGTCCCCAGTTCAAGAGATCAGTGGCAGAATAATTCCAAGCCCTTAATGGGGTTGCACATACACTGGAATAGCCCCGTGGCAAAAAAGACTGAGGTAGAAAAACAAACCCTGACCTGGATAGCCCGATCTTGTTAGAGCTCAGAAGCCAAGCAAGGCTGGCCCTGATTAGTACTTGGATGGGAGACCATCAAGGAAGTCCCGGGGGTTACTATGCAGGGACAGGCAATGGCAAACTACCATTACTGGTCCCTTCGCCTTGAAAACTTATGGGGTCACTTTAAGTCAGTTGTGACTTGACCACACTTTCACCAGAAAAAAGGGTGTGACTGGTTTCATGCTCCAGCATGAAAACCAAACAATCTTCCCTTGTTCTGAATATTGAGAATGTTGATTTTGTGCAAATGCAACTTGCATTTATGTATTTGCAAAAGTGAGCAGAGTGCGATGGTCCACAAGAGGGAGCAAGAGGGTAATGTGTTGCCAGGCAGATTCCAATAGTGGGTTCACAGCTACCTGATGTAAGATTGTGGCAATGTGGGCGTGGATCCTTTGGGGCTGCAAGATCCCCAGACCTCTAAGAGATGGTGAGAGTGGGATCTCTGATATACAGGTGCCCTCCTCCTCTTGTTAAAGAACAAACAGCTGATTCATAGACAGGTGTTCCTCTGCATGTAGGCTGAAGAAGAGCCTGCACAGAGAAAAGGCTTTTCTGCAATGAACCATCCTGACTGGGACAACAAGGAGCCTGGAAGTGCTATAGAGAGAAGCACTCCCTGGGCTGAAAGCACTACTGGCATGACCTGGCCGTAACTGTTTAAGGTGAACAGTCCAATATAATAGCTTTGTTCTTCCCATCAAGGTCCATCCTCAGTACTTTCCTTTGTTGGAGAGACATTCTGCAGTGGTCCACACCCAGAGTTCTTCAGTGGCTGCCCCATATCTGTGGAACAGCCCCATGAACGAGGTCAGAGGGTCTTCAACCCTTCTGGTTTTCCAACTAGACTGCAAGATATAACCATCCCATAAAACTTTAGGGGTGGCCTGAGCCAGGGTGAATGAATATCTTCCTACTGGGGAATAAGTGATTTAAGGTTGGTTTGTAATATGGTCTTAAATGAACTACACACTTGATTTAATGTTATTCATTCAATAATTTATATTTTTAATATTGTTGTTACTCACCTTAGATTCTGATATTTTAAACAAATCATTATTAGGGCTGGGCCATTAAAAAAGACTATGAGCTTATTTTCCAAACCAAAGCTCAGTCCTGGAACATGCAGGGTTGAGCACTGACACTCCTCTCTTCGGAAATGAACACTAGCAGCCTAGCAATAAAGTAAACAAATACAGTAGTAATTCTCAGTGGCTGACAGGCAACTATGGGATACTGTCCCCTCGAAGTTACTAAGGACTGCTTGGTCCTGTATGGACTTTCCCAGACATTTAGGTCATCCTTCAGACTTAGAACGGGTGGCAGCATATGACAGGGCCTTTTCAGGTGTGGCATCAAGGTTATGAGTTATGGAATTCCCCTCCTAAAGCAAGATTGTGTGACTCTCCTCACTCAGTAAGTGTTTGGTTTAAATAGTTCACGTTGTGGCTTTATATTTGGTTATATTATTTTATAGAAGTAAATGTTTTTACCTTGACTTTCTTTCATGTTTTATCTCATTTCATTGTTTACTTGGAAAGAGCTGGAACAGTTGGCAGAAATATTTTAGGGAATAAGCCATGGCCTGAATGTTAAAAACCCTCTTCACCCTTTCCTGTAAAGGAACTGGTTTCATGGGTATATATTGTCAGTCATAATGTGGGTGGCATCATGCCCAGGAAACTTTGACACATCCATGTATGTCATCTATGTCTTATGTTTGCTGTGCAATGCCACTGTTCAAACAGCCAGGACAACGTGAGCTATGTGGAATGCAAGGCTGTTCTCAGGACAGCAAAACACAGTTGTCTTATGGGGCTTGCAGTAGCTAAGGGGAGGTAGAGAGGGGGATGTGTGGGGCAGCTGGGGGAGTTTAATTGTATGGCATTAGGTAGTTATTTTAGAAGTCACAGACAACCAAATGAAATGAACAGCCTCATGGCAAAGGAGGTGCCCTGGGATATTCTAGGAGGCTGTCTGAGGAATGAGGTGCATGGGACAATACCTTCCTCTCACACCCTCTCAGAATCTCTGCTTACAGAATATGATCTTTAAAAAAAGATTTTAGCTTTTCTGTACCCCCTTTTAAAAATGTTTTAGTAACTTTGTAATTTGGTCAGGTGGCAGCAATGCAAAATAACAGATATGCCATGGGAACTGAGGGCATTTTCAAAGTGCTTCCATTGTACATTTCAAGCCTTAATTATTCCTGCACTCTCAGCCCTCTTTCAAAATATGATCCCCCCATTTTTGAATATGTTACCTCTTATATTTCTCTATTTTCCTCACTGGAAAAAAGATATGAAGACATACCTTGGTACCTCACCTCTAACAATAGTTGTATTAGTAATGATTCTCTGAATGAAACCAAGGCATTTTTATATGTACATTTCACAAATACGCCCAGCAGAGAAAGTTACAATGCCTTATGTAGATAGCTCAGTGCACAGTGTCCTTGAAGTGTCACAGAAAGTTTAACTCTGAGAAGAAAATGAATTTGCACATATTTCACTTTAGCTTGGAATTTCATTTCAGCTCCCTCCATGGCTTTGAAGTTTCCAAACATTTTGCATACCTGGCCCCATCCATACATCTCCAGCCAGCTTCATGATGCTGGGAGACAGCTAACTGGGCTCCCAACCCCTCCTCCTCTTGCGCCTTAACCTTTCATGGTTATAAAACAGTATGCAGTGTGCAGTGATCAGTGTGGACATACAATTAAAGCCCTGCTTTCCCAGTGAAGATTAGTCCAGTAGCAAAAAGGAGAGCACTGCAAAAGTAGCAGCAGAAAAGAAGAGGAAAAAAGATGGAAGGCAGAAGGTGTGTGGGGGGGAACATCCTAAAAAAACCACAACATACTATTCCCGTTCCTCTCGTTCCAACTGCCAGCGTCGCTGCCTGAGGACAGAGAAGAAAAAAAATGAAAAAGGAGAGTTGCAGACAAACCAAAACGTCAATAGGAAGCTCTTCTGTTGCTGAGGTCCTGTGGAGGAATCCCTTGATGAAATCTGATTAGAAGGGAAGAATCGACAGCTTAATGGTGCAAATGGTTCAGATGAACTGGGACCCATCTTTTCTCTTCATCCTGCTAGCTCTGGTGAAGGAAGAAATTGGTTCTCCAACAGATTTCCCTTACTGTTGGGTGTCACATGAAGATATTCAGAGGTAGAAATGAGGCGGACTACAAAAGAGAAAGTGCCTACACACCCAGGATTCTTCTTACCTGGAGCATGACAGAACATCTATCACCTTGTTGAATTATGGTGTTTCTCCAGACAAAATCTAAACATAAACCAAGTGCGGCTGCACTCCCCAGAAAGTGAGATTGTGCCATCCCAGCAGCTACTCTCATACAGTATAAGTCACCACAGCTGTAGAAGAAAGTCATCCCTGTCAAAATGTACCAGCTGATAGGTGGGAACAGCCCCTGGAGAAATGCCTTGTTTACAGTCCCATTCTAAGCAGAATTATACCCTTTCAAGCCCATCTGCTTAGGAAGGCTCGGTTAATTGCACAAGGTCACCTCTATTCCTTGTTACCTTGGCCTCCCCCTCCTGCCCTTTCCTGTTTTCTTTTACATATGCCTTCCACTCTTGAAATGTATATTCAACTGCTTTGGCGCAAACTTCCCTTTTTATCTTCCTGTGTAAGGTGCCACATATATTGACAGCACACAAAACAGCAAGATGGCAGGCTGCAGATGTGAGGCAAGCTTTGTTCCACCATTCTCTGAACTGTTTGTTCCTTTTTGTGCAGGGCCTTACTTGGGAACTTCAGCTTTAGCTGCCATGAGGAGAAGGAGGCTGGCAGGGTTCTTGGCTTCAGCCTTGCTGCCAGTTAACTCCCATCCAACAAATTCATCTTCTGCAGATGCAATCCAAGCACTTGCTCATGCTCATGCATGCATCAGTGGTTGAAGGCACGCTTATAGTCTCTTTCATCCTGGTACCACCATTGCACAGGCATAATTATTTTCTCTGCAACTATGATTCAATCTATCTCCTCAAATGAATTAATTTTAAAGTAGATCCTGCCTTTCATTGTTCTCATTAATGAAGTCTGAGTATAGCAGCATTTTACTGCTTACAACTGACCTGTTTTGCAGAGGAACTCAGTGTAGCAACGACAGTAACCCATAAAGCTAAATATGGGTTCTGCAAAACAAGGGAATAGGTTTAATATGGTCTCTGTAAGTGGAATGAGGCTGGGTCCTTCATCTGATAGACCTGTTCAGAGATGGACTGGGATGCCAAAACACCCGTAGAAAGATCCTAGCCCAAGCCACAATCCCATCTTTTTGGGCTGGAAGAAGCAGACAGGGCAGCAACCCTCCAAACAATAGGTCAAACCACCCACTTAGCCTTCTGTCTCAATTTTGCACTTTTCTTTTCCATGGATAAGAATAAACTTTGGTAATGAAAGCTGCAGAGTAATTTTATGTGTGCTTGATGTTATTAGCCATTCAGCTGAGACTGACTTTTGGTGATCCTATAGCTCAACTGCCACTACATCTTCTGACCTTGCACCACTTTTTTAGTTGTGAGCTTACTTGAGAACCATTCCCAAGAAAACATGGGAATTAGTCTAAAATGGTTTCTGTAAGTAGAATGAGGGTGCAGTCCTTCTTCCTGGAAGTAAGCTGATTGAATAAAAGGAAGCTCGCATCTTAGCAGACCAGCTTAGGGGCCATATGGGAAGCATCACTCCAATCTCGGGGACAAATAATTCTAGTCTGCGGACTGTTACTCTTATGGCGGGTTATGGTCAACAACCCCTTTTTGCCCCCATGGTGGATAGTGGGTGAGGTCAGTTTTGTACAGTTTCCGCTGCTTCTGGACATCTTGTATATTGTTTGGGTATGGGGCTGTTAGTGTTTTAGGGGAATTTTACTGGGGTTCTTACTTATGTTGTAACCTGCCACCAACCTTTTTGGGAGTGGCAGGATAGAAATCCAATCCAAATAATAATAATTATGATTATCTTTCTATAAACCAAAAAAGGACTTAGAACACAGAACAACACCAGAAGTCTATTGATTTTACCAATGTGCTTTACCTTTTATAAACCTCAGTCAATGTAATATATCAGAGTAAAAAAAAGTGCCCCATACGTTTTCGCCAGGAATAACAGATCCTGGGAAGAACTGATGTGTTAAGAGTTGCCAGCAGGCTGCTACAAACAGGGTAGGTGGGACCTAGGGATCCCCTGGAATTACAGCTCATCTCCAGACTAAAGAAAATAGTCCCCCCAGGAGAAAATGGATGCTTTGGAGGGTGACCTCTATGGCAGTGCACCCCACTGAAGTCCCTGCCCTCCCAAGGCTCCAGACCCAGATCTCCAGGAGTTTCCCAACCTGGATCTGGCCGCCCTATTTCTCCCCATCTGCTGGCGGCAGGGGCAGGTGGGCAGACCTGGTAAAACTCACCACAAATAATGGGCTTTCACTGGAAGACATTTACATCATCACAGACATTCCTGGGAATGAAAATTAATTCCGAATACCAACAGCATTAGAGTGTTATTGTTTATGTAGACTTTCTAATATCATGAGCTGAGGAGAAACCAAGGGGAACTGATTTTGCCACAACTTGGCCTTTTTGTCAATCCATGATTCCTCTAAAAGACTAGATGAGGAATACATTAGCATCAAAGCAAGATTCTTCCTTGATGCCACTAAGAAGCACTCAATATTTTTATTGTCTACTTATGTAGCAGCATCATGCGATAAGACTTGTTGGAGATCTGCCATCTACTCTTTTGGATACTTCTAGGATCTCCATTAAAGAACATCACTAGTCAACCAAGTGGAGGAAATACATTTTGCCAAGTATTTTCAATTGCTCCCAATATGAGTGGGGGCAGGGTGAGGGAGGAAGGGCACGGCATGCTTTACAGAGAAAAGATCCCAGGTCTCATTTTCAGTTTAAAGTCCCTCAAATAACAGGAATGGGAAAGGCCTAGATGCCAGAGAGCTGCTGCCAATTGCAGTGGACAATACTGGGCATTTTGGATCATTTGTCTGAATTGTCAGCACAGGACACAGGTTTTTTGCTTGGAGCTGAGGCTGGAAGGGTGGCATGATGTTAGGGAATTTACAATAAGTCATAACAAGAATTTTCTAGTGGGAGTTTCAGTTCTTGGGTGCAGTTGATCAAATCACCACAGGTGAAGAAGGGTTAAGGGCAACAGTAGTTTTTTTCCTGGTATTTCTTCATCCTCTCCTGTGTGAGGTCTGGATGCTCCTTATTGCCACACCAGTTTGTAATAATCAAGTCTTTGATTTTGTAAAGACTTCTGTAGCTCACAGGATGAGCTGGCCCCTCCCTAGATATTGAAACAGAACTCTGGATTTAAAAGGAAGTTACTTGGGCTGTTGGTGGGTGGGAAGGAGGCAGGGAGTCAAAAGCTCACATCCAATTTATGTTTTTTGTCTTTTTAATAATTTATTTACCCCATTTATACTCTGCTTTCTTACCAGTGGGGATCCAAAGTGGCTTATGTTGCTCTCCTCCTTTCCCCCCCTCACAACAACTCTGAGAGGCAGGCAGGCTAGGCTGAGTGTGTGACTGGGCCACTATGCCGCACTGCTTCTTCCACTGCCCTGAGCCACTTCACTGGGATGGCAGTACAGAAATTAAATAATAAATAATAAATAATAAATAATAAATAATAAATAATAAATAATAAATAATAAATAATAAATAATAAATAATAAATAATAAATAATAAATAATAAATAATGAATAATAATAATAATAATAATAATAATAATAATAATAAGAAGAAGAAGAAGAAGAAGAAGAAGAAGAAGAAGAAGAAGAAGAAGAAGAAGAAGAAGAAGAAGAAGAAGAAGAAGAAGAAGAAGAAGAAGAAGAAGAAGAAGAAGAAGAAGAAGAAGAAGAAGAAGAAGAAGAAGAAGAAGAAGAAGAATGAACACGGGGTTTGGGAACTCAGTGCTCTTGCCTTTCTTCAGTCCTGGCAACAAGCAAAATTCAAAGCTAGATTTCACTTGCTCTTCAGACAGTCAATATACAGTCTGAGAAAGTGAGTGCTTGGAAGGGGGCAATATGGAAATAAGGGTGGGCTGCATGCAACTTTTGGTTTTAATCTCTCTTTAGTGGCAAAGGTCCCAAAAGCAGCTCTGGCTCTCGTTCAAGCCCTTGTGCTTCCAGGAAGAAAAGCAGGATAGAAAGAACATTAAAGACTAATATGTCTGCAGTTATTTAATATTCTCCTTGTCAAGAACTGCACTGTTCAGTAAACTTCCTTTCCTTGAACACCCAGTCTCCTTGCTTGTGCCATCTTCAAAAACTCCAGCAGCAAGTATCACGGGCAGTTACAGCTCTGTCTTTCCCTCTGCTGTGCTGAATAAGGAGTAAAGCACAACATCAGCAACATAACTTAAGTGATGCCATCTACCTTTATGCATAAACACTTGTTCATCTCTTTGGTTCTCAATGCCACAATTGCTTTGGCACATTCTCAAAACTCACCAAAGGAGGACCAGGGTGGGGGGGGTGGGGGGGAATAAAAGGAAGTGGTCCAATGTCACTACCAACATGCAGTGTGGGCTTGGGGGAGTTGCAGAAGGCGGGCAGTTTGATTAGCTATAGCTGTGCTGCTTCTCCCTTGCATTCCTTTCTCTGGATTGCCATCTGGATTGCAGTCACCAGTTTCTTTCTAGCTGTCTTTCCCCTACTAGCTGCCCATAGCATCAGAGTACCACAGATCACTGACATATCTGCATGGCCAGTCAGTCTCTGTGAATTTCATGTGTAAAGATACCATTAACTCTCTGAACAAAAAGAACCTGGGTGGTATGCCCTCCCACCAAACAAAGGTGATGGCCCACCGTTCTGAGACCTCAAGCTCTTTATAATGAATTTGCATTCCTTCCCTTGCATCTTTGTCTCTCTCATTTCAACCACAAGAATGATAAATATGTGGAAAGTAGACCATAGCGTTGTTTTATACCATAATCTGATGAATTAGTTGGATGAGAAATGGAAATTTTGACAACACAAGGAACTATTAAATGGAACACACGGAGTCCATGAATGGCCCAAAATGAAGATGTCCAACAGGAGGATCCAGAAGCTACCTACACAGAGCATCCTGCAAGTCAAGCATCATGACCAGAGGCTCCTTTTAGACAACCCTTTATGAACCTCATTTAGGCCTACACTAGTCTACCTGGAGGAGGGGCATATTTTTATGTTGCCAGTAAATAGGAGATATTCTGAATCAGTCTTAAGCTGTAAGGCCTGCTGGAGCATCTGTTTCTGGAACACTGAAATTCTAACCTCACCTCAACTGCCATTTCACACAAGACAATGTTTCTCCACCATTTCGTGAAAAGAAGTAGCTCTACTTGCCTGTCAGCATCAGTCACCAGAGCCAGCCGCCCATAGTCCCAAGCCACTTTACGTAAAATGGAAAAGACAAACAGCAGTGCCTGTGGAAAGGCAAAGGAGGAAAAATGAGGCACAGTCCCCCTTGATCCTGTCCTCCACTCAGCCCAAGTGAAGGTATAGGGGAAGGATGCTTTATCAGTTCCCAATTTTGTGCAATAAGGAAGCTCAGCTTTTTACACACACACACACACACACACACACACACACACACACACACACACACTTTTTGCCATAATTAAAGTTAACCAGATTACTACTAGTAGAATACATGATGGAAACTCTGTGCATTTAGTTTCTTTTGTTCTCTCAACTTTCACTGCGAAAGATTCTAGCCTTCACAGTGGTCGAAACAGATTTGAAGACATGCAGCATCTGTCTGCAAATATTCTTAAAGCACCTCACTTACTGAGCCCAGTCCACCTACCACAGCTGTGGGTAGAAAGGGTCATAGCCAAATGTGACAATCTGACATTCCTGTGGTAAAACACCACTGGGAGAAATCCGGTGGAGCTTAAAAGAGGGGGGAGGGGAATTTATTTATTTTAAAAATTTCTCCCTCATACCCCTCCAAATGCTGGCAGGGGCTCATGGGAAATGGAGTCCATGGACATCTGGAGGGCCACAGTTTGACTACCCCTGCTCCAGAGTCTTCTATAGGTACAGGCAAAGGTCTGATTACTCTTATGTTAGTACCTAGTTTTTGGGGCATGGGAACACACACACCGTTTGGTACTATATTTAAGTGGGCTTTTTCAGTGAAAAATAGCAGTTAAGGCCCCTGGGGTTCTCTAGGTAGTGTTCCAAGCTACTTACGCTTGATACCTTTGGGCTAGAGAATGTGACTCCTCCTTCTAAGCATTTGCTCAAAATGCCTCTTGCAAAAAAAATGACTTCTTTTAAAAGCAGAACTCAAAATAAAATGAAGCAAATTGGGCTGGCAATCTTTTTTTAATACTGACCCCTGCACACAAACATGCAAACCCTTGTAAATTTTTCCACATCTGAGCAGTGCAAAAGTGACACCATGATAGAAATGGACACATTTTCTGCCATAGAAATGCCATGGCTGCATCTTTACTTTATCCTACAGCCAGGCCCTGGACTTGTCAGGTGGGAAACTTCCTGGGAATTATAGCTCCTGCCTGCCCACACTCAGCAAGTGGAAGCAGGCAGGCCAAAGGGGGGGGGGCAGCAATCAATTTTGTTGTGTCTTGGAAGCGCTGGCAAGGCACTAGGGTCTTTTTAGATGAGTGTTAGGAGTGCTGCTCTGGTTCACCACTGGTATTTCCAGGTTGCACCGTATGTGATGTCATTGTGCAGGGACAACAATCACCCCCCCCCCAGTAAGTACCAGCATAACATCATCTCTGGATGGTTGCTAGCCACCCTTACAAAAACAGTTATAATGGCACTGAAGATGCAGTCATGGAATCAAAGATAGGCAGGCTGAGGAAACTTGCTTCAGAAAGCACATTTGAGGGTTCCATTAAAGGTCAACAAACCTTTAAAGGGCTTGGCATAGTGGTTAAAAGTGGCAACTTCTAAAATGGAGGTTTGATTCCCCGCTTCTCCACATGCAGCCAGCTGGGTGACCTTGGGCCAGTCACAGTGACATTAGAGGTGTTCTCTCAGAGCTCTCTCAGTCCTACCTACCTCACAGGGGAGAGGAAAGGAAGGCAGTTGTAAGCTGCTTTGAGATTCCTTTGGGTAATGAAAAGTGGAGTATAAAACCCAACTCTTCTTCATTTGGTTTATTACTATTTTTTTACCACTCTGTAAGGTGTCATTTGGATTTTCTCCCACAGGTTCCCCAAATATCCTTTGGGCTGTCTCTGGCTAAGGAGTGTGTTCTTGTGTCAGTTCAGGCAACCAGCATTCCAGCATACTTACAAGAAAGCACATAAAATCCAGGGCCAGGACAGTAGGCACCCCACCGAAGGGCAACCCCTGCAGCACCGTGCTGCGAATGCGGGCGCTGTAGCAGTAATCCTTGGTGCTGTTGTTGCAGTTGGAGGACTTGCAGGGAGCCCCTGCTGTACCCAGGGTGGCTATCACAAAGGGAAGCATCTTGGTTACTTCATCGTCTTACCTGCCAAAGGAAGAGAAAAGCCCAGTCAGAAGTAAGCCCATCTGGCACCTCATAAAAGAAGAAAGCCATGGAAGATCTTAAGGGCCCAATTTCCCCGCGTTCATCTCCCAGCTCCTCGGGCCTCTTCAATGCTGTGGTAGTCAAACTGCGGTTCTCCAGATGCCCATGGACTACAATTCCCATGCTCATGGGAATTGTTGTCCATGGACAATCTGGAGGGCTGCAGTTTGACTACCCATGAGTGTAGAGGCTCAAATGAGAGACTGATAATATACTTTTGATTCTGCAAGCTTGGTTTAGCTTAAAATTGAAGCTGAAAAAGGTTACTGAAACGAGAATCCTGGCAACCTCCAGGGTAAGAGGGTACCCTGTCAGTGATGAAAACTATCAAAGCTGAGGTAATCAGAAAACTGTGCAGCTGGTTACAGGGTGTTCATGAAATCTGGTGGAGCTTAAAAGAGGGGGGAGGGGATTTTATTTATTTTAAAAACTTCCCCCTCATACCCCTCCAAATGCTGGCAGGGGCTCATGGGAAATGGAGTCCATGGACATCTGGAGGGCCACAGTTTGACTACCCCTGCTCCAGAGTCTTCTATAGGTACAGGCAAAGGTCTGATTACTCTTATGTTAGTACCTAGTTTTTGGGGCATGGGAACACACACACCGTTTGGTACTATATTTAAGTGGGCTCCCACTTAATTGTACCACACGGGATAAAATGTGTATTGTATCCCCTCCCATTGTACCACATGGGATAAAAATGAAGATTTCTGGTGAAATTAATTTCCATGCTCATGAACACCCTAGGAGAGTCTCATTGGAGGATGCACATCCATTCTAGCACCCTGTTTTTTTAGAGCTGTCAACCAGAGGCCTCCGAGGAACCCCCAAGCAGGGGAAGCAATAGCTAGCTGGTGAACACTGACTTGAAAAAGTATTTCCTCATTATATTAATGCCCAGTGGAAAGTGGCAAATTCCTGAAATACAAATTTTCTATCAAATAAGATCACTCATGTTGTCTGACAGTGGAATATGTGACATCCTGCCCCAGCAAGTCTTACCTCTCCTGTGGCATTAACCCAAGTGCCCTTCCTTTTGTTAGTCACCTCTACAGGATTCATACTTTCACAGATGGCCAGAGTAAAACATGAAAAGGAACATGTTAGAATGCTAAAGGCTGGAAGTAAAACTGCAGTGCACCCATGATAGCAGTCACTCTGTAAAAGTAACTGCATTTTTTGGTGGTGGTGGTGGTGGTGGGGAAACTGTGCAGAGTGCATAAGCCAGTTTTATGCATTCTGGAACACTACTTTGGAGACAGTCAGGAGATCTACAAAGGGTATTGGGCTATGTTTAACTGTTTTAGTTTTGAATCAATAATGTGAAATTTATTTTGGGATTTATATTCCATCCTGTCTTCAGAAACTCAGGGTGGGCCCTAATCCTGGCATTTGTATGCACCCCCCCCCCCCCACACACACATTTGTTAGCTAAGGTTATTCAATGGCAGTGCAGGAAAATCCAACACTAGACAAGTATACAATCTGGTCACAGCTTCTCCTTTTCTTTAAGTGAAGACCAAATAATTAAAACACAAAACGAAAGGAATAGTAAATTCTTTGAAACCTAGGAAATGAGAACATGTGTGAATATTTGTACTTTTAAGAAGAATTCTGAAGCCTACTTAACGTCTAAATCTAACTACAGATCAAATAGGAATGATGGACTCCTTAGATCTAGCATGGAACAATGGCGAATGCTTAGAAAAACAGAGCCACCCATCCCAGTTTTACATAGTCCCAGCCTGAAGACATCAGCATCGCAACAGACCTATTTTCTAGTGGGTAATTATTTATGCTTTGCTGCAGAACCTGTACTGTTATATCTGTCCGATCACATGACCTCCTCCCCACCTTTCCTCGGTTAATATCTAAGGAGCTGAGTGAGGCATCCACATGTGGATTCAACCAGGTAGAGAATAGTAAACAAAAAGCCATGCAGAGTATTGATTGGCAAGCGGCACCTTCAGGGAATCACCACAAGGGCGGGACTTGACTTATTTAATAGGAGACACAAAGGATCTGGGAAGGGAGCCATGCAACACATTAAATTAAATTCAGGAGATGAACCAAGAAGATAGGGAGATGCTGCCATAGCTATGGATGGATGATGAGACAAAAAAAAGGGGGGGAGAAGTAAAGAAAGCAGAATAGCAGAACTGAGCTTTGGATCAGCGAGTGGGAGCAAATACCACAAAATTCCATAATAAACCAGAGGGATGGAGAAACAGTGAGTAATCTGGGTGGCAAGGAGAGTGTATGGACAGCAAGTACGGAGAAATGGGAACTGGCAGAGCTTCTCAATGGCAAGCAGGAGACTCTGAAGAGACAAGGATACCATTGGAGCCAGTCTGAATGCACAGAAGCTCTTACTCAGGAGCCTAGATGTGGTTCTAAACTTCAAGGCATACATCCATGGGATGGGGATTTTGGTATCCAACATTAGCCAAGTCTGACCCACATTCCACATTCTCATACACAGCCTTTGATCACATGAAAGGGGATGGCCCATGTGAGAGGGCGAGCAGGAGTGCCAACGTCGGACTCTCCCCCCAAGTATAAGTACACGTTACCCCACTGTAATTCTCCCAAAACAAGAGGCCATACAGGCCGTCTAGACTAACCCCCTGCTCAATGCAGGATTAGCCTAAAACAGTGTTCCCCAATGCCCAGGCAGCGGACTAGTACCGGGCCGTGAAGCCCTCGGTACCGGGTAGCGGGGGGGGGGGGGAGGAAGGCACCGGCGCACCTCCCTCCCCCCATGGCACTCGTTGTGCTGGGAGTGATCGGCCACTTCGGCAGCCGATTGCTCCTGGCGCAGTGAGTGCCACACTGCGGGGGGCAGGGAGGTACGGTTGCCGGCATACCAGCTGGCGCAAATGTGCTGGCATGGCAGCTCTCTGTTGGTGTGTTTGTGCCCACCAGTGGGCCGCCTCCTGCGCCCGCACCTCCTCTCTCCCCCCCCCCCCGGTCCCCGACCTGAAAAAGGTTGGGGACCACTGGCCTAAAGCATCCAGGATAAGGCCTGGAATCATTCTTATCACTCTGCTTTGTACCCTTCTCAATTTTGTTCACATCTTTTTTGTACACAGTACTCCTAAATTGTACACAGTACTCCAAGTGTGGTCTGACTAATGTGTTATACAGCAGGAATATAACATTTTGCAATTTTGATGTGATGCCTCTGTTGATACAGCCGTGACCAACTGTGAGTGGCCACTGTGCTTATCTTCACGACACTTGAATTTTGCATAATTATAGCACACCCTGTACTACTTTCATTTCATGGTCTTTTGACCTCACCGATCATACTGTTTCCTTCATACTGAAGAAAAAATGAGGATACATTCATGCATCTGATAAAGAGCATTTAGTTTAAGAAAACTTACATTGCAATAAACCTATTTATCTTTAGGATGTCACAAGACTCTCTTCATTTTAATAAGGCTACCAAATCCAAGTTGGGAAATTCCTGGAGATTTGGTGAATGGAATGTGGGGAAGGCAAGGAATAATGCCATAGAGTCCAAGTCCAAATCAGCTGATTTATCCAGGGAAACTGATCTCTGTGCTTTGAGAAATTAGTAGTTGTAGGAAGAAGAAAAAGAAGAGTTGGTTTTATATTCCACTTCTCACTGCCCAAAGAAGTCTTAAAGTGGCTTACAATCACCTTCCCTTCCTCTTCCCACAAAAACACCCTGTGAGGTAGGTGAAGCTGAAAGAGCTCTGACAGAACTGCTCTGTGAGAACAACACCATGATGGGCTCAAGGTCACCCAGCTGGCTGCATGTGGAGGAGTGGGGAATCAAATCTGGTTTGCCAGATTAGAAGAAAATTTGGTTCTTATATGCTGCTTTTCTCTACCTGAAAGAGCCTCAAAGTGGTTTACAATCCCTTTCCCTATCCCTTTCCTCTCCCCACAACAGACACTCTGTGAGGTAGGTGAGGCTGAGAAAGCCCAGAGATTACTACTCGGTTAGAACAGCTTTATCAGTGCTGTGGTGAGCCCAAGGTCACCTAGCTGGTTGCATGTGGAGGAGTGCGGAATCAAACCCGACTCACCAGATTAGTAGTCTGTACTCCTAACCACTACACCAAACTGGCTCTCTTGAAGTCCCACCTGGATATTGGCATTCCTATTTATTTATCATGTGGATGCAATCAGACCCATAAAGGGTGACTAGCTTGCCGGCCTAAATGGTACAAGGCTTTTGTGCATAATTGCTGAAGGACAAGGTCACACATGAAGAATAGCTGTTCTGGGCTGACAAAGTTTTTCATGCAAATACTGTAAATGTTGGGGGTCTTACTCTTGCATAGCACCTTGCAAGGCAAGGGAAAAGTTGGCCTCCTGCCTGGTGCAATGCATTGGCACCACTGCAGATGACAGTGTTACAGAAGATAGTGTACAGAATATAGGCATCTGGTGGCATGTGCTTTGGTGTAGAGGCAGACATGTTGTGCCAGGCAAAGTCTCATCCGACCCTATAAAGATAAAATACAGTTGTGAGGCTCTGTTGGATCAATTTTATAAGAACCTTTTCCAGGTATTACGCTTGACCATAAGTACAGGTAGAAACCGTTAAATACAACCTTCCCAATATGTTATGTCCCCATTGGTCTGAAAGGGACAATACATATACTTTCAGCCTCAGTACAAGCATACCAGAACACTGGAAAACCAAAGTTCTGGTCCGCATGTTCCAAATCTGACAAAATGGCCACTGTGCATATCGGGAGAACTTTGTATAGCTCCTTGTACACACAGTCAAATGTAAAGTCTGGAAAAGGCTACTTGTGGTCAGGAAGTACATTGTAATGGTTATATAGGCAACACTGTGGCCTGACTAGCCCGATCTCACCAGCTTCCAGAAACTAGCCAGGGAACATAAAAGGACTACAAGCAGGGGAAAACATCTGAGCAATGGGATGGAGAGAAGAAGAAAACATTTGAGTGACCTTGGGCATTTCTTGATGGAGGTTGCAATGTTCACAGGAGGAAAATATTACTTTGCACAGAATCTACTACATTCATGTCATTTACCAATACTTTCAAATTTCATTTCTAATGATGTCTATCAGTAGACAAATTCAGCCAGTGCATGGAAGGAGAGACTACCATTGCTGCATCTCCTTCCCTTCTTTCTGGATCTTGCCATGTGTCCTTGGTTGCTACGGTCAAGGATTAAAGTTCTGCTTGAGAACATCAGAAGAGTCTCCAACAGGTCCTGCCAGACCAACCTGGTTTCCTTTTTTGACCAAGTAACAGGTTTGCGGGATCGTGGAAATTCGGTTGATGTCATTTACTTGGATTTTAGTAAAGCTTTTGACAAGGTTCCCCATGATGTTCTGATGGATAAGTTGAAGGACTGCAATCTGGATTTTCAGATACTCAGGTGGATAGGGAATGGGTTAGAGCAGTGGTCCCCAACCCGCGGGCCGCAGCCCGGTGCCGGGCCGCGAAGGCCTTGGCGCTGGGCCGTGGCTCCTTCTTCCCTCCCCCCCTGAAGCGAGACACTCGCCAGGCTGTGAGCAAATCGGCCACCAAAGTGGGAGGGGAGGGAAGAGAAGCTTGCCGCTTTAGCGACCGATTGGCTGGTGGCCCGGAGGGGTCGGGAGGGGGAGCTGCAGCCGCCAGCATAGCGGCGGCGCAAACGTGCGTGCGCGGCAGTCCGCTCATGCGCGTTTGCGCTGGGGCTGCCACGCGTGTGCGGGCCCCCGGGCTGCCCTCTCCCCCCACTCCGGAGCAGCGGTCCGCAGCGGCCAAAAGCTTGCGGACCGCTGGGTTAGAGAACCGCACTCAAAGAGTTATTGTCAATGGTGTTTCATCAGACTGGAGAGAGGTGAGTAGTGGGGTACCTCAGGGCTTGGTGTTCGGCCTGGTACTTTTTAACATATTTATTAATGATCTAGACTAGATGATGGGGTGGAGGGACTACTCATCAAGTTTGCAGGTGACACCAAATTAGGAGGACTGGCAAATACTCCGGAAGATAGAGACAGAGTTCAACGAGATCTGAACACAATGGAAAAACGGGCAAATGAGAACAAGACGCAATTTAATAAAGATAAGTGTAAAGTTCTGCATCTGGGTCAGAAAAATGAAAAGTATGCCTACTAGATGAGGGATACGCTTCTAGGTAACACTCTGTGTGAACGAGACCTTGGGGTACTTGTGGATTGTAAACTAAACATGAGCAGGCAGTGTGATGCAGCCGTAAAAAAGGTGAATGCCATTTTGGGCTGTATCAACAAGGGCATCACATCAAAATCACAAGATGTCATAGTCCCATTGTATACGTCACTGGTCAGACCACACCTGGAATACTGTGTGCAGTTCTGGAGGCCTCACTTCAAGAAGGACGTAAATAAAATTGAAATGATACAGAGGAGAGTGACGAGGATGATCTGGGGCCAAGGGACCAAGCCCTATGAAGATAGGTTGAGGGACTTGAGAATGTTCAGCCTGGAGAAAAGGAGGTTGAGAGGGGACATGATAGCCCTCTTTAAGTATTTGAAAGGAGGGCAGGATGCTGTTGCTGTTCGCTGCAGAGGAAAGGACATGCAGTAATGGGTTTAAACTACAAGTACAACGATATAGGCTAGATATCAGGGCAAAAATGTTCACAGTCAGAGTAGTTCAGCAGTGGAATAGGCTGCCTAAGGAGGTGGTGAGCTCCCCCTCACTGGAAGTCTTCAAGCAAAGGTTGGATACATACTTTTCTTGGATGCTTTGGGCTGATCCTGTGTAGAGCAGGGGGTTGGACTAGATGGCCTGTATGGCCCCTTCCAACTCTATGATTCTATGATTCTATGAGTCTGGCTGGATCAGTCTATCTAGTCCAGCATCCTGTCTCATACAGTGGCCAAGCAGTTGCTTGCATGAACAAATGGAAGGAGGGTGAGTAACAGGACTCCAGAAGGAAGTGCCTTTCCCTCTGCATTGGCAAAATGGGGGCTCCGTAGCTTCCAATCTGGCAGCTACACTTTATAACAGACATGTCTAAACTGAACAGGAATATTTACAAGAAGAGATAGTGAGGCAGCAACTACAAGGGAAGGAGGTGAAACCCTGCCTCTGCTGAGACTGCTGTTAGGTGGGGTGTGTGAACCCTGCAGGATCAGGCTATCTGTCCCCAAAGTTAAGACACATTTACCCTGCAGGTTCAAGTAGATCCTACTTGTGTCTACAGGATAACACCCATATCCCCAGCTAGATCATTCTCTGACCATGTTCTAACCAAGACCTGCGATTCAGGAGTGGTCAGGTAACAGGACAACTCGGTAGCATTGCCACACTGTTGTCCCTTTGCACACTTTAATACAGTATGAGCAAAAGCCATTTCACCAGCAAAACAGCTAAGGAAATAAGCACAGATAGGTCAGGCTTGGGACCGCCTCCCCACTAGAGTGGTTATTTGGCAATACATATGCATTTATTTCCTACTTCTTGTACTGTGCCCATGTGTCTTTGAGAACGTTTTTCCCCAACCATATCAACTATAATCCTGGGAAAACAGGATTCTTTCCCTGGTGAGCAATGCAAGGAATGTGGTTGCACTAGGCATCTACTGACTGTTTCCTGTGATTAAATCAGTGGTGAGGAAAATGAGATATGCCATCATGCTTGCATCATTTTACAAACTGGTATTTCAATTGTATTTTTTAAATTTATTTTCCCCCTGGATGATGCATACTACTTCACTGTGTGATTCTATCTTGAAAAGTTCATTGTCTGTCCCCTCTTGACCCCAAATACAACTACTTTAAATTTCTTTTGGTGGTTATAAATGCCCCCCTTGTGCTAGAGTAGGCATTTAATTGTGTCTGTTTTAAAGAAAGAGATGAAGTAGGATTATTCCTCCCACCAACACATACACACAAGACTCCTTCTCCTACCTATGTGCAAATGGAATATTATACTGAAAAAGAAAGGCTCTGAGAGAATCTGAATATGAGATCAGGTTCTGAGATCAGGTTCCAGCTTATAAAGCTGGAAATATCAAAGTAGCCAACTACAGAATTGATTCAAATAAGTTTTTGTTTTTACACTATTCGATACTTTTGATCTATTAAAGGATTCCCATTCATGTCTCCCCAGGGTCTATGGAAAACAGGTTTCCAAGCTGACATTCTCACTTTATCATTAGTCAAAAGAAAATCTGTCCCTTAGCACCTTAAAAACTAATGAAATTTGTTATTGAGGTATGAGCTTTTGTGAGCCACAAACCCTGCCACAAATGTAATTAGCCTGGTTCTTCTTTACTGCTCTAGATGGACTACCCATCTTGATCTACTCCTTCTTATTCTGAATGGCTTCTCTTCCAAATCTTGGCACTGGAAAAGGGAGCAACTAGCAGACTCTCCCACAGCCCATTCACATTTATTTTCCTGTTGATCCTATACTGAAGAGTGCATATTCAACAGACCCCCTCCTCCCCACAGAAGCAGTGACCCCCAAAACCATTGACACCAATTTCACAGGTGGACTGCAAGGCCAGGAGGGAGGGGAGGACCAGGAGGAGCTGAGAAAGGAGGCTCTGGGAAGCTTGACAGCATATTTGGGCTTGCTCTACAGCATGGACAAAATGACCATGAAATACCTACCACCTGCTGCTTGCTCAGTAATGTTATATTTTATAAATATGTTAGATTAGATAAATACTAAACATCAAAAGTAAAATACAACTTTGTTCAGTGTAAACTGAGGCAAAATTCTTGCATTTTATGGTCAGGAATGTGAAAGCAGCATGGAGGTACATGGCAAGCTGGTCCAGAAAAGAGGGCCCCACTTTATGAAGTCCAAGAACCTTTGCTATGGACTGGAGAGCAGACAAGAAGCAATGGCTGTAACTTTTGCAGGGAGGTCACTATGCCTCAGGACAAAGAACACAAACCCATAGCAAAATCCAGAACCAAATACTATCTAGGCCAACCAAAAGCTACACAACACAGTGTAAGAGCTTTAGTTCTTCAGAAATTTAATCAGGCTGGCCCATAAAAGGGAAGAAACGGGGAGTTAAAAATAGCTCTCATATCATGATCTTTAAGGTCTCTTAATATCTATCCTGCATAGGATACTTTGCTGATAAACACCACAATACTAACTGATCCCTAAACTTCCACACTTATCAGTGAGAGGTCAAAAGTAGCTGGACTCAAGAGGAGAATGGAAAAGAATACTTTTCTAAGGATATGGTGCAGATGTCTCTTCTAGGAACTATCTCGTTTTCCCCTTTCTTCCCTTCAAGCTCAGAGTGTTATACCTTGTTTTGTCTTAGCCAACATTAAACCCATATGAGACATACTGAGAAGGATGTATTATTTATTTATGCCTTGAATGGTGAGTATCATGTAGCCAGGAGATCTGAGGACTGTCAGGCAGCCAGGCAAGGGATGTTTGGAGGTGGTTTGCCATTGCCTGACTCCATGTCGTGACTTCTTTGGAGGATCTACCACCCAAACCCTTGGAGGTCAGCCATCCAAATACTGGTCTTGCTTAGCTTCCAAGATCTGATGGGATAAGGCTTGCCTGGGAGATAAAGTATAACTGGCACATGGTCACCAGTAAGGATCCAGACTCAGATCTCCTGAGTCCTCCTAGCCTATCACTGTAAGCTGTACACAATCTTGGAATTATCAGTTTGTTATTGTGTAGCACTCTATGAAAGGATGAGCATGTGCTTGTGTGTGTGTCTATGCTGGGGAGTGTATTGTGTTGGACTGGATGACCCTGGATGTCCCTTCCAACTCTATGATTCTATTAGTAAAATGTCTTCTGCTGTGATATTCTTTAAATATCCAGATTAGACAAGAATTTGTCAGATTCCATATTTCCTCTTGATAACCACTGCCTTTACAAAGGACGTTTCAGGGAGATGAAGGGAGCTTTGACTCTCAAAAGCCTATACCGTGTTAGTCTTGTTGGTCTGTATGGTGCCACTTGTTCTTTTAAAAGGGGAGACATTCATAATCTTTGCCAGCTTGATTCCTTCAGGACTGTCTTCTGAAAATATAATGGTTATACTACCCCAGAACCTGCAGGGCACTAATGGAGAGATGTGGTGTCTTCAGTAATGAGTGGTTACTATGTCATTGAGCTCTGTTTTCCAGGGATCTAGATCATATGAGATATTCTTTTGTCAAGGTCCGCAGGGTCTTTGCCATGCTTCGGGTCCGCCACGTTGTTCGGTGAGGGAGACCCGGGATTAGAAGGCTTTATCTGTAGGAAACAGCGTCTCAGAACGGAGTAGGTACTCTCTCTCCCGCTCCTGGGTTCAGGGTAGTTCCTTCACTACACCTCCAAACCCGTCTCCGCATTGACGCTTCCTTAAGTAGCCTCTCTAGCCCCTGTCTCCACCCTCCGGGCTTCTCAGGTGGACCTCGCCCTTCCGGGACTCCGCGTCTCTCCGCCACTGCCCCGCCCTGGGTTTCTCCCTTGCTCTCCCCGCTTGTACTGACTGCCCCTGTGCTACCGTTTCCCCCACCCCTGGTGAACTGATTCCCCACATCACTTTATGTAAGTTTCTTATCCAAAGAGGGTCTGTCGGGATCTCGTCCTCTGTATCTTCCTTTCTTAGGTTTCCGCTCCTTCTCCGGACCCCCCGCGCTGCCCAAACTAGTCGTTCTCGACATCTTTGGCAGCAGCATGATTGTTATTTAGAGAAGGTGTGTCTGACATTTAGCTTAGAATCCATTGGCAAAATGCTTTGACATGGCTATCCACTATTGTCCTCTCCTAAACCTTTTAGCCCTTTTATATTCCCGTTTCTATCCTACCTTGCCCATAAGATACAGCCTCCAAATAAGTTACACCTCCAATCATTAATTCAACATCAACAGTATTTACTTCGCAGCTAGAAACCCTCCCTCCCTCCAGTATATGTAGTAAAACGCCTGCACATCCAAACATACTGATGTAGACAAGTGTCCAAGAAAGGGGACTTCCACAGCTGTGGAGCAGCAAACCAGAAGGCCTCTCTTCTTTGCCCCCTATTAAAACTGGATGTACAAAATGGTCAGGAAAGGGTTATTTGTCAACTGCAGATAATCTGACAGGACCTATGGAAGAGAGGGATCCCTTCAGGATTGAAGCTATTTTAAATCTTTTGCAGCAGAAATTCAAACAAAGTCGTTGCCCTGTTTTTGCCTGACTTTGTTTTTGGCTTAAATTACATGCTCTGAAGATAAGGAAGGTTATTTCAGTTTGTTCTGAAGTGCTGTGAGGAATCACAGACAAGGAGAGTGGAGGAACTACCAAGTTCTGTTGTTCTTGCCTAAGAAGCCTGGCAAGGCCTGAGGTGTGATCTCAAGGGACTTTCCCTGCAAAAGGAGAACCTCAGAGGTGTTGCCTCATTAATCACCCTGGGTTAGCATTCTGCCTCTTCCAACATAAGCTAATGACTGTGGCAAGGATCCAAAAAGTGACTTGTAAGATTGTCCAGTGGCTGGGGCATGCCAAGAGGTGTTTTTGATTTTCCCCCTTTCTTTGGAGAAGAGGGATCCAAGACAATTGGCTTTTGAAAGTTCCCTCAAAATAGTTTACCTTGTTTTAGTCTCACTTTGGATTTCCTTGGATGCTGCAAGTCGACTCCAGCATTTCCATATTTGGGCTTTCCTCTCCTCATTTCCAAGGCTGAAATTCACAATATGCTTTCCACACTGAACCTGTCAGACGCAGCCTCCCATCATGCTTTGCTCCCTTCCCCTTTTCAAAAAAAGTGTTTTTTGCAGAACGGTGCTTGCACCTTTGTTTTCATTGTGCTCCTTAATCTCAGCATTCTGCACCCTTGATCGCCTCCCCCCTTCCCCTCCAATGTAATTAAAAAGAAAACCACCACCACCAGGGGTTATAATGTTATAAGGCAGCTTTTTTGAAAACTTTGAAACAGAGTTGCAACATGATCACAAAAAAGAAGCCAGATCTTTCAGAACAGAGGGAGAGGGAGAACAGTGACGAGGAAAGAGATGTACCCAAACAACTCAAAATGGCGGGTGTGGAGGAAATGCACACATTTCTGCATTGGAAAGCCCCAAATTAGACTCTGTCTTGACTGATGAAATCACTGTAACCAGGAATTCACAAAATGTGTGGTAAGACAGATGGCTGATGGACTGTGCCTGGACAGGTGAATTTTAATTTGGAAATGAACAGAAAAACGTAACCCTTTAAAAATGCAAGTTCAAGCAATATTGCTAGTGAAAGTCTTATAGGAAACCATGACCTCTTGAATTAAGCAGTGTTTTGGGATAGGATGGGATCATGGGATGATCTGCAGATGGGGAGACCACATTCTATTTTTAATTATAAACATAAAGTAAATTATTTTTAAAGAGTGTGACTAACTTGCAGCCTTGGTAAAAGAAGCAACCCTTTACCAACTGAGTTGAGTCAACTTTCTATAAAGCTTGCCAGACACGGGAGATATCCCCCTTTTGCTGATGGAGAGGTTGGAGGAAGAACAGAAACAATTACTTGCCTCTGACCAATGGACAGATAATTGTAAAAAGGGAATTGAGGTTTATTCCAAACTACTCACTTTCCCACAATCCTTTGCAGACAGTATTGTGCAGTACACAGATTGGAGACCTGAGTTCAAAACCCTCTTATTTAAGAAGCTCACTTGAGAGAAGAAGAGCTAGTTTTTTATACCCCATTTTTCACTACCTGAAGGAGTCTCAAAGTGGCGTACACACACCTTTCTCCTTTTCTCCCCACAACAGACATCTGCGAGGCAGGTGGGATTGAAAGAGCTCAGATAGAGCTGATCTGTGAGAAAAGTTCTAAGAGAACTGTGACTAGCCCAAGGTCATCCAGCTGGCTGCATGTGGAAGAGTGGGGAATCAAACTTGGTTCTCCGGATTAGAATCCACTGCTCCTTAACCACTACATGCTGGCTCACCCCCTTTCTCAGGGCCAGTTATAATATCTAAGCATAGCCTAAATGAGAAGAACAGTAATAAAATGAGATAAACTTTTGGTCTGTCAGGCTGACTTCCTTGGTGGAGAAATATGAACCAAGGACGATCAAGATTTCCAATTTCTAATTACAGATGCAGACATTTTCTGTTAATTGATAAAGGATATATGCAATCTCTAATGGAGGTAGTGCCCGATTAACATGCACAAACTCAACTGTTCAGAGGTGCTTTCACCATAATGTAACGGAGTGGAGACGGCTTACACACTGTACAGAGTTGTGTCTAGAAAGGGTACAGCGAGGCAAAGGATAAACGCAGAGTTCAAGAAGGACACGTTGCTATAATTGGAGAGTCATTCTTACTGCAGCTTCTCTGTTTTCTTAAGCACTGGAAACAGGAAGCAGTGAGAACTAACTGGCGTAGGCAACAGGAAAACTGGCCAGCTTGGGCAAGAAACACCAGGTTAAACAGGGGCACTCTGCAAAATCAGACCTACAGTTAAGTAGATCCTGGGCTAGATTAAGATTGACTGCCTGTGGACATGGAAAAAACCCACAAAGATCCAAGCTAAAGGGAGGTCCCTTCTCCAGACTTCCCTATGTTTCCCTTGGCAGCCTGCTTTCCCTGCCTAGTTTGTTTACAGTCTATTCCTGTCACTTTAATCTTGCCCCAGCGTTATGAACAAGCAGGAGGGGTGGAATTTCACACCTGGCAGACTGCCCTCTCTGACAGCAGTACCTTGCTTATGAAGTCTAGGAGAAGAGGTAACTGCTCTGCCAGACTTCTAGGGAGCCCAGCTCCTCCAGTGAGCTGGCCCAGGAATGGAACCTCAACTCTTGCTATTTGAGATCAGAGGATCAGATCCTTCCTTTTAATTACTTAGAAGGCTGCCTCCTCTCCAAATAAGGCTTATCAGGGAGCCGAAGGAGAACAGAAAAGCAGCTTAAATTGCAAGAAAGGCTGCTCTGGATTCAGGGGCAGCAAACATCCTATCTTAAAAAGAAAGACTGAGCGATGAAGCTAATTGCTCAGGGATGCTGAAGATGTCTGCATCCCAGGATGTCTGAGAAGAGCAGCAGTTGAAGAGTTGTTTTGTTCTCAGGCAGCTCTGAGGGGGCAGTCTTTGAGCTTGGTACAGTGACAGGCTGCATGTGTGCCAGCATTCAAGTCTTTTAGGTACTCTGCAAGAGAAAGTCAAGAACCAGGGGGTTCCTCAGTGTCACAACTCCTTTGGGATAGCAGAAAGTAAGGAGTAGTGTTCCAAGTTCCTGAGTTTTGTGGGATGTTGTCACACTAAGGGGGAAGTCTTCTTGTCTTACTCTAGATCTAGAGGGCATGTACAAGTGCAGAAATGGAACAGGGGAGAAGCATGCCAATGGCAGTTATGGCGGTTGGGGAGGTGCAGTGGAGAAGATCTGATAAAGAACAAAATCCTGTCAGGGGATGGCATAGGCCAGATGGTACTTCACATCTGTTGCAAACCAATTCAGAGGGGTAGACATTTTTTGTAAACAGGAATACTGAGGCATCTTAAATATTAGCAACACTTTATTTCAAAATAAGATCCTAAAACCCAATTTTCAGATACAATGACTGGAAATCCACCACCAAACAATAGGGTCAAGGAGCCATGAAATGCCAGATATACATGCTAAACCAAACTATGAAAAACAACAGAAAGCTAGTTAGCACCAATAATGGATCAGGGAATCACAGGCATTTGTCCCACTTAGAGAGCAAGGAGAATATCACTGAAACCATCACACTGAAGGATGAGCAAAATATGGCATGGCTGATTTTGGCAAGCCCTGTTAACCCTAATCCTAACTCCTATATGGGAACAAATATAGTATCTTGGTTTGTTGCAGGGTCCCAACCAGCTAAGGAAGAAGACCTGGTGCCTTGTAGGAAGGCTTCTTTAGATCTCCCAATGCAATTGTCCAGGACTTTGCAGCTGTTGTGGAAACCACGATGCCTTGGCTCTTTGAAGAGGCCCTAGTTTCACAGAGAAATCAATACTTCTCTGCAGAGCCCAGTTGCTGTCACAAGGAGGTACCTGGGGTGGGAGGAGATGAACATACCATCTCCTGGCATTCTGATACTTCAGCAGGGGAGGGTCATGGTTTTCAGAACATGGCCTCTCACAGCAGGGAGACAGCATTTTCTGGACCCACTTGCATACAAAAAAAGTCTTCATTGTATCCCAGGGATTGCAATGGAGAAACTTCTCATGTGGGGGAGGGTCAGAATGCCACCTAAGACTACAGAATAGCTGAGAAGCAACTCTCTGACCCCTTGCCATGGCATTTTTTTTCACGGTATCTCCTGGGCTTACAAAGAGATGCATTTCCAAGGCAAGCCATTTTGTTCCAGTCAAATTCCATTATAACTCAATATAACTGCTTGAGTTGTGCACCCTGAAGTTTTCTCTGGTACCACCTGACTCTAGCTTTCTATACCTGAGCTTTACCTCTTCAGCTAATCTTGTATCACCAAATGCTGACCTTGTATTTCTGACTAGACTAGAAGTCTCATCTGCATCTCAACCACAGTGCAACTAAGACCATTCTTCCCTCCCAAACCCTCCCCCTCCTCTCTCCATATCGCAACACTCTCCCTATTGACATCACTGCCCACCCTACAGCACAGACAGAAAAGCTTGGCTCTATTATGGATTCCTCTCCTCCTTCAGCTCCACACAATCAGTCTGTTACCATCATGCCATTTCTCTCTTTGCAGCACTGCAAAGATGTTCTCATTACAATGCTCTTCCTCTCCATCTCTTGAAGTTAAAATTCTGTCCATGTTCTAGCCACCTCTCATCTTCATACTGCTGCAATTTCCTTTGTGTTTGTTGTTGTTGTACTTTTGCTCCTACATATCTAGCTCTCTGCCACCAAAACCATTCACCTGTCATGCTGACCATATGAAAACTCACCCCCCCATACTGGCTTCCTGTCTCCTTTCTGATCTAATATAGTCTCCTTGTCCTTCACCCTCAATGCCCCATCACAGTACTCCATACATGATTGCAGCATTTCATCCTTCAGCTACATCATCGGATGACCTTCTGCTCATTCATACAACTCTTATCCTTTTTCCTTGCTAATCCCTTAGACCTGGAACTGCCTTCCCAGAACAACTGTGTGACATTACCTCTTGTGCATCCTCTATCCCGTCTCAAAATGTAGCTATTAAATGCTTGTAACAGGCATGACTGCACATTCTTCCTTGTTTACCTTTTCCCTCTCCCACCCTGCTTCTCTCATATCAATTTTTAGATTGTGAGCTCCACAGGGTGAGGCTTGTATTCTTGTACCCTGTAAGGCGCAATACACACTGATGATGAGATATTAATGAATTAAATACAAATACAATTTTGTACGTTTTCAGTCACCAAAGCTCCAAAATGAGACCAAAAGGATTGGAGGCACAAGGAGTCCTCTACAGAAGGATTAATGGAGGGACTGAAGTTAATGATGGGAGTTGTAAGCAAGGTGTAAGTTTAAAAAAGTGGCTAGGGAACATTCAGTTGTTATTTTGTGTAACCAGAGAATGTTCAAAGAACTATGCAGAATGCTTAAAAGCAAATAATTTTCACAGGCTGAGCTGATCTTTGGTGACATTGCCAGAGCAAGCAGTGGTGGTAAATGGTACAGATGGTGGTATTAAAAATCTAAAGAAGACTGGGTAGACATGTAGTATTGTCCTACATTTTAAAACTTATACATTTTATTATTGTTTTAAACAAGAAATGCAAAGGTGAGCTGAGTGCTTTTGGACTGAGTCTTACCTGCCCATTCTAAGGTTAGTTTTCTCTTCCACATTAGTTCCTATCTAGGATCCTATGTGCCCTTTTCCATATGAGAGCCCTACTCCTTTCACATTTTCAAGGTGTCAAGGAATCAGATCTTATGTGTTTTGTTGTATTTGTTGTTCATGGAAACAAGCCAAGGAAAGAACCTCAGCAGAAAGTTGTCTAAGGCATGAGATAAACACATGCAATCATTTGTTTTAATCCCTCAAACTCTTCTAAGAAAACAATTGCATTTGTCCAAGGTGATATCCAAAGATAGCAAAAGCTGTTTCCACACAGAGGTTTTGCTCAGGCTTGGCATTGAAACTGGAACAGGTGCAGGTGTTTTATTTATTTATTTGCCCCTCCCAGGGTGCTTGCTTCAGACAGCTTCCAACATCTAGTTTATAAAACATAGATAATAAATACAAAATGTAACTATAAATATCAAAACTTTAAAACCATATAATCTTAAAAACAATCCTATCAGCTGTCTAGCCAATTGGTTCATTAGGAGTATTTAATTCTCAGTTACGGGATGGGGGGATAGACAAAGCCCAATAGTTGTTTGTCAGAGTCGTCTTGATGCTCATTGGCCACAGCCAATGCCTGGTGGAACTGCTCTATTTCACAGGCCCTGCAGACGATAGAACACCACCTTCTAATTGTCTGCTTCCTTTGTACAATACTTTGGAAAATGTTCCCAGCCAAAGCATATTTGCATGCTGTGTGAACAGGAAGGTATATATTTTTGCAGATCCCATACACATTTCCCATTTCCTCCCATGGTGGGGGAGATACCTCTTTTAAAAAAATGGCAACTGGCACTAAATCTTGTAACAATCTACAGATTTCGTTTTATAAAAGAATGAGCAAGAAAGCCCATCACAACCAGGAATACAATGGGCGCTAGGACCTAGAGGACATTGGGAGGTGCAAACTCTCTCTATGTCTGTCTCTCGGTGTGCCTCACAGCAGGCCTAGCAGGTAATTAGGGCTGGTTTGTAGGAGGCCAGCAGGGCTGGTGTGCAGTTTGGGGCAGCTCTCTCTGTGTCTGTCTCTGCCTCCCTTGCAGCAGGAGTGATAGGAAGGAATGAGGACTCATGTTTGGTCTGGCATGGCTCTGTGTGTCTCTGTCTCTGGCGCATCTGAGAGTAACGTTGCTAGTGTCCAGGGAGGGTGGGTTGGAGCTGTAGGGGCAGGGCCAATTGGCCGTATTCCAACTCGGACAGCCGGACATATTCCACCCCCAGGATGTTTCACAAATATATAGAGGAACCATGGTTAAGCCTCTAGGTCAGGGGTCACCCATGTTGTGTCTGTGGCTGACACAGTACCCAGTGTCACCTTTTTTGGTATTCAAGTGTTTTTAGAAAATAGGTGGGGCTATTGAAGAGCTGACCGGCTATGAGATTAAAATACATTGTTTCAGTGGCAACTGGAACCATGGTACTTGCATTATTCTCTCTCACTGGCCCTTCTCAATATATTTTTAATTAGCTCTTTTCTCTACAGCAGTCGCCCGCAACCATTTCCTGATTGCGGACCGCTAGGAGGGGTGGGGGGGAGAGGGCAGCCCATGCGCATGCGCAGCAGCCCTGAGCAAATGCACATGCGTGGAGTTGCCGCACGCGCGTGAGATTCGCGCATTTGCGGAGCTGCCGTACACATGCATTTGCGCTCCCGGCGGGGGCACAAACAAGCATGCGCAGCAGTTCTTCTCACTGCGGGGGGGGGGGGGCGGAGAGAGGGAGGCACGGCCCCCGCAGCCCACTGCCAAGGCTTTCACGGCCCAGCAGCAGGCTGCAGCCCAGGGGTTGATGACCCCCGCTGCTATGGAACTTGGGCTTTCTCTGTGTATGCAGCTCTACCTCCTAAGGCAGTCATTTTGAGATTACACCAGTCCCCCTGGGTTGGAAAGGTTGGGGACCTCTGCTCTAGTTCTTTTCACTGAGGAGGCATGCACTTTTCCCTGCATCTTCACATGGCTTACAGTAATATGCACATCAATACGTCAACTACCTTTTTCATTAAAACCTAAGTAAGAGCCACCTGAGATACACAGGGGAAATGGCAGCTGTTGTGGGGAGGCTGCTAAGAAGAAAAGTGTGTTTGTGTGTGTGGGAGGGGGGCTACCATCTGGATGTTCCACTTCCACTGCAAAGACTGTGCCTAAGCAGCGGAAGAGATAGCAAGGGAGTACAGAAATCAGGCTGGGTTTCTACCCAAAGTAACTGACATGATTCCATTCTCTGCTAGCAATGTGAGCAGACGGCACGCTGTCCACAGCTGGAATGACCAAACTGGTTCTCCAGATGTCCATGAACGACAATTACCATGAGCCACTGGGCACATGTTAACTGCAGTCCATGGACATCTGGAGAGCCACAGTTTAGCCACCCCTGGTCTAGAGGAACAGAGAAAGGAAGCATTGCGAGAAGGATGCTGCTATATCAAACAGACGAGGGGTCCCCAACATTTCTGAGCCTATGGGCACATTTAGACTTATGACACAGGCAGGGGAGCTCAAGCACAAAATAGCTGCTGCAGGAGGTGGAGCCACACATATAGAGGAAACCCAAGGGCTGCGAAGAAGAGGGGTAGTTTTAAAAATATTCTGGGACAGATGTATCAGTATGGGTTAAATTAATGTTTTCCATAGTTTTCTACTGTTCTGTGTTGCTTGTTATTGTTAAACTAAGTTATCCGTATTGTTACTGTTTTAATGTGAACCACCCTGAGCCTTTAAGGAGGGCGGTATATAAATATAATGAATAAATAAAGCCAACATTGTGGCGGTGGCTACCACTGCAACTATATTATTTTAACCTATACTGCCAGTCAGATCTTTAGTGGTCAATAAAAAGCTGTGCAGGGCAAGAGCCCCACCTAGTACTATATATTTCTGAAAATACTCAGTGGGCACCAATAAAGGAGTAGATGGAACCCCTGAACTAGACTCCAGAAAGGTCATTGCCACACACACATGGAGATGCACACATACACAGCCATTCTTTAGTACTAGAATTGGAACATCTCATAAACACAGCTGCAGCTTTGGGAAAAGATAGGATAAAAAGCAACATTGCAGACCTCAAGAGAATATGTTTCATCTAATCCTGACTGACTGCTCTTCGAAGTCCCTGATGCTTCCTTTAATTCTTCCACCTACCCATTTGGCACTGATTCATTCCCTTGCTGCCTCTCACACACATGCTCCCAGCCCTGCTCTACTAAGGCCTCAAAGTGCCCGGATGGATATTTATATTCTAGGGCAGGAAACACAATTTGCTCACAAACCAATACTCTACACAGGATATCACTTTCCTGCTCCGAATAGCCTTCTCGTATTCATGCAAGCATGCATCATTCATGACAGAACAACCTTGCTGAAAAAAATGACAGAGATTAAATTATACATTAGCCTTAAAGTCTCTCTTTTGAATTAAGAGAGACCAGGTTGGGCCATTCAGAATTAGAAGAATGTTATTCCAGCTTCAGGAACTAACTACTTGGAGACACTGTTCCATACGCATTGGATAATGCACTTCCAATGCACTTTAAAAGTAGATTTTCCCATTTCACAAAGGAAAATCTAACTGCAAAAGCATATTGAAAATGCTTTATCCAGCATGCATGGAATGTTTCGGCTATAGCTCATATAAGACACAAATTAGAATCACTCTTCAGAAATTTTCCAGCGGTTAGAACATTAAAGTCAAGAGAAAAAGAAGCAAACAATTTATTCAGTATAAAGGGTCAACCAAGAAATGTGTGAATAGCATATAGCAAAGCAAACCAGAAGGCTTGAAGAATTGCTCTTGATAGGAAAGTAAAACATGAACCAGGGCTACAAACTTAATCCCCTATTTCATTCCTGGGAGTGCTTAGATATCATTCCGTTTTACGTCCTCTGCCTGCGTACGTCCATATTCAGAAAGATGACAAGATAAGAGTTCAACGGCTTCATCCACTCATCCTGGACACCATCAAGCTGCTCAAGGTTGGCACAATTTGGCACAGAAATGATCAGATTAACAGTTCTCCTCCCCCCCCCCCCAACATACCCCCACTACACATACAATGGACCACACATTGGAACTAAAGATGAAGATGCCAATTGAGTCAGCTAACCAATAATGAACTGGATTTGGGTCACACCTTTTTGAGATTTGTATACACATGTTGTGTAACATTTGGATTGAAATTTGAGATGCCAGCTAGGCCACGGCTGGTACAAACAGTTCTCCTCCACACAGTGTCCAGAAGAAGATTGAAAATGACAGATATGACTGCTAATTAATTAGTTTTAAGAATCAAAGAAGAGACATTTCTTTGCAAATGTTCAATACAGATCAAAATTAGTTCACATGCACAGTGTAATAAATTAGCATACCTTCACATGTGACAGACTTTGTGTAAGAAGAAATTTATGTAATTTCTCAGATGCAAAGCAAAGGTTCCTTTTCAGTAAAGCCCTCTGAAACCTTGGGAATTTTTTAATGAGTAATGAAAACATTACTTTCTTTCACTGGCAACTTCTAAGCAACTTCATTGGAAAACATTTTATGTTTGAATTATTTTGCTGAAAGATAAAATTATGGTCCCAAAATGTCAATGGCCAGTCACCTCTGGTAATAGATAGCTATGCACAGGTTGGTAATTTCGCGATGTATTAAATAAATATTCTCCAGAAACCAAATTGGGAGAGGAAATGCATGCATGGACACCATGTGATATAGGATGCACTTTTCAAGACTATGACACAATTCCAAGAGAGTATTTTAGGTAATATGAGCCAAGAATAGTCCAAACATAGATGAATATCAATTCAAATAAAAATAATAGCTAGATTAATTTTAGACTACTTACACTGGCTACTAATCAGGAAAACTGTAGCCTGCGAATTGTTTCTTTGGATTTAATGCTGCAGTGCTAAAAATGGAGCTAAGAAATACAAAGAACAACACTAACAATGCTTAATATATTGTGTAGAATGTTCTAAGGATGTCATATTTTGCATCATCAGCCCTTACAACACCCATGTAAAACTTTATCTCCATATTGCAAATGGGAAGCTGAGTTGGAGACAGTAGCTTATCACTCAGACCAAGCAAGTTCATATCAGAAGTAAGATCTGAACCACAGACCTCCTGATTCACAGCTCTGACACAACACTAGCCCTCTTACTACAGGCTCAACTGTAAGTGGTCCAATATAAAATGATGACAGACATAATTCAAAAATTGAATGATGAAAATGGAATAGGACAAACATTTCCTACATCAGTGGTCCCCAACCTTTTTATCACCGGGGACCACTCAACGCCTTTTACTGAGGCCCGGTGGGGGGGGTAGTTTACTCCTCTACTCTCAACCACTGCCCTAAGGCTCTCGGATCGCTATGGTAATGTTTAAACATCCCTTCAAAATAAGATACAGACACGCCACAACAATGAAGTGTGTTGTAAAGGGCTGGGGGGGGATGAAGTAAAGGGCCGGGGGTGGGGGGAGAAGGCGTCCTTCGGGGCCCACCTCCAATTAGTCGAAGGACCACATGTGGTCTGCGGCCCACAGGTTGGGGATCGCTATCCTACATGACTGAAGGAAGCAAAAAGAACAGACAGTTGTTTGGATTGAGACGATCTGAAAGTCAAGGACACAAACCAATCTTCATCTCTAGAAAGCATGCACACGTATGGGTGCTCTCTGCAAATGTTAGAGTCTGCCAGCTATGCTTTATTATTTTTGTCATTCTGTCAAGTTGCGGCTGACTTATAACAAGCCTGTGGGGTTTTTAAGGAGAGAAGTTCAGAGAAGTTCAGAGGTGCTGTGCCATTGCCTGCTTCTACATAGCAACTCTGAAGGAAGGCCTTATTACCAAATATGAGTATAAACAAATAACCAATAATTGTAGGGGGAGTATTAGAAAAGCTAAATCTCAATATGAGCTTAGGCTAGCAACAAATGCTAAACATAACAAAAAAAGGCTTCTTTATATTTCAAGCAAGAAAAAGAATAGGGACACCACAGGACCACTGCGAGGACAAGAAAGTGAAATTATAACAGATGATGAAGAGAGGGCTGAACTGCTTAACTCCTATTTCTCCTTGGTCTTCTCTTGTGAGGGAAATAGTGATCAATGTGGCAAAAACATAACACAACACGGGGGATGGGAATGGTGGCCTAGGATCACTGTTGGAGCAGTCCACAAACACCTAGTTTCTTTAAATGAAACAAAGTCTTCTGGGCCAGATGAACTGCATCCAAGGGTACTAAAAGAACTTGCAGATGTCGTCTCTGAACCTCTGTCCATTATTTTTGACACTTCTTGGAGAACAGGTGAGGTGCCAGATGATTCGAAGCAGGCAAATGTTGTCTCCATCTTCAAGAAAGGGAAAAAGGAGGATCCAGGTAATTATCGACCTGTCAGCTTGACATCTGTAGCTGGCAAAATTTTGGAACAAATGATCAAACACTCGTTCCTTGAGCAGCTGGAACTGAGAGCTGTGATTTCTAAGACTCAGCATGGGTTTTGCAAGAACAAGTCATGTCAGACCAACCTTATCTCTTTTTTCAAGAAAGTGGCTACCTTGCTGGATCAGGGGAATGCCGTGGACATAGTTTATCTGGATTTCAGTAAAGCTTTTGATAAGGTTCCACATGATATTCTTGTTGACAAGTTGGTAAAATGCAGTATGGATCCTAATTCTGTCAGGTGGATCAATAACTGGTTGACAAATCGTACCCAGAGGGTACTTGTTAATGGTTCAGCATCTTCTTGGAAAAGAGTGACATGTGGAGTACCCCAAGGATCTGTCCTGGGGCCTGTGTTATTCAACATATATTTTAAAATGATTTGGATGAGGGATTAGAGGGGATACTTATTTGCAGATGATACTAAACTGGGAGGGATAGCAAACACAACTGAAGACAGCATCAGAATACAGGATGATCTTGATAGGCTCGAGAAGTGGGCTAAACTGAATAAAATCAAGTTCAATAGGGACAAATGTAAAGTTCTGCATTTAGGTAGGAAAAACCAAATACACCAATATAAGATGGGGGAGACTTGTCTTGGCAGTAGCATGTGCAAAAAGGATCTAGGAGTCTTAGTAGACCATACATTGAACATGAGTCAGCAGTGTGACTCAGTGGCTAAAAAGGCAAATGGGATTTGGGGCTGTATCAAATGGAGTATCGTGTCCAGATCACAGGAGTGATGGTGCCACTTGACTCTGCTCTGGTTCGGCCTCACTTGGAGTACTGTGTTCAGTTTTGGGCAGCCCGATTGAAGAGGGATGTTGACAAACTGGAACATGTCCAGAGGAGGGCAACAAAGATGGTGAGGGGTTTGGCGACCAAGAGATATGAAGAATGCTTGGAGAGCTTGGTCTGTTTAGCCTAGAGAGGAGACGACTGAGAGGGGATCTGATAACCATCTTCAAGTATTTAAAAGGGTGCCATATGGAGGATGGAGCAGAATTGTTCTCTCTTGCCCCAGAGGGACAGACCAAAATGAATGGGATGAAATTAATTCAAAAGAAATTCCGTCTAAACATCTGGAAGAAGTTCCTGACAGAGTGGTTTCTCAGTGGAACAGGTTTCCTCGGGAGGTGGTGGGTTCTCCATCTTTGGAAATTTTTAAACAGAGGTTAGATAGCCATCTGATGGAGAGGCTGATTCTGTGAAGGCAAAGGGGTGGCAGGTTACAGTAGATGAGCGATTGGGATGTGAGTGTCCTGCATAGTGCAGGGGGTTGGACTAGATGGTCCCTTCCAACTCTATTATTCTATGGTTCTGTGATATCCCTTGGTGGTCTCCCACCCAAATACTGACCAGGACCAACTCTGCTTAGCTTTTGAGATGTGATGAGATAGCCAGGCCAGGGCTAGTTGTCTGTACAGGCTCCAATCAGATTGTTAACTGAAAATGCAGCAGTTGTCAAGCAAGGCAGGAGGTGCTCCCTATTTCCATAGGGATTCAATTTTGGAATTAAATGCATTCATTCACTGATCAAGAAGGAACAGCTAAATAGTGGGAAAATGCAAAGTGCTGATTAATCAAAAGCTAATAAAATATAGCTGCTCGGAATGTATGAAGGAACAAGATGTCAGGGTAGGGCAAGCTATGTGTTTAAAACAATGGCACCTCCAAAGACCCTGTCTAGAAGTTCAGCCATATGCTGCATATCTTCCACACATATGCATTCAAATTTCCAATTCTGTTTGGCACTTTTGTTTACAACCATAAGAATTTCCCATAAAACCGAAAATGCCACTGGGGCCTGCATGGCTTGTTTATAAGGAAAAGATCCAAATAAACATATTTAGGGCTGCAAAGGTGGTTTAATTCTGCCATTTTTATAAAGCTCTTCAAATCACGCAGTTAAAAATTACCAAGCCAGTCTGATTGGGCTTCTCAGCAGAATTTGGCTAAATAAACTCTACAGTGCTGAATGAGTTTAAGTAACCTTGAGGAGTTTTTCAAAAATGTTATCTTCAATTAAAACAGGCTAGGTTCCAGAAAAGCACAGATACTGCTTCTATCTTTAAAAATCAGGAAAGGCATGGGGAGAGAAAACTCCATTATGTTACAAACGTTTGCATCATTTTAGCACTAGTATAATAATAGTAATAAATTTGGAAGATGTTCACATCACTTCTCCATGATAGCTTGTTTTTGGGTAGCTTAAGCAGATTGTGCCAAATGAATTCATTCCTTTGTCAGCCTAATTGCTACTGGGACTGCATAAAATACAAGTCATTTTTACTTCAACAAGGCTTCTTAGAACTGCATTTCCCCTCTCTCCTGTTTGGTTTCTAGGGAATACTTGTTTAATATTTAGCAAAAGTTGCAAAATTACTAACCATTACCTGCACTGACTGTTTTCTATGTAATTCTTTCAGAAGGAGCTACTGTTGGGTTATGTACTTGATTTTTTTAAAATCCCTGATTATTAACAGTTCAAAATAATTCCAAGAAGATTGGCCTGAGAAGAGATGCCATAAGCAGTCCGTCCATGAATCATCAGTAGAATACTGTTGTAACAACAATCACTATTTCTACTGAGGATTAGGGAAAATAATGTGTCTAAGGCACAGAAGGGAACAGGACACATTGATTTGTGCTGAGCAGCATAATTAGATATCCCACGAAATTTCTGTGCTGCTTTTCATAGAATCATAGAATCGGAAGGGGCCATACAGGCCATCTAGTCCAACCCCCTGCTCAATGCAGGATTAGCCCTAAGCATCCTAAAGCATCCAAGAAAAGTGTGCATCCAACCTTTGCTTGAAGACTTCCAGTGAGGGGGAGCTCACCACCTCCTTAGGCAGCCTATTCCACTGCTGAACTACTCTGACTGTGAAAAATGTTTTCCTGATATCTAGCCTATATCGTTGTACTTGAAGTTTAAACCCATTACTGCGTGTCCT
The DNA here is from genome assembly GCF_049243985.1 of Paroedura picta. NCBI lineage: Eukaryota > Metazoa > Chordata > Lepidosauria > Squamata > Gekkonidae > Paroedura > Paroedura picta. Next base: position 72,679,927 of record NC_135369.1, read on the forward strand.
CTCCTCTGCAGCCAACAGAAACAGCATCCTGCCCTCCTCCAAGTGACAACCTTTCAAATACTTAAAGAGGGCTATCATGTCCTCTCTCAACCTCCTTTTCTCCAGGCTGAACATTCCCAAGTCCCTCAACCTATCTTCATAGGGCTTGGTCCCTTGGCCCCAGATCATCTTCGTCGCTCTCCTCTGTACCCTTTCAATTTTATCTACGTCCTTCTTGAAGTGAGGCCTCCAGAACTGCACACAGTACTCCAGGTGTGGTCTGACCAGTGCCGTATACAATGGGACTATGACATCTTGTGATTTTGATGTGATGCCTCTGTTGATACAGCCCAAAATGGCATTTGCTTTTTTTACCGCTGCATCACATTGCCTGCTCATGTTTAGTTTACAGTCCACTACCCCAAGGTCTCGTTCACACACAGTGCTACCTAGAAGCGTATCCCCCATCCAGTAGGCATGCTTTTCATTTTTCTGACCCAGATGCAGAACTTTACACTTATCTTTATTAAATTGCATCTTGTTCTCATTTGCCTATTTTTCCATTGTGTTCAGATCTCGTTGAACTCTGTCTCTATCTTCCGGAGTATTTGCCAGTCCTCCCAATTTGGTGTCATCTGCAAACTTGATGAGTAGTCCCTCCACCCCCTTATCTAGATCATTAATAAATATGTTAAAAAGTACCGGGCCGAGCACCGAGCCCTGAGGTACCCCGCTACTCACCTCTCTCCAGTCTGATGAAACACCATTGACAACAACTCTTTGAGTGCGGTTCTCTAACCAATTCCCTATCCACCTGACTATCTGAAAATCCAGACTGCACTCAATTAGGGTCCCCAAGGTGGCAAACACCAAGCATTAACACATTTGAGATGATAGAACTGCATTTAATATCTGATATATATAAACTATTTAAATAATTCAACAAAAACACACAACACAAATAGCAGAATCAGGATGGAAGGCCAATTACAGTAAATGAGGGTAAGCAAAACAGGACAAAAGTAGTCTTCTTGATGAAAGACAGTGATATAAGGAGATAAATGAACCCCTCTGGAGAGGTGTCTCCAGAGTTTTGGTGCCACAACTGAGAAGGTCCTTTCTCAGGTTACAACCTGTCTAGCCTTAAATAGCAGGCTAAAAATGACTGGAGTGGGGTGGGTAGGTTCATGTGGGGGAAGATGGTCTTCAGGTATGCTGGCCCCAATCCATATTAGGGCTTAAAGATCTATACCAGCACCTTGAGCTGCACCTGCAAGCAAACTGGGAGCCATAGAAGGTGGAACAAGACTACCATAATAAGGTATGACTCACTACAGTCAATGTCCTAGCAACAGCATTCTATACCAACTTAATCTTCTAGATAGCCTTCAAGGGCAGTCCTATGTAAAGCACATTGCAGTAATCTAATCTAGAAGTTATCAGTGAATGCTACCTATTCATCCAACAGGAAGTCTGGGACCTAACTCTCTAAACTAGAGTGCTAAAATTTTGGAGCCTGTGGGTACCTTTGGAATTCTGACAAAGGGTGGTGGGCAAAACTACAACACGACTGTTATAGGATGCAGCAGAAGACACAGCTGACTACAAAATGGTCCCACATTGGCCCACCCACTTTCTAAAAAGTCTTGGTGGGAACTAGGAATGGTGTTGGCAGAAGCTGTGGCAGGGTTGCCTGCCTTATGCACTGCACCACAGAATCACAATGCAGCATTAGCAATATAACAAGCTGTCCTTTTCCTCAGGGGATTATCTATCAATGCTTCAGCAGACCCTCAGAACCAGAGCCAAAACCATTTCAAACTCAGAGTACATTCAAGCTGGGGTTCCAACACCATTGCTATTGAGCAACAATATCAAAGAAACTGGTCATGAATAGTTATGGCAAAGGGTAGGATGGAGAAGATTAGTTTAGACTGAAGAAGAAACCATAGACCAATGTATCCACAGAGGATAAGAGTTAAGCAGGTTTAAGCTGGTAAACTGAAGTTATGCAAGAAAAACTTCAAAGAGCAGCTTTAGCAATGGTAGCTAGAGAACAAACACATGAAGCTGCCTTATATGGAATCAGACCCTTGGTCTATCAAGGTTAATATTGTCTAATTAGGAGGGCAATGGCTCTCTGGGGTCTCAGGTCAAGGAATTCACACCACTGACCCTTTTAAACTCGAGGCCTTCTACATGCCATGCAGATGTTCTACCTTTAAACTATAGCCCTTCCCCTTGTTATGGAATTGTCTGCCTTTCAGGTTTTCAAGAAATTATTAGCATGTCATCTATCAAAAGAGCTCTGTTAATATTATATTGTGCAAAGAACATAAACTGGGTTAGTGCATGGAACTGAGCATACTGAGGACCATTTTATATAGAGAGATTCTAGCATTTGAGGCTATAAGAGCTTAGGAATCATATGGGTAATGATTGATGAAACCTTGGGGAAGCTTTGAGCTCAATGGTAGGTTCTAATTTGTATGAAGAAAATCCCAAATTCAACCCCTGGGCATTTCCAGTTAAAAGGCTCTCAAACAGCAGGCACTGAGCAAACTCTTCAACCTGGATATGTTTTTGACAGCTGCTGCCAAGCCAAGTAGACATTTCTGAGCCAGCGGGACTAGTGGTCTGACAGTATAAAGTAGCTTCATGTAGTCAATAATCTGAGAAGTAAAGGTGGATGATGAAGAAGTCTGAACAGCATTTCCAGTTGCAGAAAGTACATCACCCATGCTTCATTATCTCTTCACATGATGGGTGAAAACAGAATGTTGTCAAAAATAATCAAGTATTTAGGCAGCTTGCAGAATCCTACTATTCTTGATGCATTTTTAAAAGAAGAAACAGCAAAACAGGATGATGTATATGTTGCCTTCAGACATGGTACTGGGTAAGACAGTATATCCAGTGTTTTTCAGTGTTGGAATTCTGCTTTCATATATAAAGCAGGCAGAGTACAATAGTTATTCATTGCTACGAAGGAAGATTTAAGCCAAGGAACAATATATTTTGCTGTAGCTTTAATCCAATTTACTTTTATCCTGTTGTGATCTATTGTGGTCTTTTTAAATGTTGCCAAATGGGTTTTATCCTGTTGACCATATGAGGTCTGTATATGTTCACTCATTCATGTTATCCAATTTTAAACTTTTATGAGATATATGTATTTTATTGTTTTCCTTTTATGTGTTCTGCCATGTTCTTTAACATGATTTTATCCTGTACTGGTTTGTTGGTTTTATGCTCAAGACCTTTGATCATGTGTGACCTTTGATCATATGCTCAAGACCTTTGATCCATAATAATGGAAATGATGTAGCTTTAACTGTAACCTCTTAACTACAAGGACTGAGTCAATAGGACAAATTGCTTAACTTGGGGGATTCCCCTTTTTTTACCTATATAGTAACTGTGCATGTGATCTATAGCTCAGGTATCACAGCAACATCTTGCTTTAGCTGACACATCCTTTTGATGAGTCATAAAGATTTCCAGAGCTACTCACTGATCCTCTGCAGTGCTTCTCCAAAGAGCACTTCACTTAAAGCAAGACAAAACAGATAACTGATTTATTCTCCTAACCACTACCAAATGGCCAATACCTGGCAGATCAGTCATGTGGCCCCAAATAATAATAATAACCTGAGCTCCCCAAAGAACAACTCAAGTGAAAAGTGCAGTTTCTCTTGTAGCCAAATAGCCATTTTGAAAACAGAGAACCAGCAAAGGCCATTGGTAGCACTGCTTGTTGCCCATGACACACTAATGAACAACTACGGCGCATTAAAAAGCATGTGGACAGAGAAGTTTGCAGACCTCAGCCTAGGAGAGAGACAATTAGAAAGTCACCAGGCTGATATGTCTCCAATAGCTGTACAGGAGGGAGAATTTACCTCCGTGTGCTGCAGTTGTGGGAGAAACTGTATGTGCCAAAATGCGTCCTTTCTGTACATCTATGAATGCCATCAGATACAGCATCTGGAAGTCCTGAAAAGCTCTATTTACATACAATAGAATCAACAGAGGTGCTTTTGTGCAATTCAGGGGTGCTTTTAAAAAATGGTGAAAACTTCAACTGTTATCTGAAAAAGAGACTAAATCAATGCTGTAAACATGCGTTACAAAACCACTTTGATGGGTAAGAGAAAAGCAATTTAATAGTGCAATTAATTATTTCCTAAAGTTGTGATTTCTGAGGTCAAGGAGTTTACTGCTTCATGTTCTTTTCCCAGGAAGGCTGCTAGAATATGTGCAACAGGTGAGCTTTTAGGTTTTGTTATTTACATGCAGCCAGTACCTGGGATGGTAGGTGGTGGTGGGAGATAGGCTCTCCCTTGTCAAGTACGTTCTAGCTCTGGATCAGCAGGGCCTTGCACTAGATACCCTATAAGACCCCTTTCAACCCTATGAGGCTATGAATAATGCACATTAGCTGTGGCAGTCTGCCTTAGGAAATATTTTTGGTGTGGTCTTCAGTGCTGAACCAGCTGACCAAACAACAACAACAACAACAAAACAAAATTCAGTTGCTATTTTTAAAACAACCATGGGTTAAATATCTAGCCAAGTTGCCTCAATACTTTTAGGCTGTACTGGATCTGATTTATTTTATGCGGGGGAGGGGGGCATATTTATAAATCTCTGGCTTGGATCCACTGCAGCCTTTATGAGAATGGAGTGTGATCTAGATCTAGAATTTGGAAATTCTAGAATTTAGTTCTAGAACTCTTGAAAAAGAAGTGGCAATTTCCCCCCTTTATGATGGACGCACCCCCAAACTACAAAAAGAGCAGTATATTACATACAATTACTAGCACAGCATTTTACACTAAAGCAAGGAGTCAGCAGAGCCTGAAGCCCAGCACCAGAACACCCAATTCCCACCCTTCAGCAGCATAGCTGTCCACCAATCACAGCTGACCTTTCTGAGGACAAGTGAATATGCTCCCCCCCCACTTGGATTGCAATGCAAAAAGAGATATGACATTGGTTCTACATCCTAAAGACACCTTCCTGGGAGTAAGCCCCATGGAAAATCATGGTGCTCACTTCTGCGTAGATCTACTTAGGACTGTTCTCACAGTTAGGGAGGAAAGTATAGGAGAAGAGGGAAACATTCTAGCTTTAAATGTGAGAGGAAGATCTATTGTGACACATAAATGAGACAGTGAAGGCTTTCTTTCATCCCCACTCTTAGGTTCAACTTTCTGTCTGCTCACCCCCCCACCCCCAAACATCACTGTCCTACTTCTCCCCAAACACCACCCAGCTCTGGCTTTGAAACCACCCTTGCTCCTTCCCATTCTTTTCACCTCTCTGTGGGGTTGATCCACTGCCAGCCCCTTGATGGTTTAGGCATCTTCAGCTCCCCCATATGCAGCCAGCTGGGTGACCTTGGCCATGCCAGGGTACTGATAAAGCTGTTCTGATCAAGCAGTGATATCAGGGCTCTCTCAGCCTCACCTACCTCACAGGGCGTCTGTTGTGGGGCGAGGAAAGGGAAGGCGACTGTAAGCCGCTTTGAGACTCCTTCAGGCCCTGCAAAGCACTCTCAGACAACAGCTGGACTCTGGGACCAAGAACTGAGGCAAGCCAGCAGAGCCAGTGGAAGCACTGTGTAGGGGAAGGGGTCCTACATTAGTCAAGGCAGGCGCTGGCAACTTTTTCAGCTTTCCCTGTAGAATGAACCCCCTTCCCCTTTGAGGAACCCCAGAAGGGGTGATATGCCACTTGGCAGAAGTGGGCTCAGAATTAAGATGCGGGAGCCAGGCAATCAACTGACCATCAGTCATTTACCATTTCCATTGTGGAGAAAGAGACTAGGTATGTAAAGCAACAGGGAAGTGGGCTCCAGTGAAGTCTAGTGATGTCAGCAGCTATCTGAGCTTCTGTGTAACCCCTGGGGAGCTCTTGTGTAACCCCAGGGTTCACTGGTGCACTCATGGCTTTGTATATACCAAGGTGGAAGTAGCAAGATTTATCAGATTTATGTTTTTAGATTCCGATTTATGTTTTTAGATTCATTGTTATCTTTAACCCTATATTGGAGAGTATTAAAAATGGCCCTTCACTCTTACTCAGATAGAATAAAAAGGTAACTATTATGTACAACTATAAAGTTGTACATTGATCTTATGTATTTTAGTGGAAGATGTTACAACTTCCAGAAAAGGGCAGATTCTAAAAACTGCAAACCAGCAGCTGTCAGGGTGCCTCAAATCCATCTGCCTATCACCTCTCCTGCGTATGACACATTAAACTACTGCTTTATGAAAGCCTTGGCACAGAAGACAGCAGGATGTTTCCAAGTCCTCCTGGAGCTCTTATAGCATAGGCGCACAGATAGACAACTTCCTCTGCCAGCACATGAAAAACCCAACTCCCACCATGAGATCAAATCTCACTGGAGCCACTGAGCCCATCACATTTAAAACACCCCCATTACATTTAAAACAAATGATGCAATTTTGGGATCTACAATTAACAATATTAGATACAATATTTTTTTAACTTCCAGAGATCATAAGACTCCTTTACTATTGTACTTGAAAAAGTCAGTTTTCCTGTTCATAAGCTTTGCGATTTCACAAAACAAGCTTAATTCATATTTGCTCCTTTAAAATCAGTAAAACTGAGGTAGTCTTGAACACAGTGTCTAAAGATACCCTGTAGGTTTACAGCTTTTTATATTATTGGTATAATTAAGCCTTGCTGCATAGGGAACACAGTTCAGAAGCACTGGATCCTGTGAGCCTTTGAGTCATCCACGGGATGAATGTGTATGTTTATGATTACGATGGAAGATGAACTCACAAGGCGTGTATAGCTGCTGATGTGGAGATGAAGCAAGCCTAGATTCTGGTTTGTAGGCAAGGACACAATATTTCCCTGATCCTTCCAGCTATTGATGTGTATGTGAAAGGGGATGGAAATAGAACGACTCACAGTCTGGAGACTACAAGACAAAATGAGATGAGTGGTGGTGAACAAAACAGAAAAAGTCTGCTGATTTAAAGTAAACAGGCACAAAAATATGGACCTAAGTGGTCCCTCTTCAAACAGAAAGGAAACCCATTGCAGGACTCTGTGGACTTCTGGCCATAGCTTGTATTGTATTATTGGAGCTTATACACTCATGCTACTTGGGTAGGGCCCAACTGGTTTGCCAGTTATAGTTCAGGCTGAATGTGTTGCAGGAATTACGCCATCCAAAGAAACTGGTTTATACCAGTGGCATGAAGATATAAATATCCAAGGATTAGCTCTTGTAGACTTGAATTATGGATGCAAGAGCAAGACCAATTCATTCATGGGTAGTGCTGAGTTATCAAACTTAAGGGCAACCTTCTGCTTTGCTGGCCCTTGCCCCTTGACTCGTGCAACCATTCAAGACACAGACCAGGAACTGCAGCTGGAAGAGAGACTTAAAACAGTTTCATTTTAGAAGAGGACTCCATAAAGCATCAATTACCTTTCACATGAGTTGTGTCCATTTCTAATGACCAGCAGCACACAAGTGCTAGATAAGCAACAATGCACTGCAAAAGTAAAGGTAAAGGTATCCCCTGTGCAAACACAGAGTCATGTCTGACCTTTGGGGTGACGCCCTCCAGCGTTTTCATGGCAGACTCAATACCGGGTGGTTTGCCAGTGCCTTCCCCAGTCATTACCGTTTACGCCCCAGCAGCAAGCTGGGTACTCATTTTACCGACCTTGGAAGGATGGAAGGCTGAGTCAACCTTGAGCCAGCTGCTGGGATCAAACTCCCAATCTCATGGTCAGACAGCTTCAGATAGCATTTCTGCTGCTTACCACTCTGTGCCACAAAAGGCTCTTGCAAAAGTATACCACAACATTTTAGTATGGATAATCTCTAGCTTCAGTAGTCATTGAGGCACCAGACAATTCTGGGCAATTCAACAGGCTGCATTAGCTACTTTAAAGTAATAAGTGAAATAATTAGTGTAATGACTTGGGGGGGCTGACTGCAAAGGGAAGGTTATACATTCCCAGGACACAGGAAAAAAGTTCTGTTCCATCTTGCTCTTTTTTGGGGGAAAGGTACAAGACATGAAAGACTATGTCTTTACTAAGTCAAGACTAAGTCTAACTCCATCTTGCCCACTTGGGACAATGGAAGAGAAGTTCCAGCTCTGACCACTAAGGTAATTACAAACTAACTACTGCAACTTCAAGAAATACTAACCTGTCCTAGTTAAACATAATTTAGGGGAAATAACAAACATAGGCTCTCAAGCTCAGAGCCTAATGCTTGAAGAGATCACGTGTACACTTGTATACTTTTGTTTATTAAACTGTCTTGTAATTTGAATGCCTGATCTCTGTAAACATACCACACCTGTTCAGTCCTGCTGTCTGAAGTACCATAATGGGGAAGGGGAGCAGGTAACCTTGTAATCCCTTGAGTGTAGCAGCTCAGAACAGAAAACATGTGATTGATCTTCCCTGGGCTATCTTGGAGAAGTGAAGGGAGAGACGCACCAAGTAAGGCACAGCCACTAAAGGGCAATGCAGGTGTAGAGTGCTGGATGTATAAATCCATCCAGTGGGAGATATTGCTGATGGTAGCGATTACTACTAAACATGGATTTTGGTATTCCCCCTCCCCTGCAGAGAACCCAAAATAATAGGGTTTTTGTGAGTCCATTCCTTCACAGGCATTTTGTATACTAGAAACACTCAATGTAGAAATAATTCAGAATCCAAGAAATCCAAAACTGTATGATATGCTCAACATCTTGGGGTAGATGATACAAAAGAACAGATGTCAGCAGACAGCTATTGTTTTATTGTATCAGCAGATCTCTTGTATCAGCAGATCTCTTTGGTTAAAGAGAGTACCAATAAGAAAGAGGAACTAACACCCCAGAAGCAGAGGAACTTCTATTATTTTCAGCTTTGTTTGCAAAAATCATGGAAGGTTTTACTTTCCAGAATGAAATCTGAGCTGGTAAATATGTTTCTCAAGCCTGTTTAAATATACTGTAAACGCATACACACAGGGGCCTCTTCAGAAACCACATACTTAAACAGGTCACTGGAGAGATTCAGAGATAAATGGAGATCGTTAGCAGTCATTTACAAGGACTTCTAGGATGGTATGCCACATGACTCATCCTTCTGTTTACACAGAAACTCCAAAGCTTGGTCCATTAGCAATGCACCAAAAACCAGAGCATCACAACAATTAGGCACATGGAACCTTCTCTCACCTTTGATGCAGCAACAGACAATTTCACAATGGCTGAATTCAGAATTTAGCAGCAGATACACTACTTCTATGAATCCCAGGCCTTCCTCACTCATGACTTTCTTACTCTAAGACTCTTTGTGGCATGGAAAGACTGGAAGATGGCGGGCTGTCATTAAGGGCAGCCTGTGGAACCCTAACTGAGGGCTATAGGCATCCTAGGTATGGCTGGAAAGGCACCAGCTGGGAAGAGGCTGGTTGTCAGAGTCCGCATCTGCTAGCTCTGGAGAGAGTGTCTCTGGGTTGGAGAAATCACCAAACTCAGTGGGAGCTCTACTCTGATCTCATACAGGTTCTTCCAAAGCCAGGGGAAAATTTAAGGATGGCTTTGGAGAGGAGTTGGGTGGCACAGGACATAAGCAGCACATGAAAGCAGGAAGGTGTGTCCTTGGGCAAAGGGAGGGTTTACTTACAAACCACTTTTTGGGCAATGCTATTTACATGTTGCTAGCAGGGCCAGAACTGTACAAATATGTCAGCTTCACCCAGGAAACTCTTTGCACTCTTGCAGCAAACAAAATGTACATTCTCAAGCTGGATGCTGCATTCATCCAGGAGATCCCTGAAGTATGCAAGGTGACATTATTGAACTCACAAGCATCCTTCGCACTGATCTTTCTCTCACTCCAGATCAGTAACAAATGGCACTCAGAGCTCTACTAATCTCTTGATTACCTAGCTCCCCCCTTCCATACCTGTGGTCATTTGTCTCTCTAATTAATTAGTTTATCCAGCTTCAGCTGTTTCCCATTCTTAAACCCACCTTATTATTGCCCATCACACTTTGGCACTTTGCATTTATCTGAGGAACCTCTCCATTACCTCCCTGACCCTGGAGTTCACTGGTAATTCAATCTAGAGCCTTTTTGTCTCAATCGTGCAGAATTATTACCACTTCTTTGCCTCAGCCCAGCAATCAAATCCTTTGTTTAGGGGTTAGCAGCCCAGACTTAGCTGACAGACACAAATATGGGTACTTTCATGGACACACACTGGGTCATTTGTTGTCGGGTGTGTTCTTGTATCCAAACACACACCCAGCATGCTATCTTAGAATCATAGAGTTGGAAGGGGCCATACAGGCCATCTAGTCCAACCCCCTGCTCAATGCAGGATTAGCCCAAAGCATCCTAAAGCATCCAGGAAAAGTGTGTATCCAACCTTTGCTTGAAGACTTCCAGTGAGGGGGAGCTCACCACCTCCTTAGGCAGCCTATTCCACTGCTGAACTACTCTGACTGTGAAAAGTGTTTTCCTGATATCTAGCCTATATTGTTGTACTTGTAGTTTAAACCCATTACTGCGGATCCTTTCCTCTTGCTGTGTCTCCTATCCGGACTTCTCCACATCATGGAAGAGTGCTATAATCTTTCTTTGACCTGAATTTACTCCTCCTGTTGCACCATCTAGCCTCTTTCTTTTCATCCTGTGTGCGTGTATTGTTTTAAATTGCATGCAAATGTATTAACTTTAAAATTAATTTTTAAATAAAGAACATTTTGTTTCATTTTAAATGTGGTCTTTGTGCAAGCTGTCTGAAGGAAACACCCTTGTTTAGTGGAGGTCCTGTTTGTTATCTTACTCAGTCTCCTGAAAAATTGCTAATTCCCCCATCCAAAATTCAGGAAACAAGTTGATTTTAGGTAATAGGCAAGGATGAGTGCTTGGATGGGGAGAGGGATGCGAGGCAGCCTGGAACAGGAGTGCTGTCAATTGCCCTGGGGACCACCCAGCAAGCTGTTAAAACCAGAATAAAGAGTTTTGCTGCTGCAACCCGGAGTGTGTCCACATCTTCCTCCTGTTGTGAATGAAGGGCTAGTCAAGACCTAGTTTGCTAAGGCTGCCTGCCCTGGACCTGCAAATGGTGTGTGGGAGCAGGAATGACACAACCCAGAGGTGACACACTGTAGCACCGGTTGCAGGGAGCCCTTTTGTGAAGGGAGACTCCAAATTCCATGCAGTGCTATGGCAGCTTTGAAGACATTTCCTCAAGAGTTGCTTAATTTGACTTTTGCATTCACAACATGAGCAAATAAGATTTGAAAACACCAACTGAAATATGTATTCCATTTAAAATTATTCCCTTTCCAAGTTCTGTTTTGCACGAGGATCCCCACGTGACATATGGTGTACTAGAAGGCATCTTTACCGTTACTTATGAAAGCACCCTGATTTACTGAAGCATGAACAATAACTACGTCTGCTGAAACACACTGTTGCTTTAAAAATCTCACACTATAATAATCTTGTTAGCTCTAATCTGAGGCACCCTTTAGGGGCTATTTTCTATCACTGGCAAATTCTGCTTACAGGAAGAAGTAAATTAATTAAAATTCACAACACTCATGTAATGTGAAGGATGGCTGATCTTGGCCTGCAGAGAATTATCCCTCTTTATCTGCAAGTCTCAAAGAAGCCTTCAAAACACACCCACACCCTTCCCAGAACACAACTATTTTGAAGAGACAAAGAGTATATATACCAGGTATACATACCACCAGAAGAAAATGCTTTAATCTAAATGAACAAAAGGGATTTGGAACAGCTACTTTAGAATTTAAGTATAGACACAAACTTTCTCCTGAAGTAGCTGCAAGCTCAGTATCACTGTATTGCTTAACCACTTGGAAAGCACACCTGTGTCTGGGTAGTGCCCCGCAAGGGGGGAATTACACAGAAGATAGTACTGCGCAAGAAGAGACTGGCACACAGAAATCCAGCATGCCCAGTGGTTATAGCACTGGACTAAGAACCTGAAAACCCAGGTCTGAATCACTACTCTGCCATGGAAGCAGAGTGACCTTGACAAACACTCCCTTCTTAACCCACCTTACAAAGCTATTGTGGGGATAAAAGGAAGAAGTGGAACGTTGTAAGGCAGTGGTCCCCAACCTTTTTCAGGCCGGGGACCGGGGGGGGGAGAGGGAGGCCTGGGCACCGTTGCACTAGTGGGCGCAAACGTACAGGCATGGCAGCTTCATGCCTGCATGGCAGCTTCACACCTCCGCGTTTGCACCCACTGGTGCCCGCACCACCCCCCTGCAATGCGGCCCTCGCTGTGCCGGGGCCCGGGAGCAATCGGCCTCCAAAATGGCCGATTGCTCCTGGCGCTGCGAGCATCTCACCGTGGGGGGGGGAGGGAGGCGCGCCCGCTGATACGCCCAGTACCAGTCGGCGGTCCAGGGGGTTGGGGAAGATTGTTGTAAAGAACTTTAGGACCCCACTGGCCAGAAAAGTGAAGCATAAAGGAAAAACAACCACCACCAGCACCACAATGCCAGGGGAGGAGTTAATATGGACAGAAATGGTGTACTGCGGAACAGTGAACCACATGAACCCTCACCTACAGTTTGAAGTGGAAGAGCTCAGACCCAGGTTGACCACTTTACTGAGAACTAGATATTACTCTCTTGGAAAAGGCCAGTTTTGGCCTCCTACACATCTCTATAACAAACTGGCCTCTGCAGGGACTTTATCTTGAGAGTATTCCCCAGATTCCTGGCATTGTGGGTGAGGAATGGATCCAGCATGCAAGCCCATCACCATAGCACCATTGATATTATTTCAAAAATAAAGCCAGGGTTTTTTTTCCCATGACACAAAAGACTGCAGACAGGGGAGTGGGCTGTAATGAGCTTGCCATGGGCAGACAGAAATGATGCTTCAGCCCAGCTGGCAGCTAGGTTTTACCCCTGTAGACTACACAGCATGGACAACTGGAGACACCCTTGATAAAGAAGGCACTGGAGGCTGTGTGCAAATGTTCAGGGGAGGATGGGAGGTAAAGAATAATTATTCCCTGAACATTTCACTTAAGGGCACCAAATGAAGCCACTCATAAATGGGAATATAACTTGCAAACAGACATGCAATCATCTTTGTACTGAATTGCTAGTCTACAAATATGATTCTGCATTATGCTGAGTACACTGGGTACAGCATTTCCATGCAAAGAAGACTTTCTTGCATACCCCTTCTCATGATGGCTCAAAATGCCTCTGAGATCCTGTTCCTGGAGGTTCCCTTCCCACCTAAGGGCGGGATTGGGGGGTGAGGATATAGTGCTGATGTGGGACGGGGGGAAAAAGTCTTGCTCTATGTGCAGAAGTCCTTACATTTGCAGAAATGTTGCTGAGCATCAAACAAGCGGAAGAATTAAAAAACAGCACACATCTAATTCAAAAGGAAATGGAAGCGTCACCCTTTGAGCAGAGAAACAAGCAACACAGGACTTCATCTTGAAAGGATATGAAGATTTTTGACAAAAGTATCAGAATCCTCCAATACATTCTCTTTCGGGGATGATAACTTTAAAAGTAAGCCAATCATGTATAATCCTAGACCTGAAATGTTTTTCTGGTGTCTTCGTAGATCCTCTGTACATTTATACTAACACTCTTCAGTGGGATCCTGGAAACATTACATATTTGTTCTAGCATCAGCATGAATTGTGCCATATTAAATATGATTTTTCTTTCCAGGAGAAGTTCTGCTATCAGATTAAAGGGGTGGCTGTGGGCCTCAAAGTAGCAAATACTGTTAGGATGTTGCTCTCCTCTGAGAATCTGCAACATGAGAAGAAATAAGGAATTCTGATTTGGTCATGAGATAAGATATAGCTTTTATATTTCAAATCACTTCAAATTCTGTAGGAAACTATCATGTTCATGTCTCCAGCCTGATATGGGGAAAGAAAAATGCGAGAGGAGGCTTGTTTAATGCCCCAAAGCAGAGAGAATCCTCATTTCATACCCTGATCTCCATACCAAATTAGCATGGTGTCTCTGTGCAACTCCTGACCTCTTTCCCTCTTTCTGGAGCATGCTGCTTTTATTTGGCTAACTGCAGCTCAAGTGACACTTCCTCTTGAAAATATGCCAGCCTTGCCACAGGGTGGGGGTGAGGGGTGGTGTAGGACAGATTGATGAGGTCAAGGTGAAAATGCTTACAACTTCACTCCAGGAACCATCTCATGTTGCCATGCCGTTCCACATCAGTTCCAGCCTCAAGGCTTATTTCAGGGCATGAAATCAACATTTGTACACAGCAGTCCCAGATCCTTTGATTAAGCATCCTCTGTGAGCTTTCATTTTGGAACTAGAATTCCCCTTATGTGAGGAAGGCCTTCAGGGAGACATGTTTTTTCCTTGAATGCCCACTTCTACAGCTACACATGAGCCTTGTTCACAAGTTAGAATGAAGGCATGTATGACCTAGCCCTGTTCACATGTTACAGCGAATGCATGTACATCTATTTGCAAAATAGCTAACTAGTGTTTACTTTATGAATACAGATAGGAACCAGTGTCTGGATAAGTGTGGGGTTTGTATCACATGTACAGCTGATCATGCATGAGGATCACTTGACACACAAAGTGCAATGAAGTGTACAAGATGCATCCATGATGCATACAGGCACTAACTTGGGAACAGGGCTCCTATGTACAAACTATACCTGATTTTTCTTTTTATGTGTTGTATAATTTTCATGCTGAATTCAATGTATATATAGCTGAACATGAGGTTTTGTAAAGTCCTTCAGACACATCATTCCAGGTTTAGCAGTAGGCTGTCATCAATATCCAGATGGTACACAGCTATATATAGCCAGATCCAAATCTCCTGATGATGCAAAGGAGATCCTAAATCATTACCTGGCTTCTGTTTAAAAGACCACTTCTCCCATCACGCCCCCTCCAAGGTGTCTTCATTCTGCCACATGTGTGGATTTTAATGCCAAAAGCATTAATTTGCTGTGTTGAGAGTTTTGAATTGGATTTTACTGAAGTTACAGTTTTATTAGTACTACATTGCATTGTCATATTGATGAGCTGTAGGTGGGCAGTACAAAAATCTTTTGGTAAAATAGGTATATTAATGCCTAAGAACGAATGAACAGAAACCAAATAATGGAAAGACAGATGTAATGCAGTTTGGGGAGGTGGAGGTCTTGAAGGACATGATGCTTTCCATTTTCTGTGTGGTTCTTGTCAAGTAAAAAACAGGTTATACGTGATCCAACATTACTACAAGAGAAGCAGGTTAATGCAGTTGCAAAGGCGGCTTTCTTCCAACTTAGGTCCTTTACCTTGAGAATGCTGTTTTCATGTGCTAATTTTATATTTAGTATATGTATATGTATATTCTTTGGGTTTTAGGTACTTGCTGGATAATTTTGCTTGTGTGCAATAAATATGAAGAAGGATTAGATCTTCATTAGGAACTGTATTTCTATCACAAGGCAGTTCCCAAGACTCTTTCTGTGGTAACTGGTTGCTGGAAAAACTAAAGAAATTTCTTTTCCACAAGTTTTTGCAGAGGATAGTAAACTGGGAGGGGTGGCAAACATAGCAGTAGACAGAATCAGGATACACGATGATCTTGACAGGCTGGAAAACTGGGCTAAATGAATTTCAATAGTGATAAATTTAAAGTTATGCATTTAGGTAGGGAAAATCAAATACATTATTATAGGATTGGGGAGACTTGTCTTGACAGTAGTATGTGTAAAAAGGACCTAGGGGACTTAGTAGACCATATACTGAACATGAGTCAGCAGCGTGACTCGGTGGCTAAAAAGGCAAATGGGATTTGGGACGATCAAAAGAATGTCCAGATCACAGGAGGTGATGGTACCACTTTACTCTCCTCTGGTTAGACCTCACTTACAATACTGTGTTCAGTTTTGGGCACCACAGTTGAAGAAGGTTGTACATAAACTGGAGTGCATCCAGAGGAGAGCAACAAAAATGGTGATGGGTTTGGAGACGTATGAGGAAAGATGTATGAGGAAAGGTTGAGACACCTTGGCCTGTTTAGCTTGGAGAAGAGAAGACAAAGAAGTGATATAATAAAATCAGAGTCCAATTTAAGACTAACAAATTCAGGGTGTGAGCTTTTGAGTGCAAGCACTCTTCGTCAGATACATTTAAGTATGTGAAGGGCTGTCACACAGAGCAGTGGTCCCCAACCTTTTTATCACCGGGGACCACTCAACGCTGGGGACCACTCACCGGGGACCACTCAGTGCCTTTTACTGAGGCCCGGTGGGGGGGGGGGTAGTTTACTTCTCTACTCTCAACCACTGCCCTCTGATCGCTATGGTAATGTTTAAACATCCCTTCAAAATAAGATACAGACACGCCATAACAATGAACATAAGGAACATTTTATTTTCATGGAAATTTTAACTCATGACAATGACAAATCCATGGGAACCCTGAGCTTGTTTCTCTGCAACGAGATAGTCCCATCTGGGAGTGATGGGAGACAATGACACCCGAAGTGTGTTGTAAAGGGCCAGTAGGGGATGAAGTAAGGGGCCGGGGGGGGGGGAAGGCATCCTTCGGGGCCCACCTCCAATTAGTCGAAGGACCACATGTGGTCCGCGGCCCACAGGTTGGGGATCGCTAACATAGAGGATGAAGCAGAGTTGTTTTCTGTTGCTCCAGAGGGTAGGACCAGAACCAATTGGATGGAATTAATTTGAAAGAATTTTCAGCTAAACATCTGGAAGAAGTTCCTGACAGAGTGGAACATGCTTCCCTGGAGGTGGTGAGTTCTTCTTCCTTGGAAGTTTAAAGCAGAGGCTGGATAGCCACCTCAGAGAAATGCTGATTCTGTGAACTTAAGCAAATTGTAAGTAGCTGGGCAGAAGGGATTTTGTCCACGCTTGGCTCTTATGGCCCTTTCTTGCATGCCCAGGGAAATGCCAACCACCACATTAGAGTCTAAAGGCTAATTTCTTCCAGATCAGACTGGCCAGGGATTCTGGTTTTTGGGGGGGCATTGAATTGGGGTGGGCAAATAGTTAAGAATTTCCTGGTGGTCCTTTCCAACTCTATGATTCTATTATTCTTCCCAGTGTCTCAGTTGTCCCATGGTGTCATAAGTAGTATCTATCATTGAGACACGCTTAGTAAAAAGTGACACAGAACCTGTTCTCAGCACCAGTTGGGACAAAAAAGGGGGTTTCTCCTGGACCTTTCTATGGCTCACTTTTGTAACTAATATTGGAACCAATATGTGATCCTGGTAGCAATATCTTCCAAACATTAGTTGGTTTTTCCCTTCTTCTCCAGTGCATATACATGTTGATCAAGTAAAATGTGTCCTATTGGTTACTAGAGTGTGATTCTTAAAATCTTAGGGGGATTAGATAATGGAGGATAGTCAAAGCCTGGAATATAATATTTATATGCAAAGGCTATTTATGTTGGAATGCTACTTGCTTCAGCTTCACAGCAAAAGTAGCTGTACCCTTTTGTGTGATATTTACTGATTTCTCAAAAACATCTCATTAGCCACTGCAGATAATGGGATACCAGGTGGCTGCCAAGTTCATAGCTTATCCAAGGCACCAAAAAATCTTGAACAGGTCACCATTCCAAGAAAATCTGGACTTGTGGTTACCGTATCAAAAACATTGGGACCACTGCTCTGTGCCTTTGTTTTAAACATTGAGCTGTGTACATTTCTGTGCCACTTAAGGACTGGGGGATGGGATGGGAGAACGCCATTTAAGCTTCCTTCAGCTCCAATCATGGTAAATCACAATCACAATAAAATAACAAGTCCCAAATATCTCCCTTCCTTCCCCCCTTAAAAGATGTCCATTATTCAGGTCTGCTCAAAAGCCCTGGCAAAGAAGTAACCCTCCAGTGCCTTCTGAAGAGCTTCAGGAAGATGGCTCCCCTCACCGCTTCAATAAGCCCATTCCACAGAGCAGGAGCCACAATGGACAAGGCCCAGACTCTGGTTGATGCCTGATGAACCAATCTTAGTGGTAGGATAGCCAACAAGGATTGACTTGAAGGCAGCAGTTGGTGCCCAAGGGCATAAGGAAGGAGAAAATTCTGCTTATAATGTGGGTTCCAGGTCATGAAAGGGCTTTGAAGGTCATAGCCAGCACCTTGAACTTGGAAACAGACTACCAGCTAATATAGTTGTTTTAATAAGGACAAACTGCTAATAGTCAGGTTGCCACAATCTGGACCAGTTGTAGTTCCCAGATTGTCTTCAAAGGCAGCCCCACATAGAGTGCAGTGTAGTAGCCCAACCATAAGTTTACAGAAATATGGATCAACATGGCCAGATCAGCTAAGTCTAGGTAACAAGGCAGCTGACTTCTATTAAATCACACAATTCCTCCCTTTTAAAAAGATGTGGCAAACAAAGGTACACCCAATCTCTCATGAGGCTCTCCTGTTACATCCACCCTGTTCCATCTGTCCTTTATCCTCTTCCATTACTCCTGAAGCCATGAGACCCCATACTACTGGCAAGAGGGTGGATGGAACTCTGTGTACTCCTGGGATAAGCCTAGTTTATTTTTAAATGACCTGGAAATGGGGTCTGTTATTTTGTTTGCAAAGCAATATTATCTTCTCTGAACCATCAGAATTTGAGACTGTACAAGTTAGACAATAAGGAATATAATATAATAGCTATAAAGAAGATCAAGGGGGAAATGTTACCTACTCAACTTGAGACCTTATTCCACTTGCTAATAATGCAGCTGGGCCACACAGAGCTACCCTGTCTGCAGGGCACCCACATCAGTTTCCTGCCATCTCATAAGTTGCCAGGGGATTCCAGGAGCCATCTGCACAAACCATTTCCTGCTTCCAGACTCGTAGAATGCAAGATAGGAAACTGGCTAAGATCTTTCCCATTCCATTCTCATCATGATTACCAATTCCTCTTAGAAATATAATCCTGATTTTGCTTCTCCTTCCCACACATCTTCTAAATAGGCCCTAGACATACCACGTCATGATTGGTGTAGTGGTTATGAGTGTGGACTTCTAATCTGGGAAGCTGGGTTCAATTCTGCACTCCCCGACATGCAGCCAGCTGGGTGACCTTGGGCTTGCCACGGCACTGATAAAGCTGTTCTGACCGGGCAGTAATATCAGGCCTCTCTCAGCTTCACCTACCTCACAGGGTGTCTGTTGCGGGGAGAGGAAAGGGAAGGTGAATGTAAACCTCTTTGACTCCTTCGGGGAGAGAAAAGCGGCATATAAGAACCAACTCTTCTTCTATATCACAGGCACTAAAAAGATGACAAATGCATCCTAAAATGGGGATTGTTTCTCAGAATCCATTTATGATATAAAGGCCTGCTTACCAGTATGGGTGGGTAGGTGGGGAAACAAGTCCCAGCACTTGTGTGGCTACATGTGAATATAGAGAAACTGATGTTACTAAGTTTTATTTTATAACATTACGTATGTTTTTAGAAAGGACATTAAACGCTCAAGTTTCAGATAAAAGGTATGGCAAAGAATAGGATCTTCTTAGACCAGTTTTTGTTTCCAAAGCTTGGATTTAATTCTAAGCCTCCTAGCATGCAGACAAAGCATAACAGAGGGTTATGACTCATTAGCTCTGACCTGGATAGCCCAGGCTAGTGAGATCTTGTCAGGTCTCAGAAGCTAAGCAGAGTAGGTCCTGTTGGTATTCAGATGGGAGAACTCCAAGAAATATCATGTAGAGGCAGGTAGGGCAAACCACCCCTGATAATCTCTTGCCTTGAAAACCCTACACCTATGAGGTTGCCATAAAATAGCTGTAACTTGATGGCAACAAAAATTAATATTCAGAGACAAACCAAAATGAAAGTCAAGTTATCCCCTACAATATGATTGTACTTCAACACTGATTTAGATCTCAGGAATTTCTTTCAGATTCCTTATGTGAACCTCTAAGGTATCACTGATTGTTTGTGAATAGGCCCCATTATCTTGTGTCTATTTCAGCTTTGCATCGAAACATCAGAGACATCCTACATTTCATGGCATTCTGGGTCTACTATTTACAGTGTTTTCCTGAAAATAACAAAGAATCTTGCAGCACAAGTTTTCATTAGCCATATATCCAATTTTGATGGATGCATGTATGCAGAGTTATACTCAGAAAGTAACATTAGAAATGGAAGACTGGCATTTGTTCTTGGGGCTACTATAACAAAAAGAGGGCAAAAGACCCAGCAATTCAAGACATAGGTGCATGACATTACCTGTGCTCTGCAAAATAAAAACAAAAGATCCAGAGTGGCTATGAGCAGTGGTTCCCAACCTTTTTATCACCGGGGACCACTCAACACCTTTTACTGAGGCCCGGTGGGGGGGTAGTTTACTCCTCTACTCTCAACCACTGCCCTAACACTCTCTGATCGCTATGGTAATGTTTAAACATCCCTTCAAAATAAGATACAGACATGCCACAACAATGAAGTGTGTTGTAAAGGGCTGGGGGGGATGAAAGTAAAGGGTGGGGGGGGGAGAAGGTGTCCTTCGGGGCCCAACTCCAATTAGTCGAAGGACCACATGTGGTCTGAAGCCCACAGGTTGGGGATCGATAGCTATGAGTTAAATGGTGACAAACTGTTATGTTTTGCTTGGCACCCTTTCAACAAACTGCAGAGAACACAGGGACTGCAAAAGGGAGCTCTTCCACCAGGCATTTGTTTGAAATCAGGTGACCAGCAACATCTACAGCAGTGGTTGTCAACCTTGGGGTCCCGACCCCAAATGGAGTTGCCAGGACAGGTCGGTGGTGGCGGTGGCCAGCAGGTGGCGGCAGGGCCATGGCACTGGCTGCCTCCAGATCATTGTGTGCACACCGCCCCCACCGCAGTTGGGATCATGGCCTTACAGCGGTTGAGAACCGCTGGTCTACATACTTTCTGCTCTGGACCTCTTTGCATTGTTATACTCTGTTACTTCTGTTATAGTTTAATGTTAATGTTATTGTTACTGTGAAAAGCTGAGTTCCATGTACTGTTTTCTGTGTTTTTTGTAATCCGCCCTGAACTCCAGGGGAGGGCGGTATATAAATACAATAAATAAATGCCTCTGACAAAGTGGGGTCCATAGATATGCCACAATAATCAATGGGTCCCAAGAATCTCAGCTGTGGCAGCTCTTCTAACTAAAGGTAGTGACTGCACCTGAGCAAGGTCATTGCCACACTTTTCAGGAAACTTCAGAATCAAACTAGATGTGAAGACAGCAGATCTGTATGTTTGTGCATGGAGTTGCCCCTGTTAAGCAAAGAATTGAGTGGGGGGAAAGGCAGTTTTGGCAGAAAAAGGACACATCAATGAGGAATGCAGATATTGGTTGGTGATGTAATTTCAAAGAAAACTTTATCTGGTTTTGTTTTTAATTAGTATTGTTTTCTTGGCTGTAATAATTTATCTTCCTGTATTTCAGTTGATATGCAAGTCATACTATTGTTACTTCCTTTTTTTGCCTAAAACCGGGGTCATAGGTGACTTTTGTCCATAATGGTATTGTCTCAAAAATACAGTATCCAAAATGGATAGAGTAATATTTTGGGATACCTGATGCACATCATATGCTGTTTATGTTTCACAGTGAGCATATCACACTCACTGCCTAAGACTTGAGTCTTCTCCTTGTAAGCCTGGGATCTGACTCAATATGCATGACTGCAATTGCAAGCATCCGCCATGTAACATGCCAGGTCAGCTTCTTGCATTAAGCACAAACCTGCTTGCTGTGGCATGCCATCCTCACCTCACTGGTTAAAGCAACACAATCTACTTATTTATATGTCAGAAAAATGTTACTGATTTGGGTTGGTAGATTATTGGGACATTTTCAGGAACCAAAATATTTTCAAAGTATTTTAATATTGCTTAAAGATTCTATTTAACTTTTAATTCAAGCACAAAGGTTTTCAAACATCTGTCCAAATTTTAAATTAGGTGTTTCTAAAATGCCAACAAAAACCCGTTCCTCCAAATTAATAAAACTGCAAACAAGATCCTGATTAACAAGATTATTTTTAGTCCAGGGTTCAAGGGGGTGGCAGATTACAGTGGATGAGCGATAGGATTGTGAGTGTCCTGCATTATGTGGGGGGTTGGACTAGATGACCCAGGAGGTCCCTTCCAACTCTGTTCTATGATTCAAAGTGAAAGCAAGTAAGTCTATTCCTACTTGCATTTGCAGGGGATTTTTTTGGTAGTGGTGGGGAAGGAGTCATTTGTCCTCTACCTGAAGGAGGCTCAAAGCAGCTTACAGTCGCCTTCCCTTTCCTCTCCCCATAACAGACACCCGGTGAGGCTGAGAGGGCCCTGTTATCACTGCTCAGTCAGAACAGCTTTATCAGTGCTGTGGCGAGCCCAAGGTCACCTAGCTGGTTGCATGTGGGGGAGTGCGGAATCAAATCCAGCTCACCAGATTAGAAGTCCGCATTCCTAACCACTACACCAGGGGTAGTCAAACTGCGGCTCTCCAGATGTCCGTGGAATACAATTCCCATGAGCCCCTGCCAGAGAATCCTGGCAGGGGCTCATGGAAATTGTAGTCCACGGACATCTGGAGGGCCACAGTTTGTCTACCCCTGCACTACACCAAGGTGGCTTTGGGGTATACCCCCCAAAGAGTGCTCTGCCAGTTCCAACTTGTTGGTGGTCCCTGGCCCCAGAGAAGTATGCCTGGCCTGGTCAAATGAGTTTCCAGCAGAGATTCAGGACCTTTCAGAAGTGTCAAAGGGCCTGTAAAATGGCACTTTTCCATGAGGCACATGCTTGAGGCCAAGGCCACGACTTACTGACATATGAATCCCCACCCCCCTCCCTCCAAGCCTGGAGTATAAACCTCTTTGATCCATTTGTCCCCAGGTTTTAGTGACAAAGAGTGCTTTTCTGATCTGTTTTAAATGTAAATGGTTTATATTTTTGTAAGGAGTTTTTCCTGTTTTCAGCCGCCCCGAGACAGCTTCTAGAGGGGTGGCCTAAAAATATATAATAAAATAAAAATAATAAACGTGATCAATTACACAAAGACAGTTTCTCTTAAGATAATAATCTCTGCTATAGTGATGTATACCAGCACTAGTTTGCCATACAAAATGAAATGTGAAAGCAAAGACACAAAAGACCATAAGAAGTGCTTATGTTGGATCAGGCCACCAGAACAATTGACACCCCCCCCCCCCCGAAACTCACACACAGAGCAAGATAGAGATAACTCCCCTGTATTTCTGCTTGCTTTTCCTCAGCATCAGGCCTTCAGAGGTAGATGCTCTGCAAACAGAGCTGCAATCAGCTCTCATGGCTAATAAATGCTTACATATATAGCCATTAATTTATCTAACCCTTTTAAATAAAGCAATATAACTAGAAGTCATCAATTTTTCCTGTGATAAAGATTTTCATACACCAAGAGGGAAGAAAAGCCTCCATTATCAATGGTCTTTCATTGGATTGAAGGGAGGTGAGCAATGGGGTGCCACAGGGCTCAGTATGGCTGCAACATTTTTTTCATCAATTATCTGGATGAGGGGGGTAGAGGGACTTCACTTAAATTTGCAAATGA
This sequence comes from Paroedura picta, assembly GCF_049243985.1. Classification (NCBI taxonomy): domain Eukaryota; kingdom Metazoa; phylum Chordata; class Lepidosauria; order Squamata; family Gekkonidae; genus Paroedura; species Paroedura picta. The sequence goes on from NC_135369.1 coordinate 72,703,539, forward strand.
CACCAAATTGGGAGGAGTAGCAAACATAGCAGAAAATAGTGATAGAGTTCAAGAAGACCTGAACATGCTGGAAAAGTGGGTAAATGAGAACAAGATGCAATTCAATAAGGAGAAGGGCAGAATTCTACATCTGGGTCGCAAAACTGAGAAGCACGCATACCAGATGGGAGATGCACTTCTGGGTAGCAGTGTGTGTGAATGTAATCTTGGGGTACTTGTAGACTGTAAACTAAATATTAGTAAAAGGTATCCCCTGTGCAAGCACCGAGTCATGTCTGACCCTTGGGGTGACGCCCTCCAGCGTTTTCATGGCAGACTCAATACAGGGTGATTTGCCAGTGCCTTCCCCAGTCATTACAGTTTACCCCCCAGCAAACAAGCTGGGTACTCATTTTACCGACCTCGGAAGGATGGAAGGCTGAGTCAACCTTGAGCCGGCTGCTGGGATCGAACTCCCAGCCTCATGGGCAGACAGCTTCAGAGAGCATTTCTGCTGCCTTACCACTCTGCGCCACAAGAGGCTCTTTTATTAGTAGGCAGTGACAAATGCGATCTTGGGCTGTTTCAAGAGAGGCATCACATCAAAATCACAAGATGTCATAGTCCTGATGTATACCGCATTGGTCAGATTTCACCTGAAGTACTATCTGCAGTTCTGGAGGCCTCCCCTTCAAAAAAGATATGGACAAAATTGAGAGGGTGCACAGGAGAGCAACAAGGGACCAAGTCTTATGAGGAAAGGCTGAGGGACTTGGGAAGATTCAGCCTGGAGAAGAGGAAGTTGAGAAAGGACAGGATTGTTTTCTTTAAGTATTTGAAAGGCTGTCACTTAGAGGAGGGCAGGGAGCAATTCCTGTTGGTAGCAGAGGATAGGATCCACAGCAATTAGTTGAATCTATGTGTGGAATGGTACCAGGGGGTTGGACTAGATGGCCTGTATGGCCCCTTCCAACTCTATGATTCTATGATCTATTATCATTCTCAAAACTATTACTAATCAGTTCCATCAAAAGGTCCCAATTTTTAGTTTGACTTTCTTTTGAGTTTTGCTTCTCATTATTTAGGCACTTTTAACATATTCCACTTACCTGTCTTTTCTCTAAACTCAAAGGCTTCTTCATTGTAAGAAACCCCTTGATCTGCTATGCCTTTTTTGTACCTTCTCTGGCCTTAAAATATATATTTGAGACATCACAAAGTACCCCAAATGTGATTAACCCAGAAATGTCTGTAGTGACATGTTATGTGTGATTTCATTTCCTATCTTCAAGAAGGTCTTCTCTGAATCCCACTCAAACCTATCCGATGAGGCTTATGCCCAGGAAAGTTTTCTTAGAATGGCACCACTAGTTACATAGACTCAAGATCCCCTACTGGAAATGGCTTCATCTTTCAGTCTATGCCTATTTGCTTAGACTTTAGTAATAAAAACAATAATGGTATTTAGCTTAGCCATTTCAAAGATTAGGCACAAGCTATTTCAGTGACAACAGTATATCAGACAGACACATTTCCCATTAGCTGATTATGATTTCATCTTAAACCATTTTTAATTCTTTGTAATGGATTGTCTTATAAATTTTATTCTTGCATTTTTATGGTGAATATACCAGTTCAAGTTTTTGTGTCTTTACTTCTGAAGTGTTTTTTAAGAAATAAATTCTGTACATCTTCATCCTAAACTAGTTTTCCTTTTAGGCAATGAAAGAAAATCCTAACAAATTGTTTTTAGATACCTGACACTCAAAAGTCTTCCTGGAAACAAGCACCTTTCATTTTACACAAGGAATAAAATGGCATTATAAAAACGTAAGTGCTGTCATGTCAATTGTATGAAAGCATGTTAGTTCATGACCCGTTTAACTCAAATGATGTTTCTTCACCCAAAGATCGCTAGGTGACAAACAGCCCTTTGAAGCAGAACTGGGCTAATTACTTCTGCAATGCCTACACTCAATAAAACAGTCCAGCCCTCTGTCTTTGGTATTTACTGCCAGCCAATGAGAATGTCAATTGAAAAAGTGACAGATACACCCTCTTTTAAACAACTTTTATTAAACAAAGAACCATGTGCCACAAAGGCATTCACTACCAATCACTGCCTCTAGAGCAATCAACTAGCCGTATTCTGAAACCAGCGCCCACTACACGAAATCCTTAAGTCTATTCTAACTTCTTTCCTTCGGGTCTCCAGTTCTAATATAATACAGTACAGTGGAGACAATGCTGTCTGGACAGGTCTTCATATCAGCCAATCACAATAATCACTAGTCAGATCTGGGAGACTATGTGTTCAAGTCCTGCCATCAAACCTGGACTTGTAATATCGTTGGCAAGCGAGGAATTCTTTAGCGCTTCACGTGTAACATGGGAATAACAGTGACATCCCTCCCAGATTGTTCTCAAGATAAACAGTCACACTGTAAAGCAACCTGTAAATTAAAAGTATTACATAAATGACAAATAGCCCAGTAATTAAGGTACAAGAGTCTGTGATCAGTTTTAAAAATTTTTGTACATATTTTTATGTTTCCAAAAATATCTGTAAAACAGTAGCATTCCTAACAGCTCATTACTGATTTAGAAATTATGTATCTACTTCATTTATAGTTCACCTCACTCTTGCAGAGGCTCACAGTGGATTACCACCCACCATCCAAAGTAAATGTAATTAGGATGCAGCTAGAAGATTGTTGTAGGCCTCCTTTCTCAATATGTATTGGTTACCGGATTACCAGCCTTCGCAACACCCCAAAACAACCGAACCTACCAATGTGAGATTCAGATTCAACTGAAGCCAGAGGCAAGCTTTATGCTATCTAACAACAACAAAAAATATTCCGCATTCCAAAGTCTGCTGCACCAACAGCAACCAAGACACCTCCAGTGGTTCTCATTAGCCGGTGACACACACAGATCCGGTCACACCCACAATAGCAGACCAACACTCCGAGCAAGCCATTGGCATGGCCATTAACATGAATGGAAATGGGTCTTTTAAAAATGCACAACACTGTAGTAATAAACTAGAGCATCAGAGGGTTCACTCCCCTCCTCTCTTTGTGCTTTCCAAATGTGCCTTCCTTTGCATTTGAGCTAACTTTTTATTTATAGTCAACGGCAGCAGGTGAAGCACCTGGGGGGACCCCTAGAAGGAGGTGGAAGATAACACTGCAGTGAAACCATGCGTGTAGAAATGGGAGAAAGAAGAAGCAAGGGAGAAGATTAAATAGCTGAGGGCAGGAAAGCAGCAAATGTTTAAAATGGGCTTTAGCAGATCTAACCTAGATTTTCCTTCTGACACACTCTCCCACAATGGCTGACGCCTAGAATGGCTTGCTGGTTCCAAAAGTAGCCCAGCTGGTAAATGCGAATGGCTGCATTAGCACAAGGAGGAGGAGGAGGTCTGCGTCCCTTTCTAAGGGCCATGCCTCCCGGGTACACCCCACGGGGCTCCCGTGAGTAACTCCGCTGCCGATGATCTTCAGAACAAACGGGGAGGGGAAGGATTGGGCGTCCTCTGCCCCTGCGTGCCTCTTTCGGCCCATCTCCCAGAAGTGCGAGGTGCCTTTTCGGATGGGGGCCAGCCCAAGCCGAGGAACAGAGAAAGCTGCCCGGCGAAAAGGCTCTCTCCTCCCCTACCGCGCCTTCTGCTAAAGGACGCGGGGGGCTTGACTGCAGTCGCATCGCCACCATGACGATCACACGAGCAAGATGGGCCACAGCAACAAAGAAGCACTCCGCCGCCGCCGCCGCCTCCCCTCCCCTCCGAGACACTCGCACCAGCCAGCCCTGCCGAGCGTGATCGGTGCGATGCCTGCCTGGTGGCGAACAAAGCCTCTTCTTGCCCCCCCCCCGCCCCTTTGACAATGTGCCGGGGCGCGCGGCGAGGGGGCCCGTGAATGACTGTCATTGTGTCCCGCGAGCCAGGGGAGAAAGACGCCGCTTCCGAGCCGGAGCGGAGGCGGCGGCCGCCCTGCTTGGGCGGGTTGGATCCAGCCCCCGAGTCTGCCGCAGGGCTCCGCAGAAGGGCACGACGGCTCCCTGCGCGCACCCCACAGGCAGAAGCGGCCAAGGCGTCCGCCGCTGCCCGCCGGCGAGCCAGGGATCCGGGGCGCTGCCGCCGTCGCCGCCGCTGCCATTGTTCTCGCCGGAGGAGGAGGAGGCGGCGGTAGGAGCGGCCCCCCTCCCCCGGCGCAGATCCCAGCGGTGAGTAAACAGAGACCGGCCTGGGAAAGCGGGGGCTGGGGGGGGGGGGGGAGGACCCTGCTCCTCTGGCTCCCTTAGAGACAGGTCTCGGGAGCTGCTGCCGCAGGAGGACGGAGGGAGGGCAATGCACTGCAACTCCGAGCAGCCCGGCGCCTTACCCCGGTGTCAGACGCAGAGCGGCTCCTCCTAGCCTTCTGCCCCCGTTCTGGGCGGCGGCGGACGCCCCCTTTCCCAAGGGACGCCGATGGCTCAGGGAGAGACCCCGGAGCCCCTTCTCCTCTCGAGCTCGCCTCTCCTGACTCCGGCGCCCAGGTTGGAGGAAGGAGGAGGAGGCGGGGGCAGGGAGAGGAGAAGGAGGCGTGGCCTTTCGCCCGGCACAGGCAGGAGACCGGGAAAGGGGGGCGGGGGAACTGCGCTTCGCTGTCTTCTACGCGTGCGCGCCCTCGGAGGAGGAAGGAGGTTGTCTTTCCCTGCAAAGGCTCGCTCCTGCGCACGCGTGCTGGGGAGAACTCCTGGGCCCGGAAAGCCCGCGCGTGACCGGGAGAGGCGGTAGAACGGTCTGCTGAGGTTTGGTCCGGTCTCCTCGGGGCGGCTCCGTGGGCAGGTGCTGGGTGGGGTCTGGCGGCGGTGGGGGCAGCTGAGCTCGAGCGGCAGTTTGGCCTCCGGGTCGCGCCGCTCCATCGTGCAGCGTGGCAAGGGGGGAAGTCCCGTCCACCTCGGTGGGGCTCGACCCCACGAGTCATGTGCAGAGTCACTCCGGTCTGAAGTCGGAGGGTGGAGACTGCAGTAGCTCTGCCTGGGATTGCGCTGGGAGCGGCCGAAGTAGTCAGGGACAGTGTCCCTGAGACCGGTGGGACTTCCTAGTCGGGCTGCAAGCCTGTGCCCAACCAGTTCAACTCCATAGGGTTTTCTCGCAAGGGAACAGGCGGCCTCCCGTCCGAAATAAGTTACGCAGCCAGCCAGCACCAGCGCTTTTGTTAGGGAGCAAGTTCCCTTCAGCAACCTATAACTTTCCAGCGGTCTATACTATTTCCTTCATGGCCCCAGCCTTACCTGGCCGCCAGGCAATACTAAAATCTCCTGGCTATGTTACACACCTGCCATATAGTAAATAAATCCTTCCTGCTAAATTGCAGGTTTCAGCTTTGAATGTACCTTTGTCCCATGTATAAAGCTAGCACTACAGGGAGAAAGGTCTTTGCTTGTTGTGTTGGTTTTGTGTTTGGAGGGAGCTTTTAATGCAGGGGAGGATTCCGTGATCTGCTGTCTGCACTCAGAAGCAGTGTGTTTCCCACTCCACCCGTTGGGCCCAGCTAATTCTCCTGCATATCTGAATCAGGTCTTAATCTCAAGTGAGTGTGTATGTTATGTGTAAGTGCAATAGCCTCAGCTTTTACATGAAACGTTTCCTGGAATGTACAGTTCCACAGGCCACTGTGTGGATTTCTTTATTTCAGAACAGTATTGCAAAGACACCTGTAATGACTGAGTTTTCCAAAGCTGATATCTATTTTTTGAGAGGAGGAGCGAGGTAGCTTGGTGTGGGACAGGCTGTAGAAATCATCAACATCTATATCTTTGCAGCCTGGCTTTCAGTGACATGAGAAGCTAAAAGGACAAGGATGGGGCATGTATGCCCAACATGGTAACAGGAAGATAAAGAAAGGGTGTAAAGAAAGAAATGGTGATTGGCTTACCTCACTGCTGTTCTTTGCACTGGTTGTAGTTTGTATTTTTAAGGGTCTTTTGTTTTATTGTATCATATTTTATTGGAGACCTGATGGTATTAATTTGTAACATTCCACAAACTGACCTGGCCAAGAGTAGTGGGGATTAAATCGAATAAACAAACAAATAAGGGGTGGGCTTCTTACCAGAGTTACAAGTTATGATGTACCAGTCCCCTCAGAGGCAAGATTTACTCTCTGTTCTTCTTTCCTATTCTGCCTGAGCAGCCCTAGTTTTCTGTTTTCTCCTTTCCTGAAATATTCTGGCTGCCCCATCCTGTGCCAGTGTAATATTTTACTCTTGGCTCATCCCAGGAACTGAAAGGAAGGGCCGGATCACCCTTATACCACCAAAAATGTCATTTGGAATGACCAAATTGCTTCAGAGATGGCTCATTAATGGAATGAAAATCACTGTATAAAAGCCTCTATATTGCTTTACTTGGAACCATTCAAAAAACGGATAATATCTGCTTCAGTACAGCCCTGCTTATGAGAAATGTTGTGTCCTATGCTTACTTTGGCCACCTCATGAGAAGGAAGGACTCCCTGGAGAAGAGCCTAATGCTGGGAGTGATTGAGGGCAAAAGAAGAAGGGGCCGACAGAGAATGAGGTGGCTGGATGGAGTCACTGAAGCAGTAGGTGCAAACTTAAATGGACTCCGGGGAATGGTAGAGGACAGGAAGACCTGGAGGATCATTGTCCATAGGGTCACGATGGGATGGACATGACATTGCAACTAGCAACAACAACATGCTTACTTTATGTGGGAGACTGCCCTGTTGTGCTCAGTAGAAGTTGCTTTTCAGGAAGTATAAGATTGGGTTCTACATCCCTTTGGGCTCGAAGGATCTTGCACATGAGCATTTACAGTGTGGTGAAGGTTGAATTAGGAGTCTTAGTTTAGGATTTTGCTGTATGACCTTGAGCCAGTTACTTCATCTAACCTACCTCACAGAGCTGTTGTGAGAAACATAGGTCACCTTGAGCTTTGAAAGAACAGCAAGATAAAAATATAATAGATACTAGTGCAACACCTTTAATTTGCAAGATGTTTTTCAGTTTTTATAGTTATTCTCTCTCATCTATGTGAGAAATAATATTCCTTCTTGTTAGATGGGGGACTAAACTCAGGGATCTGACTGAGATGCACAGTGCTTCCATAGCACTGGCCAAGTTTGAATCCAATCTCAGGTACTGTCTGTACCAGTTAGTAATTGAGACTGCAGCTTGAGGAAGTTGATTGGTTTAGAGCCGTTCATAGCCTGGATTAGGCTTCTTAATTCAGAGTTGACTAATATGTATCAAGCACTTGGCAGTGTATTCTTTGTCCTGCCCTTTGACCCTGAAAATCACCCTTAATTGCTTATCACATTTCTCTCCAGTATCTCCTGCCAGTAACAGCAGGACATTTGGACCCTTTAAATTTTTGTTTCTTCTGCTAATTCTGATTTCCCCCCATGTATCTGAAGAACTGAACAATGACTCATGAAAACTCATACACCGCCACAATTTTTCTTCGCCTTTAAGGTGCCACCGGACTTTTCTTTTGTTCTACACAGACTTACATGGCTACCCATCTTGATTCCCACCCCCATTTTGATCTGTAAATAAAAATGTTAGGCAATAGCTCACTTGTAATTTTTCTTACTTGGTCCAAATATTTCCAGGCAGCTCTCAAAAGCAGAGTCAGTCGATAAGCACTGGATGCTTGCACAAGCGTGTTAAGCTAAAAGAATTTGAGTACCCTCCTCTTGGAATGCCACTTTCAAACATTTGTTTGCGTGAGTGGAGAGGAAATCATGCTTATAATGCAATCCTAAAAAGACTTCCCTAGAAGCAACATTCTGAACAGACTTATTTAAGATGGCACAGTTAGTATAGTGAACCAAACAAAAGGCATCTTGATTCTAGCATCTTAGATCACATCTAGCAATTGCTAAAAAATGGGACCTCTGTAGGGTAGTAAGCATTCATCTAGCTGTATTATTGGGTTTAGTGTAGAACGTGCACCAGATGGTTGCCCATTTAGTAGTCAGGAATGAAATCAAAGTGAGAGCTGGCTGGAGGGTGAGTGGCAGGCAGATTATAATGACCTTTTGGAGTAATTGGGAGCATTTCCCTTCCTTTGCACTTCAGCAGCTTGCTCAACTGCAGATCTACTTCCATATTATTTAGATGAGTGGTGAAAGAACATTCTCTAGGGTAGGAATCAGTCCCCTCCCCCCAAAAAGCTAAATGGCACCATAAGTTGAACAATGTTGTGCAGTTGTGCTGGGAAGCTGTTCTGTTAGAAAAGGAGTTGTCCTTTTTTGCCTGTTAAATTATTTACATGAATATTTAACCATGTCAATATTCATGCTGCTCTTCTGGAAAGTAAACACCATGGAAAAAAAGGGGGGGGGAGAAATGACCCCCTGTCACGTGCTGACAACACACACACACACACGCTTTTGTATCTATGATAGCTTGATATCTCTGTTGCTCTCAGTAATATTTTAAGTGTGGCAGTTGCTGAGCCATTTATACACAGCAATTTTGATAGCATTGGTCTTACTGTCAGGAGGAGGAGGCTGGAGAGAATGGTGTTTAACCAGTAGCACCCTTGAATTGTGCACTATGCTGAGTTCTTTTCAATCTGGACAGAAGTGGTCTGTATCCTTGGAAGGATTTCTGTTGCCGTTCAATTGCTGAAAAAAAGAGAGAAAAGGAATCTCTATGCATATTCCACATATAACAAAATAATATGTATACAAGTTTGTGGGGACCTTGCAGGAGTAGTGGTTAACTTCCAGGGGGGGGGTCTCCCTCAGCTCCACCCCCAAAAAAACATTTTTCCACTTAGCAATGCTGGATTTTACTGCTAAAGTTGGGGAAGGGATATGGAATATGTCCATGGGGGAGGTTCATTTGAAGGAGAAAAATGGCTGGTGAAGGAAGGATTAAGCAGCTTCTTATCTGCTACTTCTCCCCCCCCCCCCATTTACATTATGAAGGAGTCCTGCATTTCTCTCTAGCGTCTGAAGCTCAACAAGCTAAGTTTAGCTATTGTTAGCATGACCTTATACTCTATCAAGAGATTCCTTAATAAGTTGAAGTTGGTTCTTAAATATAAAAACTTTTGTCCCTTGAAAAAGCTGTGGGACAAAAGCTGTGAAATAATAAGAATAAAAGAATTACTGAAGAGAAAAGACTCTATATAAGTCCAATTTGGATATTTTATTGCCATATTGGTTTCCCAGTGCATCTATATTTTTCTATATTTGTTTCTTCACTGGGACCCACCCCTTCCAGTTCATTAGTTTTGCTTCTGCGTTTCTCTCCAGCATCTAATCCTGACCTGAAGCAAACAGATTTTTGTCTCTGTCCCTTATGCTAGTGATCCCCAACCTGTGGGCTGCGGACTACATGTGGTCCTTCGACTAATTGGAGGTGGGCCCCGAAGGACGCCTTCTCCCCCCCCCCCCACCGGCCCTTTACTTCATCCCCCCCCAGCCCTTTACAACACACTTCATTGTTGTGGCGTGTCTGTATCTTATTTTGAAGGGATGTTTAAACATTACCATAGCGACCAGAGAGCGTTAGGGCAGTGGTTGAGAGTAGAGGAGTACACTACCCCCCCCCCCACGGGCCTCAGTAAAAGGCGTTGAGTGGTCCCCGGTGATAAAAAGGTCGGGGACCACTGCCTCATGCCATTTATGCCAAATTTGTATTGAGCCCAAATAGTTCCTGGTACATTGAAGGGAATGGGATAGACTGATAAGTTCTTGCTTTAGAGTAGTTGATTTTAGTTCACATTAAAATAAAACAAAACCAAATTTATTACTAGAGGTTAAATGCAGCAATCCTAACATAAATTGGAAAAAGAACGGTCTGTATAATTGCCATTTACCAGAACTACAGATACACAGTTATGGAAAGTGTGTTACAAATATGTCACAGAACCACTGTTTTATGCTGAATATGGATTAGATTTTTGCCTGAACAGTTATTTTGATTGAGTGGGCTTGATGAAAAGGATTGAAAAGCCATAATCGGCCTGAAAACTAGCATGTCATAAATGACTGAACTATGAGAAGAGTATAAATAGGCAAGGAAAGGATTCCTTCCTATCTGCTCTCTTGGTCATTCCCCATCTCCTTCTGTGCACCAGTTGGAGGAGGAAATAGTTTTCAGATGATCACTGGAGAGAGTTTGGCAAGGAAGGAGGAGACCGTTTTCAAGTACAGCACACATGTCTTTGGATTGCAGATTATCGAAAAAATAACATTTAATTCATTTATGAACTTTTATGGTCAGTGCTCTAACATTGTAGTTATTGATATGTATGCCAAAAGCACTCTCTTGTGGATTGCATGAAACTTAAGAGGTACCTGGAATTTTGTGGTATCCTTAGACCAGGGGTAGTCAAAGTGCAGCCCTCCAGATGTCCATGGACTACAATTCCCATAAGCCCCTGCCTGCATTCACTGGCAGGGGCTCATGGGAATTGTAGTCCATGGATATCTGGAGGGCCGCAGTTTGACTCCCCCTGACTTAGACCTTTGATAGCTGAAACACAAATTGTATAGCCAAAATATGATATATGAAGAAACACTGATATATCATTAAAAAAAAACATCTAAAATAATTTATTCCTATTGACAATCTGAATTTTCTGTTCCTGGTATAAGAACAATTCAGGAAAGTGACAGGTTTTTGCTTAGAGCGACTTTGTTGCATTACATGCTTGTAACTTTTTTCTGTTTCTAAGAAATAGAAATTTAGGGGAGTGAAGAGTTAAACAGGGATGCACAGGTCCAAAGATAGACTGGTCTTGACATGGTTAAAACAAAGGTTAAAAATAATTGTATGCTTGTCAAAGTAGAATGTGATAACGGGGGGAATTGCAGAAAATATAATTACATACATGTTCATGGATCATTTTAGGGATGTCAGCGATTCTGTTTCTGGGATCATCATGGGCAGTTTTAAGCATATTAAAAAAATAATCATTACACTTCCAGTGTGCTTTCCGATTGAAAATAACTTACAAAGTACAAAAAATAATGCATCATTTTGATACTAATAGCTTAAAAATACGTAGATGATAAATGGTTAAATATTTGCTCCTAACCACCTTTGAATTATTGTAGCAAGTAAGTATTTCTTCTAGCCACTGAAATTTTAAAATATATATGGTTTCTGTAGCTGTTAACCAGTCCAAAGTAGTCTGCTAAATAGGTTGTGTGCAGTTTTTTTTAAATACAGTGCTATTATGTTACATATAACTGAACTACATTGACCTTGTCCTGAGCAAGGAATGGCACCATTAAGACCAACAGAGTTTTAATCGATATGCCTGTAGTTTTCATGTGCATGCACACTTGGTCAGATGCTGTGAAACAGAATTTCCTCAATCAGTACATATAGGTGGTGGTGGTGGTGGTGGGTGATAATTTCCTGGAAGGGCTGGTTACAGTCAAGTTACTAAGTAACTAGGAGATTATAGCTGAGATTGGTTTTAAGGCAGTTGTCAAGATCCACGACTGGTAGTAAATCATCAATATCAATCAATTTTGTTGTTGTTAGGTGCAAAGTCATGTTCGACCTATCGCGACCCCATGGACAATGATCCTTCAGGCCTTCCTGCCCTCTACCATTCCCCAGAGATTTCTCTCCCCAGGAGAAAGCATCTTTTAATTTCTTTGCTGCAGTCCCCATCTGCAGTGATCTTGGAGCCCAGGAAAATAAAATCTGTCACTATCTCCATTTCTTCCCCATCTATTTGCCAGGAATTGAGAGGGCCGGATGCCATGATCTTCGTTTTCTTGATGTTGAGTTTCAAGCCAACCTTTGCACTCTCCTCCTTCACCCGCATCAACAGGCTCTTTAGTTCCTCTTCACTTTCTGCCATTAGAGTGGTATCATCTGCATATCTGAGGTTGTTGATATTTCTCCCTGCAATCTTGATCCCAATTTGTGACTCATCTAACCCCGCCTTTCTCATGATGTGCTTCGCGTACAAGTTAAATGGGCAAGGCGACAGTATACAGCCTTGCCGAACTCCTTTCTCAATTTTGAACCAATCAGTGATTCCATGCTCGGTTCTCACTGTTGCTTCTTGACCTGCATATAAATTTCTCAAGAGACAAATAAGATGCTCTGGTATTCCCATCTCTTTAAGAACTTGCCACAATTTGTTGTGCTCCACACAATCAAAGGCTTTAGCATAGTCAATGAAGCAGAAGTAGATGTTCTTCTGGAACTCCCTAGCTTTCTCCATGATCCAGCGTATGTTGGCAATTTGATCTCTAGTTCCTCTGCCTCTTCGAAATCCTGTCTGTACTTCTGGAAGTTCTCGGTCCACATATTGCTGGAGCCTAGCTTGTAGGATTTTGAGCATAACTTTGTTAGCATGAGATATGAGTGCAATGGTGCGGTAGTATGAACATTCTTTGACATTGCCCTTCTTTGGGATTGGAATGTAAACTGACCTTTTCCAATCCTGTGGTCATTGTTGAGTTTTCCAAATTTGCTGGCAATCAATAGACAAATATAAAAGTTAAATAGACAGGAGAACGACGTTTAAGTCCAGCGGCAACTCCCAAGACCAACAAAGTTCAACTCTGGGTACAAATAGGAATGGAGAGGTTTAGCATGGGCAGATGCATACTCCTTCAGTTACATTGAAACAGATTGTCTTAAATGTTGCCTACAGGTAGGGGGATTAACAGCAACAAATACAGCTAAGATTGGAATAGCATATTTGGTAATGTTATTTGGGAAAGGGAATGTTTCTAGGCTTTGTTCACAATACATTGTGTGCTTTGAGAGGCCCTTCAGGAGACCATCCAGCATCCCATCCCTTATATGTCCGCAGTGCAAACTCGGTTCAAACTCTATAAAAAATGCAATTGGTCAATAATCATTCTTTATTTTTTGCCTAGGGCTTGTTAAGAGAATCCTGATGGCTCTTTTGAAAAAGTGTACAGGGGTATTCCTAACCCAAATAAGCAGAGCAACCAATCAGCGCAATTTCAGGTATTTATTCCTGGGTAGGGAAGCTGCCTTTCATCAGAGAATCTTTCTCTTTACTAAGAGAATCAACCAACCAAATTTATTTATTTATTATTGAATTCATTTGTACCTTGCCTTTCTCTCCAGCAGGAACACAGAGCAGCTTATAATATTCGCCTCTCCTATGCACGATTTTTCCTTCTTCTTTAGGGCAGCCATAATTGCTACATCACATATTAAAAGTTTGGTTTTAGGACATTTTATGCCACCTCTCCAGGTGGATAAACCAATAAATACCAATTAAAATGATGTAAAAATATTTCACTAACTAGTCATGTATAAGGTCATATTTCATGACTATATAGAATTTATAAGACAACTGGGTTTCTTCTATTGCCAAAAATAATTATTCAAAAGCAATATAAAGGTTCATTTAAATTGAAAACATAATACCTCCATCTGCTTACTTGGATCCTAACATGTTAACCATTTCCATGCCATTCCATTCTGTGATACTTCAGATATTCACTAAAGGAACTTGGTCCAGTTTTACTATAGCTGTAAGTAACAAAACCGCAACTCATTCTAACTTTGCTACTTCTGTTGAGTTTGGCCCAGCATTAACCTACTGAGGGAAGGGATTTCATCTGAAGCTAAACATGATCCCCAATATGTTGTTCCCAGGGGAGAAGGAACTCTAAGAAACTGCACAAGGGGCTCATTGGAGGTCTGCTGAGGGAGGGGGAAATTGGCATTGGCACAAGTTCCTTTGGCACATTCCAGTCTGCAGGTTTCTCCATGTAATGAACATACAGTTATTAAAGCCAGGAGATTCAAATCACCTGGCCGGATTTGTGATGCTTTACAAATCATGTATTAGTTTAAGAGTTCATTTGGTATTGGGTTCCATGTTGCTCAGATCATATAAAATATGACAGCATTTTATAGACTGCTGTGTAAACACGAATACAAGTTTAAAATCGCTATAGCTTTGTAGAACATCTCTGTATCACTTCTCCCCAGAACAGGGAAGAACTCTGCTGCACTGTCTGAGCCGTGTCTTCTACTGTTGCACCCGTGTAGACTGGGGTCGATCCGACCTCTGTTCTACCACTCCACTGATCAAAGCTTTTATTTATTAAAATATTTATACACCACCATCCTTTTTGCTTCATGTTTGAAGCATTCCTTCAGTCTAAGGAGCCTTCCTCCAACTTAAGTGGCTCTTCTGTTAGAAAAAGAGCCACTTAAATTGGAAGAAGAGGATGGCTAGCCTCACCTCATTTGCTCTAACCTAAGCCTCTTTGAATCCAATGAGCTTTGACTAGAGTAACTCTAAATAGCACTGCTAGTCCTTTCAGGCCAAGAGAGGCAGCTGCATAGAGCCACATTGCTGTTCCTGGTCCAAAGAAGGTACATTACTGCAGCCATGTGAAACTGGGCTATGCCTGCCACTTGATCACAGGAGCCAATACTTGAACCAAGCAAATTCTGCTGTTAGTCTTATGGGCTGTAAAAATGGTTAATTGACTGTGGAAGTTTTAATTAAACTATACGGTGAGTGTTTTAATTGATGATTTTTGTGAACTGCCCAGAACCTGCCTGTCAGCCAAATAAATAGGCCTGTGGCTAATTGCATTTTACTGCTCTCCAACTAATGAGATTTCTAAAATTGTTATCAGTCATGTATATAAAGGTTTTGAGTTGCCCTGATCCCGTGAAAGCAATTAGATACATAAAAATGTAGCAGAGGAAGCTTTATAAGTATCTTAGGTAGCAGTGCTGGGTTAGACTTCTGTCTGAGACCCTGGAGAACTTCTGCCACTCTTAAGTAAATCATGCTAGGGTGCAAGGATCAGTGATCTCACTCCAGATCATGTTATAGTTATCCATTTTGTGGATATGGTGTGTGTGCACATATGAGGTATTATGTGGGCAGTCCAGCTTTTCTTCAGTGGTTTCTGCCATCACCTAGAGATTTAACTATGCCAATACTGTTCTCCCAATAACTATTGTGCAAATGTAGCCCGTGTACACATGTGAGGTATAGGGAAAAGGATCACACCTCCCTTCTTTGCTCCCTTGGCTGCTGGAGAATGCTTTTTCATGAGGGAAAATAATATTTCAGAATCAAGACATATATATTTTAAATTTATTCTACACACAATTAAGTTCATCAGGTGATCTGAATGTTGAAAAAATACAGAAAGTTAAAAAAAAGTGCAGTAGGACTTCAGATGTCTTCAGTAACCTGACATAGTGTCAGTGTGGTATCTAGCTAGAATGTTGGATCAAGATCTGGGAGACTCAGGCCGAAGTCCCAATTCCGCCATAAACTACACTTGGTGACCATGGATCGGTTCTTTTTTCACTAAGCCACACATGTGTTAAAGGCGTTATTGTGAGAACAAAATGGAGTAAGGGTTAAATATGTGTGTTGAGTTCCTTGGAGGAAGGACAGGATGAAAGTCTGGCACGTCACCATCATCTGTTCATGAAATGTTCCTTATAGAAGTTTAAATAAGGGCAGATCAGTATGTGCCCTTCCTCCTTTGTTGTGCAGCTCTTGGTAAGAGTAATGCACAGTGTCAAATAACTTCACATTCAAGAGGGAAAACAGATTCTTGACATTTATGATTCCTCAGCAATAGATGCTTTGTGGAATGAGAGCACTCCTGCATGGGGAGAGCCCTCTCTGACTGTTTATTGTGCTCTACTTGAAAGGCCAGTGCAAACAAATGGAGAAGCTGCCTTTAAGCCCAGTCTGGCAACTGGAACCTGTGTATGTCTGGCAGGCAGGCAGGTAGGCTGCTTTTGCAGATCTTAGTTTGCATAGGTATGGTAAGTGCTCTTTGAGGACTAATACCTTGTCTGTAGTCTTACTTTTCACTAATAAGTAAAAATCAATCAGCAAAACACCTCTTAAACCTGCCGCTCTCCTTTGTGTGGCTTAAAATTGTTTTGCTGCTTGTCTTGCCACAGTATATTCTCTCTTTTTTAAAAAAAGAATCCATTATGTTATTATAGCTTTAATTCTATATTTGGCTTTATCTAATGAAGCCAGAAGGGATAACAGCAGAGGCTAGCAACTTCAGCAGCCCTCAGTCACATTGGCTAGTCAGACATCTTGCGATCCATTTGCTCTTTTTTTTTTTTTTTTTGCTGCCAAGTCTGGCCTTTTGGGCTCCTCTGAGCGCACATCCCACAATCTTGACTTGCAAGGGTCTGGAATCAGAAGGCTGACCCAATCAATGAAAGGGTGATGTATCAATTCCTGGCTCACAAAAAGGCATGATTTCCTGGGTGTAAATTAAGGAGTTCGTTACCAGCATGCTGCCAGATGAAGCCCGTGTGAGTTGGTGATATGAAGAATCTTTTCAACCTGCCATGAGTAATCTACAAGGCAGAAATTTCTTCTGCAGCAGATAAAACACAGGTGCTCTATTCTTCTCTCCCCCCCCCCTCCCTGGTGACAGTCACACTCATACTGCGTTCCAGGGAATTCTGGGGCTTGTAGTTTCACTAATGGAAGTGAAGTTTCCCTGAAAGACAAGTTGCATTCCACTACAGAAATGCAGTATGGTTGAGTCCACAATCAATTCATGCAGGGCTGTAGTTTTGCTCAGTAGGTGTTAGGCAAGGACAAAGTCTTTATCTCCCAAGAACACATTCCTAGAAGTAAGCCCAAATAAGTAGACTTTTGTAGGATTCCGAGTAGACATGATCAGGATTGCTGTCCATGAGTGCTCTGAAGAGTCGTTGTTGAAGCCCATAAAGATACAAAACCATTCATTCTAACAGCAGTGCACAAAATGTTTGTCAGATGAGCAGCTTCAGAAGTCAAAGGTAAAGCATGGGGAGTCAAACATGTTTGTAAAAATATAGAAGAAGAGTTGCTTTTTATACCCTGCATTTCACTACCCAATGGAGTCTCAAAGCAGCTGACAATCACCTTCCCTTCCTCTCCCCACAAGGGAGGGGAGGCAGGTGAGACTGACAGTTCTGAAAATTATGACTAGCCCAAGGTCACCCAGCTGGCTGCATGTGGAGGAGTAAGGAATCAAACCTGGCTCATCAGATTAGAAACTGTACAGTATTACTTCTATACAGAATTCTTGTTATGCTTCCCCGCATAGGTTTCCACAAGCAAAATGTGTTTTGAAATGTATCAGTAAATAAGGAATTCATCATTCATGTAAAATTTAGCTAAACTAATATATACAGCCATTGACAAACATTCTAAAAATCATAAAATAATAATCTGACAAAATATGCACGGGACCATAGCATACAATAACGATAGGTTTCTAAGAGACAAAACAATGAATGGATACATTAAATTAAATTAAATACATTAAATTATGAAATTTAGTGTCATGTGATTTTGATGGGTCTATGAATATTTGCTCACATTTAATAGGTTTTATGCTGTTTGTGCTGAATTTTAGGGCATTTTATTTCTTGAATTCTGGGTTATAAAATTCCTTGAAAACAATTTAGTAATTGGGACACAGTATAGTTTTAACATTTTTCACTATCACTAAGTCCTTTTTTCTGTCCCTTTGCCTTTTTAATCTCATTAAAAATAATTTTACTTACATTAACTTGGTCTTGTGGAAAGGGGAAAAAAGCAGTGCAGGGGATTTGCTGACCACTCAAGTCACTCAGTGGCCTCAGTCCAAACTTTCTTGAGAGTTAAGTCTGATTGAATCCCTTGAGACATACTTCTGAATACTGAGGATTGCTTCTCTTAGTTGCAAGATTCCCATTATTCTTTGTGGGTAAGAGACCCCCCCATCCCGCCCATATATACCATAACAACATATTTCATCCTACTAGTTTCTACTCAACAGTAGCCTCCTGTTTGGATATAAATATGGCAAAGAAGCCAGTTCTTATTGGAGTTTCAATCTTAAGTGCAATCACGCCCTTCTAAGCCCTAGAAGAGTACAATGTTTAGGACTGTAGTGAAAGTATCAGGTACCAGAAACTGTATCCATTTCACTTCTCAGTTATCATTTTAAAGAAACAGTGAATCAAAGAGACTTGTACATGGCCACATTTCTAAGCACAGAAGTCTGTCTAACCATTCTCACTGCTCTCTTTTACCAGCATCAGTGGCACGTGCAGTGCGATACAGAAGATGACCCGGGTACGAGTGGTAGATAACAGCACCTTGGGGAACACGCCATATCACCGGCCACCGAGGTGCATTCACGTTTACAACAAAAGCGGAGTGGGCAAAGTGGGAGATAAAATCCTTCTGGCTATCAAAGGAGAGAAGAAGAAGGCCTTAATTGTTGGCCACCGGATGCCTGGCCCTCGCATGACTCCCAGGTTTGATTCCAACAATGTGGTACTCATTGAAGATAATGGGAACCCGGTAGGGACAAGAATTAAAACCCCCATTCCGTCTTTCCTGAGGAAGCGTAAGGAAGTCTCCAAAGTATTGGCCATTGCCCAGACCTTTGTATGAGAAGTTCTTAAAACATCCTAGCACAGCACAACATCCTTTCCGCTCCCAGATCTGAGGAAGAAGGATTAAAAACGAATTGCTGTCTTTCATTCTACTTATGAAGTAAAGACCATTACTCAAAAAAATTATATTAAAGTTTTTTTCCCCCCTGTCTGTTCTGATGTGGTATCATTAATGCTCGGAATGTTAATCTATTGATGCTGGATGGAGGTGGGGGCAACTTGGCAAAGAATAACTGCCCCTCACTTCCAAGTGACAGTTTTCTTACTGTTTCAGTAATATACATGCAGGGCTGTGTAGTACCAGGCATGAGTTTGCTATAGAAGTACTGAATCTGATAGCCTAATAGATACTGTGGCATTTTTATGAATTTGGAAAACATTCCATGAATTTGGAAAAGAGTTCAAGAACATAGGTGCTGTAGATCACAAGAAGGCAGCATTATTCTTGGCTGTTACTTCTGCTCCCACTTCTTATGTGTTTCCCCAACCTCAGTCCTTGGCACAGCATTCTAAAGTCTATGAAATACTGTCACTAGCATGACTTAGTAACAATAGTTACATGCTGATTTGTGCATTAGTACAGCATTGGGCCCTGACCTGGATAGTGTAGGCTAGCCTCATCTCATCAATTCTCTTTGGCATCACCATAAAGCAGCACCCCCCCCCCCAAAAAAAAACCAACAACAACGCACAGATGTGTAAAGCCTTATCATTCCTTTCTCATTTAATTGGAGTATAGCCCAGAGGAAATTGAATATATGAGACCTATTGATTTAATGGGCATGAAAGTTTGCTCTGAATTGAAGCTCTATGGCCAGTGATAGTAACAGGTGTTTTTAAGGCACCCAGTTTGGAGGAGATAATGTTTGAAATATGAATAATTCAAATAATTGTGTTCAACAAAGTCACAATATTTTTTGCAGATGTGAAAATTAAAATATGTTTTCTTGTTACCAAAATGCTAATAAGAGTGTCCAGATAGAATAAAGTGTGAAAACTCTGGAAGAACCATCCACATTTCAGGTGTTTTATGCTTTGAAGAGGATTTTCCCCCTCTCATTGTGCCATCTAGTGGTGGCCTATAAATACCACTGCCTAAGTTGCTTGGCTTCGTTGCTGCCTATGTAATAGTAAGTTTTGTCACTGTCAGCAATGAAACCTCTGTATTATATGTGGGAAAGTTTTTGAATTGCTCCTTTTTGTGCAAAAAAATGGCATCACGTTGTCATTCAAAGATCCTGTGCCTGTTCCTTTGACTAAGATTAATTTTCCCATTTCAAGATAGTTGCAAGGGCTGGCACAGGTCTTGGGAATTAAAGAAGAATGCTAAGACATATTTTCAATAGTAAATGTCAAGACCTGTGAATAAGGCTGAGTGAAATTGGCCATCTTGTTACACCACACACTTTACCACAAGGTCTGTGTTCCTTTTTTAAAAAAAAAAATAGTGTCTGTCACTGAAATGTTGTGTCATGTAAGCATGGGAGGGTGCAGATGAAGAACCAAGTTGTTTCTGCTGAAGGATCCCATTTTTCATTCTTATAGGTGATTTTTTTTAGAGGGGAATCATGACTGTACAGTTGATCCATTGGAATGTCCTTTGGCTGCAGCACTGCATGCTGGCTTACCTGGCAGTAAGCGTTACTAAAAACAGTAGGGATTACCTCTGCATAAATATGCATAGGATTATGCTTGTTAGTATTTTGTGTCTGAGGCTCCATCTCCAGCAGCCTGAGTAAACTGCTCATTGTCCATTTGGACTGTTGGTAGGGGCTTTCCTTGCCTTGTATAGCTAATTCTTAACCAGGCCTTAGAGGGTGGATCAGTAGATCTGCAAAATGGGAGAAATAGGCAAGATTTTTCTAAAAATTCTAGAAGCTAAAAAATAAAATAAAACTTCCCCAAACAATAGTTTTAAGAAAAGATGGCCCACCAAGGCCAGTGATAAGAGGGGTTCTGCTCTTGTTCAGGCATATTAATAGGACAAGAAGGGTCTCTACATCAAGCCACGTATCAGGTCACTGCACTATATTGTGGCTGAAGAGTTCCTAGTGTTTGCATTCTGGCAATGAGTTGTTCTACCTTTTTTTCACAGAAGCTTAAGATCCATCATGTGGACCAGCTATGCTTGGGGGTCAGGGTAGCAAGTTTTTTGGTTGTACAGAAATATGTTTTACTCCTCTGTGTTTCTAAGAAAAACTTGCTAAATTGTAGGTGTTGCACTAAATGTGAATTTCCAGCATGCTGGGTCATTTAGATTTCCACGACCTTGGATACTCACCCCTTCACTTTATTTGGGCTCGAAATGACCTTAGAATCTGTGGGGAAACCCTTGAATACATAACCCAATATATCCCACACAAGCAAATGTTAGAGGTAAACAAATACAATAGGAGTGGGACATGTTAGGCAGGAAAGCTTTATATATTTCATTACTCTTTGAAGGTGGTTACATTTCCAGATATGTAGAAATACTTATTCCAGATACATTAGAATGCAATATTCATTAATGCATGGACTTATATGCTGCTGCTCCCAGACCAGCTGTCCCACAGCAGCTCACAACATTTTGTCCATAAAACCAATAATATATATTTAAAACCCTCCCACCTCATTTTGGCTTACAAATCTGGTAATATGCTGGTCTTGTTTCTCTAAATGGTTGGCTGATAGGCTTATTCTTAGGCTTGATGACTACAGCAGCATCTCTTTACAAATCACTGCAATGTAAAACATTTCCAGTGACTTTTATTCTTAAATTCAGCTTATTTTATGATGATGGACTACATGCAATCCCATCATCTGTAAGTCACTTTGAGCCCAGTTTTTATATTGTGGCAGGACAAAATTAGAATATCTGTTCAACATACGAATGGGTATCTGGTCTTGTAAAACTCCATATTTTTTCCTGCTGTTACTTTTGTGTCCTTTGTATTTTTAAAAAAGCTAATTACGCAATGGAATGGTCTTTTCAAGAACTGCTTAATTTTGAACTGCAAGAAATCATTCAAAATGTTGCTAGTACAGGAAACACAGAACTAACCTGTACTTTGAGGAAGGAAGAAGCTGTTCACTTTGCCATGTGATTCGTAAGCATTGGGGTCATGCATTTCTTCGGAGTTAAATAGCTCCTGCTGTTGCCATATTAAATGTTGAACTGAAATCTTATATCTCTCCTATAGAGCCGATGAGAAAGAGAATCAGACAAGACAAGAGGGATATTCTTTATTCTTGGCATAGGCAGATATTTTATTTGGAAAATTTTGAATAAAGATCTACACCTCAGGAGCTTAGTTTAAGTAGACATGCCAAAACAGCTCAGCAAATATTTTCTTTTTATTGGGGGGGCCACCTGTAGCTTTCATCAGGGTTGGTTCACCAAGGGGCACAGTGCAGGAGAATGTTTGAAAATAAATAAATGTGCCCCCTAAGAAGAAGAGAAAATTGCAAATTCTTATCCATGAGATGATTGTGATTTCTTAAGAACCATTGATAAAAGCTTATGACAGGTAAGTTTAAATAAAATGTTACTAATTCCTGTGGATTAAGATTTTGTAGCCCCAAGCTTGGAAGGCCCTGACTCCATCTCACCCCTTGATTGGAAGGGACTTTGTGCTGTAGACAGCAAGAAACTTTCTTACGGGTTAATAGACCTTAGCTGGAGGCCCTACTTGAACAGAGATTAAAAGGGGATAAGGGGAAAAAACACTTTCTGAGCCACTAATAGAAAAAGACTTGTGTCTCACAAAACTTCAACTTCTGGTATTCCATTAAAAAGCTATCTGTGAAGGCAGACTGGCATTGCTATAGTGACATGCTTTACATGGGTTTAGACAGTTAAAACCAATTCATTTTCTTATTGGAAACAATTCTAATTGCACCAATCCAAGTGACTAATCAACACATTACCTGAATCGTTCTCTCAGGTGATCTGGAAATTAGGTGACTGCAGGCAGTTGCTGCTATATCTTCTGTACAGGGAGAAGCTAATTCTGTTTTCTTCCCCGCGGAGGAGAATCCCTCTCCATTCCAAGAAAGCTAAGCAGGTGCCAATTTACTGTTAGAGGGGCATGAGAAGAGCTTGCCACCTGTCTCCACTACGAATTGGGGGTTCCTTGGTATATCTTCACAGGCTGTCAGGATCCTTGGATTGCAGTCTGAAAAATGTAGTTCTAGGGTGTGTTTTCAGTTCAGATGGGTTCCACACTCTGTTGTTCCCGCGGAGAGGAGCTTCAGATGTGTTCACACCCAAGGCAGAAAATCCTTGGCTGCTCTGCTCCTGGAGATCAAAATTCAATAAACTGGCAGTTTGCTGCCTTTTAATGGTGCCATACTGTTTGCTTTCTAATGAGGGCTTTCACTCTGCTAATGGTTGTTTCCTCCCTTCAGCAAGTATTTAAGCCTCCATATGTCACAGAAGTCCCTGGGGAAGTGCTCAGAGTGCTGTGAAGGTGATGGGGAACAGGAGAGGTTTCTGCTTTCAGCCTTCCAAGATCCCCTTCCCCAGTAAGAAGGAGCAATTCTTCATTTATTTAAAGGCCCATGGCCAGTTCCCCTTTTTCTCTATCTCTAAGCACATTTCCATCTTGCCCCACACCAGTGGAACACATGGGCAGTAATGAATTTCTCATACAGGCTCCACATATGGTTTGTGTTTGGTGAGATGTGTGTGTGGCATCTTTCTTCAAATAGGTTTGTATAATGCTTGACTGGGACTAGTGCTGCAGAAAAGCAATAATTATTTCTGCTGCTTTGGGGGAGAGGGGGTGATAATCACTTCCCAGTTTCAGTATCCCCTCTGAAAATGTTCCTGTTCTGAGCAATAGCTTCTGTGTATAAGGAAGTGTAGTCAAAACCTTTTATTACCACTGGAGGGCAGTTTAGGAATGGGAATAGAGCTCCGCATGAGTGGCATAGCAGCTCCTAGGGATTGTTATTTAAGCCTGATTGACACTAAATCATTACAATCTTCCTCTGTCAGCACGTTCCCAAGCCACAGGCAATCCAGCAGTACAAAGCAGTGGAAGTCTACAGGGGTAAATCTCAGGCTCTGGCTGGGAGGACTCCTGAGTAGGGATGGGCACAAACTGACCCCTGCACTGGACTGAACAAAAATGTCCCAAACCAGCCAGTGTGGATCCACTTTCCCTGGCTGCATTTCAAACTGGGGAGAAGTGAAACTGACCAGTAAAATAGCTTGTAGCCTTTCCACCTAACATCAGGGGGGGAGCACCTATCAGCTGTTAGACTGAAATGGCTGGCAGCCATTTCCTCAATTTGTTTTGCTTCCCATCACTTGGACTTGGGGAAAAACAAAAACAACCAGTAAAATGGCTGGCAGCTATTTAAACCTGCAGCCCCAGACCTGCACAGCTCAGCAGTTAGGTTTAAATGGCTTGAACAGCCAAACCAAAGCAGACAAAAGTTCAGTGAATGCCTGGAGAAGGCACCTTCCCTGAACATTGGTGCAGGGGCTAGGAACCGGGCTAAGTTCATGTCAGATTTGGTTTGTGAGCTAGTTTTTGTGCATTCTTATTCCAGATAGGGGCAAGGGATGCAACATAGGGAGGTTGATTGTTTAAGTGGAAGACTGTGGTAAGCAGGCTAAGGGGCAATCTAACCTAGTCTCTTGGCAGTAGCTTTGTAAATTTTCTCAATCTACTTGTCATGCCTTGGAATTCAAGGAACAGACCAGGATCCTCTTATTGCGAGTTTCGCTGGACTGGGAAAACAGCATATTGATTGATATTGAATCCATGACGTGTGCATGTGTATGTGCGTTCATGTGTGTGCAGAGGAAGGCTCTCCAGGGGGATGCCACTTTTAGATGTCATAAAAAGCTCTAGGTGATTGTAAGAAGTCACCTTGCTGATGGGAAAATTAATCATCTGATTCCATTCTTTGTTCTTCTCAAAGAGAATTAGAATGCAGCTTAGATCCAATTTATTCCATTTTCTGCATGATGCAAATCTTGCTGCAGTATGGACTCTTGCTGCAGTTGAATGATTGCATATTTGCTTCCCAGGGATTAAGGATGCATGCATAGAAAACTAGAATATAAGGAAGGATTCTTGGCTAACTTCCCTGGTATAATACATATTTCTACCAGGGCAAAGACTGTGGCTCAGTGAGAGAACACATGTTTTGGATGCAGAAGATCCAAGTTTGATCACCGGCATCTCCAGTCAAAGCCTCTTGGGTAGCAGATGTTGGGAAAGCCACTTTCTGCCTGAGACCCTGGAGAGCTGCTACCAGTCTGACAAGGCAGTACTTGAGACAGAAGGAACAATGGTCTAACTACAGAAGGAAGCTTCATCTGTTCACTGTCAAATATCCAAAAGAGGTATGATGGGAACTGCACTCAATGGTTCTGCTCCCCCCCCATAGGTCAGCTATAAATGGTATCTTCTCCCATGAATTGAAGATTTGTGAATGATTTGTTAATGAATAAGCCCATTTTTTGATGTCTTCAGTTTTGAAAACTCCCAAACATTACTTGCCTGGTACTTAAAACGTGCATCCAAACCATTTTCAGATTTGAGATCCAACTGGATGCACATTACAAGTAGGCTGAAAAGTCATCTTAGAAACAAATCTTGAAATATGAAATAAGGAAACAATATCTCTGTGTATACATGAAGTTCATTTTCCCATACTACTGCTCAAGCTTCAGATATGTTGGGGAGAAGGAAGATTTTTGAAGACAGGGTAATTTAAATAGGTTCAGTACTGTCAATTCAGTTCATAAGAGTGATCACATCACTCCAGACTTTTCCCAGGTACAGGGGTTCTATTCACTTCTGGCCTCAATTCAAGGTGCTTGACATTGACTTTTAAAGTCCTTTGTGGCTGGGGACCAGCATACCTGAAGGAATGCCTTCTTCCATATGAACCTACATATCCACTCTCGCCATTTCTGGGAGGCCCGAGTGCCCTCACCATCCGGGGCTAGAGAGGGGTTTCTCTAGGGAGATTTCACCCTATTGTTCTTTTGCTTTGTTACTGACACTCCTCCTTGGTTGTTATGTGTGCTTGTGTCTCTATGCTGAGGGATTAAAATGATCAGGAGTTGTTTTCTAGGGCTATCTAGGAGGCAGTGCTCAAGACACTCCAGAGGTTTATGGGAACTATAGACGATATGGAAACTATTCCACAGTTCTATAGAAACCAGAGTTGTTTCATGGACCTTCAACAAAATTTACACATGGGGTGTGGGGGTGGGAGACTGTCCTTCACATACACCTGGTTGATAATCAAGGTGAAATTTTTCTTCCCAGGCAAGTCAAGCCAATTGGAATTTTACTAAGATGGGGGGTGGGGGGTGTATCATGTTTGAAGAAGCCTGACCTGTGCTCTGGGTAGCTCAGTGGTGTCCATGGCCAAGGTTCTGCTCTCACTCAGCAGCCAGTTTAGTCCAGTGGTTAGGAGTGTGGACTTCTAATCTGGCAAGCTGGGTTTGATTCTGCACTCCCCCACATGCAGCCAGCTGGGTGACCTCGGGCTTGCCACTGCACTGATAAAACTGTTCTGACTGAGCAGCGATATCAGGGCTCTCTCAGCCTCACCCACCTCACAGGGTGTCTGTTGTGGGGAGAGGAAGGGAAGGCAACTGTAAGCTGCTTTGAGCCTCCTTTGGGTAGAGAAAAGTGGCATATAAGAACCAACTCTTTTTCTTCTTCATGCATATGTTCCCAGTGCCACTTAGTGGTCCTCTGTATTACAAAGTAGTATTAGGAATGAACACAGGAGTTGCCTTACCTTGGATCAGTTTGTTGGGCTGTCATGGTCAGTATTGTCTCCTTTGACAGGCAGTGACTCTTTAGGTGTTTCTGGTCAAAGACTATAATCTGCTCACCTGATTCTTTTAATTGGAGTTGCTGGGGATTGAACCTGGGACCTTCTGCATGCAAAGCAGATGCTCTACCTCTGACCTACAGCCCTTCCGTTTGTTTTTGGAGTAGTGGCTATAGGCCAACCCCATTTTGAACAAAATGATGTCAATGTGCACAAATGTGTCTGTGAAGCACCACTTCCGTATTCCTTTAGAGACTGAAGACTGGTGTCTTGTTGAGAAAGGTGCCTTTTGACTTGGTGCCAAGGTGCCAGAGTCCTCTTGTTCCAGGATTGGAGATGAAAAAAGAAAGAATGCTTTTTGGGCTTCAATAGTTGTATAAAAGCAGAAACAGCAACTGGTGCAGTTATGAAAAATTGCACCAGCTGAAATTTCCTACTGGCTATTTTCTAATCTTCTCTTTTCCTCCCTATTGTACTGGGTCTTAAAGGAGGTCCTCTGTGTGTGTGCGTTTGTGTGTGTGTGTGTGTGTTGGGGGGGGGGGAGGACGGCCACATGAGAGCCCATGGGTTAAGCAGGCATTGTGGCATTCTCTCTCAAATACCCACGGCGTGGAAATCCTGGCTGACTTCTAGTCTGGGAAAGTGATCATTGGACACCTGGTTCTCATATTGTGCTTAGAGCCATCCCATTATGTTGAGCAGAACTGTATTCTACACAAAGGCTTCTCAGGTCTGAGCCAATCTTGTGCTGTACTCAGCTGCAGTTGCTGTAGCCTTGTGGCTAAGAGAAGCACCTGTGACTTTGGGGTTCCCAGGTTTAGGTCTCAGATCTGCCATGAACGCACTCCTTGGCCTTAGGGAAGCAGAATTAGCTGCCCACCTGGGGTTAATAATAATAATACTAATAATGGCCTACTCTACAGGGCTGCTGCTAAGGATTACACAAAGAGGATGTGTGTTACGGTCTGCATTTTGCCTTCACATGACCCTGTACAAATGTTTCTCCTACCAGTACTTTCTTGACCAGCAGTATTGAATGGGGATGGATCCTGTGGACAAATGAAAGACAAGGTGAATCATTGTGAAGTGTAACTGAGTTGCTGAAAACCTACAAAAAGATCATCAGCTGGTTTGGACACATGTGCCTAAGATGCTGCCTTGCCCTGAGCAAGACCCTCTGACTCCACCAAGGCCGGGATTGTCTATTCAGACTGGCAGTGGCCCTCCAGAGTCTGTTTCTTCATTCTTTGCAAGAAAGGTTTCCAAGCACATGTTTTTGCACTCCACTTAGGAGCATGCAGAGTGCTTCCCACTCTTGTTTCTAGCCCCCAAGACCCGTGAAATTGTAACATGACCTAACCTTGTCATACTCTGTATGGGATGGAGATTCCATGCCTCTTTTTATGTGCCTAGGAGGAAGAATGTGGGGAAGTGCTTCTTTCTCTTACCAAGTCAGTGGTGCTGAAAATTTCCCAGGCTCTGAGCTGCGGCTGCCCAGCCAAATGTGGCCTGAGCTCAATGGTAGCACCAGGAGCCCGGAAGGGTTAACTTGCAGGCCCCCCTGGCTTGCCTTGGGAAGCTTTGTTCATAGGGGTATTAAATTCCACAGCTGTAAATAATCTGCAGCAGGAGAGATTATCAAGGCCTTGGGAAGAAGCAGCTTTTATTAATAAGATTGGGTCTCCCTGAGAAAGATCACGTAGCTCCTTTGCACCCTTTCCTGGCTGCCTTTCTCTGTTTTGGGGGCATACTCTCCTGTGTGTATGCGTGTGTGCTTGCAGTGTCAGAACACAGGCTTGGTCTTGAAACTTTAGTGCCTTAGCTGCTCCACTTCCTTCTCTCGGGCCCAGCTGCTGGCTAGCAGTGAGGATGAGTCAGTCACACCTCAGATTTGCTTGGCTGGCTGCAAATGAATAGTTACTTTGGGTACTGAGGAAGTGACAAGTTACTCAGGGTATCAAGGAAATCAGTGAATATCCTCAAGCCAGGCTTCTCAGTTGCAAACATCTGTACCTTTTCCTGAGCTTTCAATTGATTAAATATTTTTCATGCTTGATAATCTGGTTTTTAAGCAGGCTATCTTAACTGTTCTGTTGGCTGCAGTGCTTCCTCCTGTAGCAAAGGTATAACACACAGACTTGAGAGCTGGCTTGGTATAGTGGTTAAGAGGGGTGGCCCCTAATTTGGAGAGCCAGTTTTGGTTCCCTACTCCTCTTCCACATGCAGCCAGCTGGGTGGCCTTGGGCTAGTCACAGTCCTGTCAGAGCTCTCACAGGGTGCCTGTCTGTTGTGGGTTGAGGAAGGGAAGGTGGTTGTAAGCCACTTTGAGACTCCTTTGGGTAGTAAAACGCAGGGTTCAAAAAGCAGTTCTGCTCAGGGGGTGTTTCGTCCGTACATTGGGCAGTTTCACCTGCTGGCTACTACAGAGTTTTGAAGGCCCCAGAAGATGCCTAACTTTCTCTGCCTAGCGGCAGCGGTCTCTTTAATTGTACTCAGCAGAAATGTTTGCATACAGACAGATCTAGAATGTAGGGCCTTTTTTTGAGGCCATGGAAGGAATTGTATCATTTCTTTTACATCTGAGGTAATGTGCAGCTTCTGCTTGGAAAGAAAGGCCAAGTTTAATATTTTCTTTTTCATCACTTTCAAAACATTGAAGGTTCTCTACTATATAAACTTGCCAAAGCCAAAACAGCTTGGAAAGCGAACAAATCCTTTCAGTATTCTGGAAGATCAGGATTTCAATACAACCAGCTTCAGGTCCCTTATTGCTGTGAGAAAAGCAATCGAACCCTCTAAACTGGAGGGGGAAACCTGCTCTGTTTCCCATCCAACTTGGCCTGGGAAGGAGAGCACTCATGGACAGCAAGTCCTTCAGTTTCCAAACTTAGTCTAGGGAAAATATGAATTG